>NW_022103920.1:78796154-78805829 GCF_000313985.2 Echinops telfairi
CAGGGGCTTAAGTGGAGAGCAAATGTTTTGAGACTGATGAGGGCAATGAATGTACAAATGCGCTTTACACAATGGATGTATGTATGGATTGTGATAAGAGTTGTATGAGCCCCTAATAAAACGATTATAAATAAATAAATTGCTATTCATAAAAAAAGAATAATTAATAAAATGTTTTAAAATGGAAAAATAAAATCCTGACTAGTACTGAAACCATTTGATGACGCGCTAGCCACCCAGGGCTATCCGGCCCCCCTCGGCTGCCTGGCACCATTGCCCACAGGGCAGGCTTAGAGGACGCTTGCTTTGAGAAACAGGCAGCCTGGGGTGTTGAAGTTAGCAGTGTCTGCCACTGTCTGAGAACCGGGGCTCCAAGGAGAAGGAATTTGCGGATATTGGTATGTTTACGGCGAGCCATTTAAGAGAGTAGGAATTAAACACATTCTTTTCTCAACGTGAGGGAGAAAAGCACTTCTGTCTTTGTGTCTGTTTATATGTTGAGAGCAGCACTGTTTTCCAAGCATTTTAGTAGGGAAACCTTGGATTTGTCACCATTTGATCCTGGCAATCTGCTTCTGTTTTATTTTCACCGCCACCATTGATTGGCTGTTAAATGACTTCAAAATGGCAACGGTTTTCACGGAGGGGCCCAAATCCGGCGAGAGCGGTGCTCGTGGCTCTCCGAGGGCTCCCGGTGAAAAATGTAGCCAGGTTTCACCATCCGTGCTGCAGCCCAGCAGCTATGTCCCCAGCTCCCCACTCCCCTCCCCACCCAAAGAAAACGGGAGATAAATGAATGGCAGAATAAATAATTCATGCTAATGAAATTACTGCAATTAGTAGTTCTACAATGACCCTTTTAAAAGCCACAGCTGTTAATGTCAGGAAGTGCTGTCACTACTGACCTTATCATAAGAGAAAGTGACAAATTGAGAATGTAGGGAAGACCAGTCATCAAAGAGGTCTGTTCTGGAACGATTAGAGTTTTCTGAAAAACAGTGTGAATTACAAGCAGCTGCTCCCAGGCTCCGCGAGGCTCCCATGCTGTGCCATTTTGTTAAGCCTGAAAACAATGGTTATTTTGCCCCATTGAGACAAGTTGTCTCGGGCCACTTCCAGCTCTACCGGAAACCACTTCTTCGCTCCCCGATTTACAAATGAAACTGTTGTTAAGGGGAGCTGTTCAGAGCAGCCCAGGAGCCTCCTCATAAGGATCATGATTGGGTAGAAGCCAGGTTTGGGGTTTTTGTTTGTTGTGGGGTTTTGTTTTTTGTTTCTACTTTTAAGGAGGTTGCACTTGGCTGAGAGGAGCATCTCTCTGTAGCAGCAAGATCTGTGTGCGCTTGCCTGCAAGTGAATACCAGAGTGAATTTCTGCCCACACATTGAAGCTGGCGCGCTTTTAAAAATAAAAGCCCCACAGGGAGAAAAAAGTACATGAAGTTTATATAACTCCCTTGCAAGTGTGATTGTGTGTGTGTGTGTCCCACCCCCCCACCCCATTTTGGTAATATGTATTTATGTGTGTATATGTATATATATATATACATCTCTTGGATCAACTAGGAACAACATTCTTCTTTTCAGGGTTCATACTATTCTTTGCTTAACTTCATGCTTTAAATATAGATTATTTTCTTGACGGGTGAGATGGATTTTTAATGGCTAGACTAGTCCCTCACGCACACATCTTCACCCCCTTTGGGAACTTTTCATGAGACCGGAGAGCCTGGTTTTAAAGAGGCTGCTGGGGAGCAGTTGTTTTTCTCCGACAGAATTGACCTGTTTCTCCCCCCACCTCGGGCTGTGATATTAATGGTGCAGGTTTGAAACGTTTAACTGCATCACCAGCCACTTGTGAGCAATTTTCCCAACGCTGGCTATGTGTTATTGACAACACTTTGGTAAATTATGTGTGACTTTCCTAAGAGTTAGTGTAGCTCATTTAATTCATATTAATTGATTTTTCGCCTTCCCTTGATTAATTGAGCCTGGTCCATCTTGTACAGAATGCAATAAATAATCATTAAAATGAGGGAGATGTGACTCCACAAATTAAAAAGTTAACTACTTCAGAAGTCATAGAGGACACCCGGGGAAGCTGCCGAGTGGTGAGTTCTCCCCGGAGGACGTGAAGGAGGGTTGCCTTTTCCTTCCCTGTCTCGTCTTTGCTGGAAAAGAAGCGACCGACCGTGATGTTTTTCTGCTGGAAGCGGCAATGTTTATACCCGGCCTGCCCAGATGACTTCTCCACAGATTCCTTCGTAAAGCTGAATTTCTAACTTTGCACTTTCTGTTGCTTTTTCCCCCCAGTGACTTTGCAGAGTTTTTTAATCCGCTCAGCTACAATTTAGCTGGACACCAACACCAGAACATGCTTCTCGGGACCTTGGTCCTTCGTCTCTCAGTTTTCTCTTTCTCCATTCTGCGCAGATGGAACCACCAGGTTACGAATAGCTATGCTGACCGGTGACGTGTTGGCTTTGGGGCTTTGGTGTGTGTGACAGACATAAAAAGCCTTTGTCTGTTTAGCAAGATGAGTAGCAAGGCTGAATGCTTTATTGTGTCTCATTGTGTGGTCACCTTTTAAAAACAAAATTATTTTCCCTAGACTCCACTGTTCCAAATTTTAGGGGGTGGGAGTGGAAGTACCATACATCTGGCTGATTTGCTTCTCTCCTACCTGCGCACGCATGCACACACACACACACACACCTTTTTAATTGTGTGTGTGCGCATGTGTGTTTTAAGAGCCTTCATAAGAATTGCAATGTTTTCTGTTTTCAGCTTGTGGACAAAGGTTCCATTAGCCTTTTTATGGCTCATGTTCACACCAGTGTGAACGAAATGAGTGCCAGGTATTACCAGAATGAGAGAAGACGCAACTACACCACGCCCAAGAGTTTCCTAGAGCAAATCTCACTGTTTAAGAACCTGTTGAAGAAGAAACAAGACGAGGTCTCCCAGAGGAAAGAGCACTTGGTGAACGGCATCCAGAAGCTGAAAACCACTGCCTCTCAGGTACGTCCGGCGAGGTTATTGTTGATGGCATGCCTGCCCTTTAAATAAGAGAATGAGCTTCACGTTGAAGCAGCACTTACACTCATTCATGCAAGATCTCTGCGGACAGTGGACCTGTCCCCTGGCATGCAGGAGACCTGCTTTCGGTTGCCTAGCAGCCCAGCTTAGATCAATGACGTTTGTGTGTTGACCTAGTGTAAACTTGGACCCCTGGTGACCCTGTCAGGTAAGTGTTGGGTTACTAACTGCAAGGCCAGCCATTCCTTGGGATTAAAAATTATTCTGTCTGCTCTCATAAACCCTATATAGGACTGCTATGAGTCAGAATGGATTCCAGAATGGTTCTTTGATGACCCCTGGTGGTCTGTGCTAACCAGGGAGTAGATGGACTGTGATTTGCAAGGGAAAACAGGAGGGGGCATATATAGGAGAGCTGGGATGGAGCAATGTGCAGAAGCAATGTGCCTGTATCGCTGAATCTCTTCCTTCCATCTTTCGCACTTTCTTCTTCCTTCTGCTTGTTCTCCGTCTCTTTCCCTTTTGGTCCCAAAACTCCTATCTCACTAATCAAGACTTGGTAAAGATTGTTCCAGGAGTGCTACTGAACTGCTAAAAAGAAGATAACTGAATACGATTTGCGTCACCAGCATCTATGCCCCTTTGAGTGGTCCCCCACGAGACTTGTTGACATCAGTCTTGGACATGAGAGTGCTGGCCCCAAACTGGACTGTCAGAATTTGACTGGCAGTGTCTCCTGGCAAAGGGACTATGGCCACTCCCACACCTCAAGACTCTTCTTCCCAACGGACCGAGTTGACGGCATGTGGATCAGCATCCCGGTTAGGTGCCGTGGTGTGGGGAAAAGAAGTGGAGAAAGTCTGCGCTTTCCTAGTAACGTTCTAGCTACAGGTTGTTGAGCCAGGGAAGCTGGGGAGAGGGAGCGCTGATCTGTGGTGCCTTCCGAGTGCAGACTCCTCAGACGCCCCTGTCCCTCCTTGGCTTGAAGCAATAGATAGTCTGTGGAGAAGACACATGACTTCTTTGAATCAGGTGTTTATGCAGGTTGTTGGCTCCTAGTCCACTATAGTCTACTCTTACTCGTGGTAACCTCATGCCCCGTGGAGCAGATTGCTGCCCAGGTCAGTGCCCTCCCGTGATCAGTTGTGGGTCACACCATTTTGACTCAGAGGGTTTTCGCTTGCTAATTTTTCAGGAGTAGATCCCCAGACCTCTCTTCGGACTTCCGCCTAATCCAGAAGCTGCACCTCAACCTGCCCACCCTTTGCAGCCACACACAAGCCTCCGCTGATAGATGGGTGTGATGGGCAAGACGTGCAGTGGCCAGGAGTCGAACCTAATACTCTCCCATGGAAGATGAGCAGCCCACCACTCAGTCACCACATTCCCCATCTGTGCATCTAGTGCTGTTATAAGATCAGAAGAGTGGTTGGACTAATCAGTCTCCCTTAAGGATTTTAGACATCAAAATCTTATGAGAAGGTAGCATGGTCTCCTAGATGGAGAACGGAAGTACCCACAGCCTAACACCAGGTTGTGAGGTCTTACATGCCATTTGAAAATCAAAGTATCTAAACCTTACTGATGTGTATGAATGGCCTTAAGCTGTAAACCGCTGCTGCAGTTCTAAGACCCCTCTGTGGACATGCGCTTAGGTCATCAGAGGTGGCATTTGGGACCTTTCTTCATAGATCAGGCTTCACATCCAGGCTTTGAGTCCCCGGATATTTCAGAGTTAACAGCTTCCTTCAAAATGGAAATTAGGGCTTGTAATTAGTAGTTTCTTCCAAGTCTCTTGGATGACTCTCTTGACTGTAGCCTAACATAATATTAGTTTCACGTGGCTAACTAGAACAGAGACATAAGTATCATTCTCCAGTCTTACCCAGAGTTCAGAGAGGCTGAAAATCCATCTAGCTTAAACTACTATAGTACAAGGAGTGATTGTAGTGATACTCCCACCTTTTAAGTATAGTGTAAATAAACTGTATGTATTAGAGTGGGGTTACAGGATTGCTTACAGAGACCACTGATGTGTTTCAGCAAACAAGTCAAAACAAGTGATGATGCTGATTCTATAATATTAAAAAATCATAATACTCATACTGGTGGAAGTAAATGGCCCAGAGTTCGTTATTTTGATATATAAGGGAGCTTCAAAAAGTTCATAGAAAAATGAAATTAAAAGGTAATTGAAATTTTTTTTCATGAATTTCTGAAGCCTCGTCAAATAAAGCCCCTTGCTGAGAGGAAGGAGCTTTAGGAAAGCGTTGTTATTCGAGAGCTGCTTTTTTCTTGAACATTTCACTTCCGCTGTATCTTACATGAGACCTGGGCGCACAGGGCTTACATGTTTGCTGCAAGACCAGCAGTTTGAAACCACCAACCCGCCCCGAGGGACAGAGACCTTTTCCTCCTGCGGAGCGTTCCTATTGGAAACTCCCAGGGGCAGTTCTGCTCTGCCCTGTCAGTTTGTTAGGAGTCGGCATCGGCTGGATGGGAATAGATTTTTAATTTACGTGATCCTCAAACTTTAGGGCCTAAGCGGTACCTTCCGAACCCAGTGAGGGAGTTCCCAAACAGTGGGTAGAATCATACTTTTTCTCAGACGAAGTCGGCCATGCTCTTAATGACTGGTTCCTAGTGGGCACAGAGGAAGGTTCCCCACCTGGGACTCTGACAGCCTTTTGGCAAGCCATGCAAAGACTCCACAAGGGGCAATGGTTGCCTTGGTTCATATCCGTTAAGTTGAATACAGTGAACCCTCGTTTATCGCGGTTAATCGGTTCTAGACCCTACCGTGATAAATGAAATTCCGCGAAGTAGGATTCCTTATTTGTAAATCAAATATTTTCGTAGTTAGAGCATAGAGGACATGAAAAAACGCCCTTTAGTCACCATTACACTCGTATTACCCAATTTATTAAACGAAAAAGGGAAAATACAGTAAAACATTTTGGACGTTACAATTATCATTTATTATTTATTGTATTATTTATGGCATCTAGTTTACAGTATTACATATTTCACATACAGTATTATCATACATAGTTCTTACAAATACTGTAATCAATAGCCTATGAAATGACTTAAGAGATGTACTCTACAGGTGGGTCGCCATCTTTTTCCTCTGAAGGAGCGGGTGTAGGCAGGCAGTGTGTGGTGTTACGCAAAAACCGTGATAGAGTGAAGCCGCGGAAGTCGAAGCACGAAGTGGCGAGGGTTCACTGTACTTGCTCCTCTGCACAGTCACAAGATAGCTGTTGTACGACAACAAAGATTAAGATTTGGGAGAGGGGCAGAGAAAGAGAGAGATGGGTGGGGAGAGAGGGAGACAGAGACAGACTAGTTCGTGGAGAGGGGTAAGATCTGCTTAAAGGCATTTTGATCAAAATAATCAACCAGTTGCCATCGCGTGGGTTCAGACCCACGAGAGCCCCAAGGATGTTGGGGTAGAGCATTGCCCTTCAGGGTTTCTGCGGGCTCTTTCTGGGAGGAGTAGATCACCAGACCTAGTTTCCGAGATGCCGCTGGATATGCAAACCTGCAACCGCTGAGCGGGCAGGCAGCAGGTGTGTTAACGGTGCGCACCAGCCCGGGACTCCTGATCAAAATCAGCAACAGTTTCCTCGGTGAGCAGGCAAGAGGCATTTAAGGCACCTTGTCCGAAATGGAAAAAACCAACCCCACTGCCATCAAGCAACGCTGCTGCTTGTCTGAGCCTCCAGCAAGGTTCCTTGGTGGGTCTGAGGCTTGTCACTGAGTTTTTACCGGCAGTGGCCTGAGCTGCACAGAGAAGCAGGTGGGTGTGACGGTGTATGGTTGGGTGGGGGCCTCTGTGGCTTGTCCCTGACAGGGAGAAAGAGGACGCTTTGTACTCCCATGAAGCAGTACAGTCTCGGGAATCTGCACGGGCAGTTCTACCCAGCCCTATAGGATCGCTGTGAGTCACCACTGATTCCACAGCCGTGGATTTGGGGCTGGGTTTGCATAGAACGGAGCGGAGAAGGAAACGTTCCCGTTAAAACTGAACCCAGCCCATTCGATTTCTCACAAAACTCATGACAAACATGTAGTTCGTTCACCTTTGCCTGGTTAGGTCGGGAACCAGGAGTGCGTTCTTGCAAACAGAACTAAAGAAAAATCAGGGTAGACACAGAATAAACTTAGAGCTCTCTAAACTAAGCTGACAGTTTCTCTTTCAAAAGCTTTATTTGATCGATGGCAGTTGGTCAGCACTGGCCACTTCCAAAGGAATGGCTTTCCCCCAGGTGGAGGATCTCCAGGCCAGGCTGGCCTCTCAAGAAGCGGAGCTGCAGCTGAGAAACCGCGACGCGGAGGCCCTGATAGCGAAGATCGGCCTTCAGACGGAGCGAGTGGGCCGGGAAAAGGCCATCGCGGACAGCGAGGAGCAGAAGGTCAGGCTAATGCCACCATTTAGAGTTGCGGCGCTATATTTAGCACAAAATAAACCTTTTGTAGGTGAACAATTTTGAACAACTTCCTCTCCAGGGAGCAAAAAATCTAAAGAATTATTATAGTTAGCCATGTAACAGCATTTCACACCGTGATTACCACTTGACCTTTCTTTACATTATGCATTTCCCCAACCTTCCAGCTCTCCTAATAACACGAAAGAACAATACATACTGAGCTCATTCAAGCATATAATGGCTGTGGAGCTTGATCATCAGGCCTATTTGTAATACAGTAAAGGTCACCCAGTCACCTCTGAGGTTTCTAAAGGTTTTTAGTTTTTAGGCAAATTGAACAACTCAATTGTTAACAAAGCCCATTCCATCACTTTGCAAGATGGTTTTCAAATTGTGCATTTTAATCGCACGACTTGAGAAGTTGATGATTAAGTCCTGAAGTTCAATTTGTTCTTTCGAGTTCCACCTCACACTCTGGCACTCTGTATTGTTTTGTGTTTTTGAAAACAATTACTTTTCAAAAGATGTAGATCGTCTTTTTTGCGTGGTGTTCTCAGGTCGCCAGCCACTCAGAATGCAACCTCTTTCAGAGGCCTCTGTTAGCACAACGTGAGCTCCAAGTGGAAAGCATTTCTGGGGTGCCCTCCTATTTGCCAAAAGGAATCACAGAGTAAACAAAGTAATGAAATATTTGTTTGATAGGATTGAAGGAATGTGCATGTGTGAGGTAGAAGGTTTAACTTTAGACAAGAGTATTCTCCAATGCCTAGTTAGCCAAAATCATACTTTTGGACACTCTCATAGCCACTGAGTCAAGAGCCATTAAGTTTGCATTTTAGACTCAAAGGTATTCGGGCGTTGCCAGTGGTGTCTGCCCTTTATGCAGAGATAAAACCCAAACCAAACTCACTGCCGTCAAGTCCATGCCAGCCCGTTAGTGACCTTCCAGGACAGGGACGAACTGCCCCTGTGAGTTTCCCGCGCTGCCAACTCTTTAGGGGAGTAGACGGACAGGGTTTTCTCCCTGCATTAGTGGGGTTGTCATCTTTTTCAGATGTGCATCACACAGCTTTGTCCTTGGCTTGTACAACTAAGCTCACTGCCACCCAGGCTATTCTAACTCATCTCAAAGGACCTAAGGTTTTTTATTGAAAGTCCGAGGCCTAAAAATCAGTTACAAAATAAGATGGGCATGTTAGGAGTTGGAAACAAAACACACTGAACTTGGACAGTAGGCACAGGATTCCTACACCTGGTAACAAGTGTTCCCATTGAGCTCCAGCTCGTGGAAGAAATGGCCTGAAGACCACACACATCTTCTCCTGTGAAGCCATTAGGTGTCGCATGTGTTGGTTGTGGACTGATTCGACCGAGGGGATCTTTCTTAGGCATTAAATACGTGTGTGATGCTTTAATAGTTACTCAATGAAAACCTATCTCCACAGCTGCCTTTAAGGCTTAAAGTTTAAGCAATCTTAAAACAGAACAAGGGGTCTGGAGGATATTTTACATTTTGTGGGGTGAGTGAATTCTCAAGCAAAAATTATCCTCACAAAAGATGAAAAAAGTATTAACAAAGTAGAACTCACCAGACTGTTGTCTCATGAAACTCTTCAACACGATAAAAGACACTTTCTAAATTTTATATCTAATATATACCAGGGAATAAAAATACTCCAACTCTCATTTAATTCACAGAGCTCAATTTAAATATGACCAACAAATCTTAACTGAACACCTTTTTTGGTGGGGGAGGGGTCACTGATACTCATTGGGCTGCTAACTGAAAGGTCGGCAGTTCAAAACCACCACTAGTTCCATGGCTTTCACTAGAACAATAAGGCTTTCTACTCCCATAAACAGTAATAGTCTTGGAAACTCACAAGGGCAGTTCTACCCTATCCTATAGGGTTGTTATGAGTTGGAATCGACTCATAGCAGTGAGTTTGGTTTGGACCCAGGAGTGACTTGGCAGAGGAAATTGCACACGGTGGCTTGGCACAGTGTGGAGCTATAATTTCACTAGCCTAGTAGTGTTGTAAGGAGCTCTGGTGCCCTATCGGCTCAGTATTGGACTGTTATCTGCAGAACTGGTGTTTCAAACTCACCAGCTGCTCAGTTGGAGAAAGATGAGACTGTCCTCATACAGATTTGATCCTAGAAACCCAATGGACTCCCCGCTCCCACTACCATGACTCGAATTC
>NW_022103920.1:78807909-78815448 GCF_000313985.2 Echinops telfairi
CTCTTGGGGCTGTGCGAGTGGAGTGGTTTGCTGGGAGTGAGCAGAGTTTCCTCAGTTACATGATCAGTCACTGGGTGTGGACTGGCAGGAAACCACGTATCTGCACTGGACCAAGTATGTTCATGCAATGTACAGTACACAGCAAAATAATGGCTAATCAGCAGAAGAGTAATTACTGCTAAGAAAACCTTGGTAGACAACATCCTTTGTTGTGAGCAGTATTTAATTTTATGGTTTGTCAAACCTGTGCATTCCAAGGGCATCTGAAGAATGCACTTTTGTTCACGTATTTTATTCCATGATTCCTAACCCTACAGAAAGGACCTCCATTGGGGTAAGAGCCTTGGTGCTCAGTCCCGCAGCCTTGGACTTCCGTTTCTGTTGAGGATTCCATGGGGACTTCTTGGCCATTCACGTTTTCCTCTTGGTTTAACTCAGGTTGACCAGTAGGGGGTCCCTAGACAAGTAGGTGGTCCCTCTGACCATTTGCATGTGTTCATGGCAAGAGGCTGAAGCAGCACGTGTACACACACACACACACACACACACACACCTTGAAGATGATGCTGCTGAACCCAAATCAGGCCTGGGCTTCGCATCGATAATTTCTGACCAGGTCTGTAGAGAAGCCTATAATTAGTCTTTAGAATATTTCAATATTTCTGTGTCTGGGTAAGCATGAAGCTCGCGCCCACTGAATAGAACGAGAGAGCTTCACATCTGTTCTTAAAGTATAGTCAACATGGTTTCTGGGCACATGTTACCTAAACTCAGTAACGGAATTCTAGCAAGAATATATTAGGTGCTTAGGTTACTGAGCCAGCCTGGGCTTGATCTTGTCAAGCACTTTCTTAAAAAGAAAACTGAAGAGCAGAGAACTCCCTTAAACTTGCCTTGATCATTCGTACTTGATAAATACGTTAGTCAAGGTTCTTCTCAGAGTATTTGTATATCAGAGTCTGTCTGCCTGCTGGGCTTTTGTCTATCATTGTGTGTCTTGTGCCTGAGCAGAGCATCCACTGTTCCCGAGGGACAGTCTTTTCTACGACTCTCATCTGCTTGAAATACAGACACATGATGCTGAGTCAGCCTGCCTTCCTCCATCGAAGATGAAATGATATTCTATGTGAGTGTGTGTGCTTCTCCCGCCCCCTCACCCCCGGCTCTTTTTTTTTTTAAACAGGTGGCTGCCATTCAGACAGAAGTGTCCAGGAAACAGCGAGAGTGCGAGGCAGACTTACTCAAGGCCGAGCCTGCGCTGGTGGCGGCGACAGATGCCCTGGACACACTGAACAGGGTAAAGAGGACTTCGCCTGTGGGTTTCCTCAAAATAATCCTTAATGGGTGCTAGTGCTTGATGGAGCCCTGGTAGCTTAGTGGGTTAAGCATATCTTTATAAATGACGCAAGAGCCCTGGATAGCCAGCTTTCAATTGACATTAACATTTTTTAAGCTTTTGCTTCTAACTAAACTACTTTCAAACCCTTTTCATTCCATACAGTCATTTTCCAAGCAAGTAGACAGCTTATGTTAATGGGCCAGAATGAGGTTCAACATTTGGTAAGATTTTACAAGTATTATCTTACAGTATTTCAAATAGTTGGTAGCAATTTACTGATAACACGAAGCCAAGAGAAACGGTGAAAGAGCCTCAAGAAATATAGTCTCGTGCCACAGAATGTCCTTCCAGGAAACATTCAACTGCATACATGTCTGTGGTGCCATCAGGTTATACTAGAGGTTAGCTTGTAGCAGTGGACTTTACTGAACATAGCAAATGCCATAGCTGCCCATATGCAACCCATGGATCTCATGTTTTGTATACTAAGCAACTGTGCAGTCAGGTTCATGATGCTACAATGTATACGCATACTGCTCTACTGCCTGTAACAGCTCCAAGTTGATTCTGATTGCTAGTGGCCCTAGAGGACAGAACTGCACCATAGAGTTTCCGAGACGGTAAATCTTTACAGGAGTCTGGGGAGTTGGTTTCTAACTATGGTGATTGCCTGTTTTCATGTAGAAAAGATATATGGAATACATATACATCCCATATCTCACACATCTTTGCTGATTACAGCCAGTTCCTAGATCATAGTTAGAAACCAAGCCCCATAAAGCCTAATTATAGTAAACATGTGAAGTACATACAATAGTATATATGTCATTGTAATATATAATGACACTGTAGTCTGACATACAATGATATCAACTAAGAGAAAAAAAACACCTCACTGCCATCAAGTCAATTCCAGCTCTTGGCAACATGCTAAGACAGGCTAGAAGTACCCTTGTGGGTTTCTGAGCCTGTAAGTCTTTGTGGGGATAGAAAGCCTCATCTCTTTCCCACCGAAGTTTCAAACTGATGACCTTGCAGATCACAGCTCAGGGCATAACCACTAAGCCACTCGGGCTCCTTTGAGACAATGGTGTAGGTCAATGGAAGGTATTTCTTGGAAATACAGAGCAACAAAACCAGAAGGCGCTGTACTATTATGTGTCTGGGATCTGGTTAAAATGCAAATATGTAGGTAGAACCCAGAAATAACCATTCAATGTAGATGTGTATAAAACTGCCAGACAGAAAGGAAGCTCCTGTGGTCCCACAGGGTAGTCTCTCGGTGGCAAAGAACTGTTCAATCAAGCGTGGTGTGAAGGGAGTAGTGTGAGCCACTGAGAGCCAATGGGCCAACGCTAACCATTTCCCTCAAGGCTACCCTGACGCTCACTCGTGTCTGTGTGTGCTTCCTGCAGGTCAATCTTAGTGAGCTGAAAGCTTTTCCCAACCCACCGAACGCCGTTACCAATGTCACCGCCGCCGTGATGGTCCTGCTGGCTCCCCGGGGGAGAGTGCCCCGGGACCGAAGCTGGAAAGCAGCTAAAGTCTTCATGGGAAAGGTGAGTCCGCCTGCGGAGATGGAGGCCCCGAGGCTCAGGCTTACAGCAGGAGACGGTCAGGTCAAGAGAAATCGTCCTCGTAGTTGCTGAGCCCACTCTGCAGGGCCCACTCTTCCCTTACCGCTTTGGTTTGCCAGGTTGGTTTGGGGGCTGGTTTGGGGCTATGGCTTACCTAAGTCCACTCTGCCAGCAGCTGGAAGGTTCCTAATGATTTGCAAAATTATGCGAGCAGTTAAGTGTAGGAGGAGAAAATTACACGGATTTCTTATGCTGGGGGAAGCTGTTGCTAATGTACAAGGAGGTGAAGCAAAGGCTCTCTGGTATGTGTTTTCCTTTTGCTTCCCTGCCTTTCTTTTCTTCAAAATGTGAATGCCCCCTGTGCGGGGCCTGAATATTTTACCCTGGGAGAGAAGAGATCTTAAAAGTGTCCATTGCTAATTCTAACTTCACACTCCAAAGCCCGAAAAAGTCAAACAGTAGGATAAATGCAGCTTGCCAATTTGGCCTTTGTACTGCGACTCCTAAAAGCTGATTTTATGTCTTGCTCTTGGAATTTTCTCTGCAGCCCAAATGGGTTCGTTGCACTCAGCCTTTTTCACTTTGCAGGTTGATGATTTTTTGCAAGCGTTAATTAACTATGACAAAGAGCACATTCCGGAGAACTGTCTCAAAGTGGTGACTGAACAGTACTTGAAGGACCCAGAGTTCAATCCAAACCTGATTCGGACTAAATCCTTTGCAGCCGCTGGTCTCTGCGCCTGGGTCATCAACATCATCAAATTCTACGAGGTATCAGTTCTGATCACTTGATTAACAGGTGTTACAATGTACCATAAACATTGCAATTTCTAGGTCAGCCCCTCCCCCCCCCAAAAAAAGTAAAATAATTTGTTATTTAGGTTTCTGAATAAAGATTAAGGGTAGAGTAAACAATTCTATCCAGAAGGATGTTTGAAATGTTGGGAACTATATCTTTTAGTGTGGATACAGTGATTAGCTAGTTTGGATCAAATAGCAGCAATTAATTTAATGAGATGAAAACTTAGTGCATTTATGAATCATATTTATTAACATTAAAAATATTCCTTTCATGTTGGCTTGAAACAGCTGTGAGCCTGAATTCATATCCAATTAAACTTAATCTCTATTCCAATGCAAAACCCACACAATCTTTATTGTAGGCTTAGAGAGATGAGAAAATAACCATTTCTTGCTTTAATATTTAATGACAAAGAGCCCTCCATGGGAGTGCAACAGTGAAGCAGTTGGCTGCTCTCTGAAAGGTTGGCAGTTTGAACACACCCAGTGGCCCCGTGAGGGAAAGAGCTGGCAGTCGGCTTCCATAAAGGTTAGGGCCAAGAAACGCCCCCCTGGCGAGTTCTCTGTCCCATGAGGTCATCTGAGTAGAACATGGACTGAGTGGTGCCCAACCGCAAGGTCTAATGACAGAAGCGCCTTTTGCCTGGGCTTGGAATCATCCAGAAAGCACTGGGGACCGTAAGGAAAACAAAAAGATTTTTATTTCATATTCAGTTATCATAGATGTATTGCCTGCCAGCTAGCCCCAAGCATGTTGTCCGGTGCTCAGTATTAGTAAAGCAAAACCGAAGCAGGCATGGCCCTGGCTTTCACTTTTTAAATCGTGTCTTGTTTGGGGCTTGGCTACTTTCAGGGAGAGTTGTGTCTTCTACATTGTTGTTGCTAACTGCTGTCAAGTTGGCCCCCAACTCGTGGCCCTCCTGCGTGTTCCATCCATCCTCCCTCCCCAGCAGGAGCAAAAGGAAGACACCCAAATTCTCAACCCTGCTCCCGCGAGTGCACACTGCAGTTTCTAGTACGATCAGGGTTATCGCCATGTTTCACGACACACGTGTGGTAGTATCACAGTGGGCTTGAGCCGCACAGCATCTTATGCAAGTCCTGGTAACTCTATTGTCATGACGCTTCAATGGCCAGAGAGAACTTAGAGAGTTACTCAGCTGTCTGCGCTTCATGTAGGTAGTCGTGTGCTAAGAAACAGCGTAGTGCTGTTACAGAGCGGGTGAGTTACAGAGTTTAATGGTAGAGCATCAGTAAATGCATGGTCAAATGACCCCTGGTCGTCTTGGCATCATTAGGATAACATTTCAATCCCTTGTGGATTTCCAGGTCTATTGCAATGTGGAGCCCAAACGCCAAGTGTTAGCCCACACAAACTTAGAACTGGCAGCAGCGACGGATAAACTAGAGGCCATCAGGAAGAAGCTTGTGGTAAGTCCCAAATGCCACACTGAAAGGTTCTCAAAGGGGTCACCTTCTAAGGATGTCACCTTTACCTAGGGCCCTATCTGAGTCCTAATCAGCAGAAAGGCATTAGATCTTGCACTCACCTGTTCACTCCTATGCTCCTTCAGCAGAGACCTTTACCTCTTGGATGTAGGGTAAGGCACTGGAAAGGCGGACACTCTGAGCCCGGTGGTGGAAGGAGGGACAGTGCCTGGTAACTGAAAGCAAGGGTTCGGGAGCCACCGTTTACTTTCTGACCCTGTACAAGTTAGTTAGCCCCTTCAAGGCTGTGTTTTCCTCTGTAAAATGCGCATTATCATCCCACTTCTGGGCGGGCGGGGGGCGGGGGCGGGGGCTGTAAGGATTAAATGGGAGGGCAGATCCAAATTGCCCAACTCACTGCCATTGGAGTCCATGCTGACTCGGAGCAAACCTGTAAAAGGGAGAAGAACTGCCCCTTTGTGTTTCCGGGGCTTGAACCCTTCCTGGGAGACAAAGCAAGCCTTACCATCTCCCTTAGGGCAGCTGGTGAGCTTGAACTGCTGACTTTGTACCATGTGGTCCAAAGTATAACCCACTCTCCACCATGAGGGCTCCTCAGCACCTCGTTGACAGTGGGGTTTTATTTCACTGTGATATAAGTCAAATTACTTCATTTTAAAAATTATTAAGTCTTTGCATTTTACTGTCAGAATCCTGGTAAATCCTGGTAAATCTGTTGTTATTATTTTGTATCTTACATTGTCTGTTATCTCCCTCCACCCACATTTCTGTTATTCATCCCCCTGAGAGGAGGAGGGCTATATATCCAGTCTTGTGATGGGTTCCCCCTTTCTCCTGCCCCCACCCCCACCCCACCCCCTACCCTAATGATATCGCTACTCCCACTACTGTTCCTGAGGGGTTTATCTGTCCTGAATTCCATGTGTGAGAGCTCTTATTTTTACCAATGTGTGTTCCCCAGTCTAGCCAGATTTGTAAGGTAGAACTGGGCCATGGTAGTGTGTGTGTGGGGGGCCTTTTGGAAGCATTTAGGAAGTAGAGGAATGATATATGTTTCGTTGGTGCTATACTGCACTTTGGTTGAATCGTCCCTTCTTTATAACCCTTCTGTGAGGGAATTTCTAATTGTGTACAGATGGGCTTTGGGTCCCATATATATATATATATGCTTATAGCTATACCTCTATAAATGGCTTTTGTTTCCTAGTTCTTTCCTCAATTTCCTTTCACCTTCCTCCTATCCCATTATCAGGTTCACCTTGCATTTGGCTCTCACTATAAGAATCTGCCAAGAGAAATTACTAAGGATCCTTTGAAAGATTTTAATAGACTATTGACATGATTAAACTGGCTTTTTGGTCACTCCATGAAAGATGGACAGAGAGGAGAGGGTCTAGAGTGGAAAGATAAATCAGAAGGCACCTGCACTGGGTTTTGGTAGGTCCTCCGGGAAGGCAGGAGCTGATGTGATGAAGCGTAGGTGGACTCAAGGCTGGCTGGGAGCACTCAGGGAGGAAGGAATAAGGAATTGCAATGATGCCAAGCTTGAGGCCGCTGGCACAGCAGTGTGGGGTACTGCAACCAGAGCCATTAGGCTGCAAAACCTTCAGCAACCTACAGAAGTGCCGGCCTTCAGCGGCTCACTGATAAAGACCTGACAGCTGCCTCTCATCTGTGAGTTTGGGCTACCTGGTGTCTGGTCTCTTTTTGTGGGAAGACAGCCTGGTTCGCCTTTGAGAAATTCTCTCTACTGATAGGAAAAAAACAAAGCGCTAGTGGACCTTTTAGTAGGAACACCTGCCCTTTTCTAGCTTAGGAGTAGATAGATGTCCATGCTGGACCAATGTGATGCCATCTCTAACATTTGAACCATGAGCTGCTCGTGGTTGGTGGTTGCCATCTTTACAGGAGTAGAAAGCCACAGATCAGCCATAGGTTCCCACTATTGACCTTAGGGTTGGCAGCTTGCCATATACCCCACTACCCCAGCAGGCTCTTTTCTGGGCCCAAAGCCACCATCTTTTTCAGAACTTGTATCAAAACGGCTGAAGAGAGTTACTTCCCGACATTTAGTCTCTCTTCCCAATTTTATGGGGGAAATTTATATAAATAATTTTATTCCTTATCTTTATGTACATAAGAGGCTTCAAAATTTTGTGGGAAACTCCAGGATCTTTTAAATTCCACTCCCCAGTTCAATTTTTGAAGCCACCTCATATTAGGTCACTGTATGTCCACCCTATAGGAATGTGTATCAGTGCTTCTTTCTCAGTGTAGACCTAGGAGCATATGTCCTTCAAAGCAGCAATGCTGGCTAGTGATGCTTTCTCTGCTCCCCTCTATGTATGCTCATAAACCCGTGCCTACATTTTT
>NW_022103920.1:78816753-78823184 GCF_000313985.2 Echinops telfairi
CCAGCTCGTACATGCTTCTTCTGCAAAGTGGCTGGTGGGTTCAAACCACCAACCTTAAGACAAGTACTTGAACCACTGTGCTGCCTGGGTTCCTTTCCATGTATTCACATGTTCAATCGCACAAAAGCCCCTGGTGGCAGATACTATCGTTCATCCCATTTAGCATTCACCATCGTGGCTGAGTCCGTGCTGAAGCTTGGCGACCCAAGCGTGCCAACGTAGAACCGTGTCTCATAAGGTTGATACTTTCAAATACAAATGCCGGTAGATAACGCCGATAGATTCAGATAGATATTATCTGAATCAATCAAAACACTTTCAAGTTCTCAATAGTTTCTATTAGCGTAAAGGGCTTCTGAAGGAGCCCTGGTGGCACAAGGGAGGAACTGGGCTGTTGACCACAAGGTCCGCAGTTCAATCTTACCAGCTACTTTGTGGGAGAAAAAGGAGACTATGTACGCCCAGAAAGACTTACAGTCTTGGAAATCCTAATGAGCAACTCTAGTCTAACCTAGAGGATTAGTGTCCCCTATAGGGTTACAACCAGCTCAATGGCAGTGGGTTTCCCAGGGGTCCAAGACTGTTGAGACTGTCTGGCTTATACCCATCCATACTGGGTGTTTTAAGGTGTGCTACCAAATTTAATTCTCACAGAAACTATCTGAGTTGAGAAGTATTGTTTTTAGGTAGGTTTGGGATGACACAACTGGGACACAGAGAGGTAAGAGTCCAGCTCTGACACTGCTTTGCTGGCAGCAGAGTCTAGACGCAAACCCAGCCAGTTGACTCCAAAACTTGCATGTGTTTCCATGTTTCATAAAATCACAAGTATTTTCAAACAGGCCTTTAAATGTTTATTTTAATCTGATGTCTAACCAGTAATGTATAATATCTCTTTTGATTCTCATAAAGTTGATCCTCTGAGCCATGCTAATCTTAACCTTGATATATTTATATATTGAAAGATATTGCCTCAGGAGTATAAATTAAATAATGATGAAATAATAGACTAAACAATATCGGTAGTCTCTAGCTTATAAATTGATTTAATTCTGTTTGCTTAGTAAAGTGTCTTGGAACTTTGCATATGTTCACAAAAAACAACATTATAAATCATCTTCAGAGCTAGAACTTGCAAATAGTCAGATGTGATCATGAGGAATCACCCAAATATTTGCTAAGTCCAGGCTTTTTGGCTTTAAGTATTAGGAACCCATACAAACTACCCTAAAGGTGGTAAAGGTGGCTCAGAACCTTTGGAAAGCTAGGCAGTGAAGCACCTGAGGGGAAGAGATGCAGGAAATCCCCCAAACCAGCAGGGACCTCTCCTGTGTCTCTCTAGGGTTTTGATGGCCGCCTATTTGTATGTCCCTTTCATCCTTTCCTCTTTCCCCGTCTGGTTCTTGTGCTCTCCTGTGACCCTGTTGGAAGTGAGATCCCTCTGGCTGAAGCCCTCTGATCTGACCAGCCTCCCAGGTCTTTGGATGCTGAAGTTCTCTGAGTTCCCGTCTCCTAGCTAGGAGGTGAAACACGATTGTCACGCTGGGTCACACACCCTTCTTCGTTGCTTGAAAGGCACCCTGGTGGTGCTGTCGGGTTGGCAGTTCAAACCCACCCACAAGAAGTCTGGAGAAAGGTGTCTGTCTGCTCCCATAATAGTTACGGCCTCAGGAACCCTGTGCCGGGTGGCTGCTATGGGTCAGAATTGACGTGGGTTCTTGTAAGTTGGTTTGTGTGTTTGGGTTCATCGCTCGAGCTGTGAATCAAATGATAAATAAGATAGTCAATAGGTGGAGAACCAAAAGTTCCCCCTTGTGATTAATAGTGTTTGCCGTGGGAAGTGAAGCTTAGACAAGAAACTTGGGGGGGATGGTGCACGAGGGGGTCTTGGAGTCTGTGAGGCTCACCAACCCCACTACTCGCTGTCTCCCTCCTGTCAGTCAATCCTCATCCTCCTTCCTCCCGGAGAAACCCTCCTGGGGAAAAGAGCTGAGGTCGAAGGAGGAGAGAAGAATTTTTCATTTGCCTTAAAGTCATAGATAGCTTAGGATACGTATAACCCAAAGTGACGCCACACTTGTTGTCTGCCCTTTTCAGGATCTGGACCAAAATCTGAGCAAACTCACAGCTTCATTTGAAAAAGCCATCGCTGAGAAGGTGCGGTGTCAAGAGGAGGTGACCCAAACCAGCAAAACGATCGCGCTAGCTAACAGACTGGTCAGGGAACTCGAGGCAAGTATAGCTTTTCTTCCAGAATTCAGGCTCAAATACCTAGAGCAGCTTGCCACCCCGTTGCGTCGACATGTACAATTCAGCGACAGGAGAACAGCCGTTGTGTTTTCGACATCACACGCACATCCCCCAGGGTTTCCATCACCCCTCCCAGGAACGTGACTGTCACTCTGTGCTGCCAATGATACAGTAAGAGGTGCAGAGTCAACACGTCGGGGGTATCGCGCTGTCACCCGTCAGGTGGTTCTGTCTAGCATGGTGGACCTCAGACGTGCCCCATGCTAAGTATCTCTTAGGACCCAGTCCTCCGTGTGCCACTGGCCCCGTCTCCAACTCAAATCGAGAGAAGCCATCTACTTGGCCAGCGTTTCATTGTCTGGATCTACTTTAAGAGGATGCCGGGCACCAGTTTCACCCACTTTCCCGCCCCCTTCCTCTCCCTCTGATGTTTACCTTGTTGTGAAAACCTCTAAAACCAAAAAGGCAGCCTGGCTTTTGAAACACATGATATAGAACTCAGGAAAGCTGCTAGACACCTGTGGTGTTGAGCTGTCATTTGACCCTTTTTCCTATCCGTTCATTGGCCGTTCCACTTGACCAGCAGATCATTACTTTCAAGTTAAGCCCGATACTTTCTTTTCCCCCAGTGACATGTTTATAGATGAGTGACATGCTAATGCTAATAATTAATCCCCTAAATAAAAGGTTTTTAGTCGTTATTATTAACTTTCTCCTGTTTGAACATACGTGGCGGGAGCATCTGTGGCCTTTGACATTAGGGAGTCACAGATTTGAATCAAGTTTGGGGAGCCCTTCGTTTTCCTGTTTCCACATGGGCTATGGATTGTTTCCCACCTCCCCAAGATTGAGGTGCAGCGAAACCACCAACAACAACAACAACGTTGTTGGAACGGACTCGACAGCACCTTAAAGGCATCAACCATTCGATATCAGAAGAGCAGCATTTGCCGAGGGCAAAGATCAAAAAGGTTGGGAAAGAAGGAGGGATGGAACAGGAAATAGGGAGGAAGTGGAATACGTGCTGTTGCATTGTGGGAATTGCAATCAGTGCGACGAAGCAAAATGTATTATGAATGGTTGAACGGAAAGTTCTCAGAATGGAAAAGTCTCAGAAACCCTATCAAGTGCTTCTTTTCTGTCCTCTAAGGTCACTGGGCATCACGATCAATGCCTTGGCAATGGTAACATAGTATCCCTCTGAAACACACAGTGGATTATTTACAAAAACTGCGCTCCCCTTTCCATTTCAGTAACTGCAATTCCATCCTTCCGTTGTTGCAACCAAATGTGTTAAAATCACCCAGACTTCATCTCTCTTTCTGATAACCCAATCCTAATTCCTCAGCAAATTGTTGTCTCCAACCTCTAAATGAATTCCAAATCCCAGCAGTTCTCACTACCCTGGTCCTGGCCACCATCGTCTCTTCCCTCAATACAGCTATGTGATTTTTCAGTCGCGTGAGTTGGTATCTACTCCGTTAAGAACTCTCCAGAGGCTAATTAACTCAAAGTACTGTCAGGAAGGCTTTAACTGTCGAGCCAGCACACTCCCATAGCATGTCAAAAATAATACATCACGATCAGGTGGGGTTCACCAGGGATGCAAAGGTGGTTGGTTCACCATTAGAAAATCAATCAATTTATGACATAAGCAAAGAATTGCATAATCATCTCAACTGATGGAAAAGAAGCATTTTGATCAAATTCAACCCCCTTTCAGGATAAAAATTCTCAGCCAAAGAGGACAAGAAAAGAAATTTCTCCAAGAGTTGGATTGGCACAGTGCTTATATCAGTAGGCTCATACCTGGTAATGATTGTGAGATGACACAGGACCAGGTATTGTTTTTGTTCTATTATACAGAGGGTCCAAAAGAGGCTGAGCAGACTTGGTAGCACCTAATAGCAATAGTAATGCGAAACCAATAGCCAGCATTATTTTCAACAGAGTTTGAAAGCATTTCCCTTATGAGTTAGTTAATTGTGCCAGCCTGGCCGATAATCACATGTGGTGCTGGTTGAAAGGCGGAGTGATAAATGGGTGGTGAAGCCTCGCCTTTCAAGTTCTCGGGTCTCTTGTTTTGTGATGGTTGCATCGGGTGCAGCTGCCTTAGCAGTTCCCTACTTCAGCTTGCAAGATGGATTTCCTACAAGACATCCCCAAGGAGAAGCCGCATGGATCTATCCCGATGCAGCCCGGGGTGCTGGAGCAGCCATGTGGAGACCCCTGCCAGTGCTGAGATGCTTACACGTTCACTGACTCAGCTTTCCTCCTGCAGTCGGCATCATTGCCTCTGTTTTGTGAGGTGAAGGACTTTGTGGACTGGTGTTGGGTATGGGTTAATGTTGGACTTGTGGGCTTGGGCAGCATTGGGTTGGGATGTTTTCGTGATGCACATTTTCTTTGCATAAAACTCTCTCTTATACGTGAGTTGCTGTGGATTTGTTTCTCCAAAGTACCTAGACTAATACACCTTATGAATGGGAACACTCTCATTCTCTATTGCAAGACCCAATCCTTAATCATTGAAAATACTTTTAACAAAAGTACAATCTGCAACCAAACATGTGAACCTTATCAATGGATAAGCTCAATATCATCAGTCATAACAAGGCCAAGGCCACCAGCAGGACAGTTCCTCAGTTACGCTATGCTAGTACAATTTCAAGCTGAGGAAAGGGAAAAGACACCCATGTGAGCTAAAGTGTGGCATTAACTATATCCCATCTGAATTGGAACGATTCCGAGAGCAGATTTGATGGCCTGAACACTAATCGCCAAAGGCCACATTAACAGTGAGATAACAAGGACATAATACAGGGAGAAAGCAAAAGGAGGTCATTAAGAAGACAGGAAAAAACGAAAAGAACACAATGGATATTAGAGATTCTCTCTCTCTCAAACCTTGCTCTTGGACGTAGAGTAGCTAAAGTGGATGTAAGAAATGAGGAAGGGAAAGAGCTGAATAGAAGATTTCAAAAGACAAGATCAAGAAGATCATTTTCATGAAATGTGCAAAGAGCTGCAGTTAGGAAACCTCAAGTGAAGAGCTTGCTTGTCGCTTGCAAATCGAATGGTCAACTGTCACGCATTTCGGGAGGTGTCAGGTGCATGAACAAATGGACCTGAGAGGAAATAACCGAAGCCGCATGGAAGGGTTGGTGAAAGATAAGGCTTTGAGAACTGATGGCATGCCAATTGCTCTCACTTGTCTGTGCCAGGAAATTGGGAAGACAGCTATACTTGGTCAAATGACTGAAAGAGATCTATCTTTGTCCATTGCAAAAAAAAAAAAAGGTGATCCAACCACAGGAACAAATTAGCAAACACCATAATATCACATAAAAGTAAAGATTTACTGAGGATAAAAATGATTGTAGCAGTAAGTAGGGAAAATCCAGAAATTCAAGTTCTATTCAGAAGAAGACATGGAATAAGAAATATTATTGCTGGTATCAGATGGATTATGACTGAAAACAGAACACAAGCAAGATATTTACTGTAGTCTATTGACTATGCAGATCACAACAAGATATGGCTAACATCGCAAAGAATTGGAATTCTGGAACACTTATGAATGCCCACGTAGAACCTGTCCTTAGACCAAAACCCAGAGTTGCTCAAATGGAACAAGGTGTACTGTGTAGTTTAAAATCAGAAAGATTATACATCACGGATATATGTTGTCACTATAGAAGCTGGCCTATATGCAGAACAACATGGCATTATTAAGAACGTGTAATCTGCAGAAGACAGGACCTTGTCTCCTGAAATCAAAGATGACTCACTTGGTGATGAAGACCCAAGGGCACAGCCTTGCGTGTGGATCGCACCGCAGCATAAAGAGCACAGGTCCCGCCAGTGGACCGACAACCTCACAACCAGCGGGAAGAGCGAAGCCGGCAAGGATTTCGTTCCACGTGGCTCCCCATCGGCATCGGGGAAGGCACAGTCAGGAAAGCTGACAACAGATCTCATTGGGCAGATCTGCTATTAAAAATATGAAAAGTCTCCCCCCAACTACCAGGACCCCAATATTGCCTTGCAGACCTGGTTAGACCAGATGAAGCACAGCGGGACAGATGGGAATCAGAAACACAGGGAATCTAGGACAGATGAACCTCTCAGGACCAGGGGCGACAGTGGCGATACCAGGAGGGAAAGGGGGTGAAGAAAGG
>NW_022103920.1:78824439-78826821 GCF_000313985.2 Echinops telfairi
CACGCTCAGCGGCAGTCTGAGCAGGGCTGTTCACACCGCTGGTCAGTGGCCCACCGGACTCAGAGCAGGCTGCCCCCGCCCGGTCTCTGCAAGTGGATTCTGAGCTTGCACTCTGCTATACGAAGCTGCTGGTGTCCTTCACCTTGAGGGACAACGGTTTCCCATACGTTGCACTAGGTTCTGAAAATAAAAACTAAAAGTGAAAATGTTTTCATTATTAAAGGCTTGATCTGGCGGCAAGACCTGACATGTCCCGGCTTCTGGATATCTCTGCCACCTTTCGTTCTGACCCAGTCTTCCCTGGCTGCTTCTCTCTTCCTTATCCTACCAATCACCACCATGCCTCCTGGGCTTTCCCCACTGCCCCGCTCTCTGGTGTATATTTCCCCAGATAATTCACAATTTAGGCTTCCTCACTTCCTTAGGGCTCAGCTAAAAGGTCTCCTTTACACGGCAGTTTTCTCTGATCTCTTTATATAAGAGCACGGGCCTGATTTCACACACACACTCACACACGCACACACTCCCTCCCTCCGTCTCCAAAGCTCTTTTTCCACTAATTCTACTTTATTGTTTTCACCACATGACACATACCCTCCTGTATGTAAACATATGGTATGTGAATTTGGGGCATTTTCCCCAGCCCACAATGTCAACTTTCCAAGAACAAGAACTGCTTTGTACATTGCTTTCTTTATCCCAAGCAGGCAAAAGAATCGCTGGCACGTAGTCGGCATCATGAGGTCGTTGCCGGGTGGGTGGATGGGTTCGGAGTGTCTGCTGTCCTTTAACAAGACATTCTGGAGCCCTCGGCTGACTCGTGTTCTTAGAGCAGTTGAGAAATTCCATCGCTACTCGTATTTACAACTGTGTCCGCTTAAAGTGGCAAGTAGTTATTCATTGTGGTAACTGAAGAAAAGAAATAAATGTCATTTAATCTAACTCCTTTCCTAAAGCAGTTATAGAATGTCCCAAAGTTTTATCCAGAGGCTCTACCATGTGTCTCTAATATACAGCAGTCTCTTCCAAAGGCTTTAGTTGTGATGATTTAGACCAGGCGAGGTAAAAAAGGTTTGTATAGTGTTAACTAGGGAAAAATGTATATATATTTTAAAGGAGGAATTGAAGATGTCAGACCTTTCCCTTTGAGGATAAATTCTTTCTGACTAGAACAGGAGACAGTTAACTTCTGAAAAGCATCAAGACTGATGATTTTGTCTATATAGCATTGACCTGGAAGCTCAACCATTCAGACTAATAAATCAGGCAATTTATATTTAATCATTAACTAACTCCTGAGCTGAACAGCTGTTCAAAATTAGAAATGGGTCACCCCGGCCAGGATGACATTACAGGCAATCTATAATGCATTAGAATAAAATTATAGTGATTTTTAACTGTCTAGAAATTTATTACAGGACATGTTCCATCTCTTAAACCCTTGTTAGCCAGTGTCAGTAGTGATTTATGTTGCGTGGGTGGTATAGTGGAATTATTGACGATTTCAATAGCCGATAAGTCTATGTTTAGTAAATCTTCAAATTTCAAAGCTGTTTTGGAGAATGAGGTGGGTGCACTTTATTGTTTATCATTCACCAACCAAAGACAACAAAGGTGGAGGGTAGGCAAATGAGAGATGCCTCTTGAAAATTAATGGGTCTGCGGTCTGTGGGTGGATGAAGGACAAAACCTAGTGTTCTCTCAGAAGAGGGACAGAGAGCTGCAGTTCTGAGTGTTTGATGATACTGCTAACTTGGAGTGATCTTTGTGAAGAAACGCCAAGCCTGAACACATCTTTGATAATAATTTTATTTCCTTGATAATTTTGTGGCCTTCGTCTTGGTGGAAAGGAGCCCTGGTGGCCCTGGTATTCGGGGTGGGGTTGCGAACTGCAAGGTCAGTAGTTCAAACCCACCAGCAGCTTCAAGGAACAAAGGTGCGGCAACATGGCACCATAAAGGTTTACATTCTCAGAAACCCTATAGAGCAGCAGTTCTCAACCTGTGGGTTGTGACCCCTTTTGGGATTGAACGACCCTTTTACAGGGGTCGCCCGATTCAAAACAGTAGCAAAATTAGTTATGAAGAAGCAATGAAAATAAGTTTATGGTTGGGCGGGGGGTGTCACCACAACTTGAGGAACTGTATGAAAGGGTCACAGCATTAGGAAGGTTGAGAACCACTGCTATAGAGGGTCGCTATGGACCAGAATAGATTCAGTGGCAGTGAATTTGGCTTGGGCTTAAAATTGTGGCTAGTATTCAAGGTGCAGTGTAGCAACGATGAAACATACAACTTTCCTCTAGTTCCTAAGTGCTTCCTCCCCGCCCCCCACTATCATGATCCCAATTCTGCCTTACAAATCCAGCTAGACCAGAGGGTG
>NW_022103920.1:78828289-78845404 GCF_000313985.2 Echinops telfairi
GAGGCTGGCGCTGAACTGGGCAGTGTTGCCTTCTGTTTTACTGAGTCCCTGGACATCAGAATGGACTCGACAGCACCGACCAACACTAGCAGCCCCTCGATTGTCTTCCTCCTCCTCTTCAAGGAGAAAGCCAACCTCTCTAGGGCTTTCCTTTGCTTGCATTATCAAATCGCTATAGTTACCCTCCCCTTCCAAGTCTTACTAGCTTGCACGTTCTGAGAAGATGGTGTTATTGTTCAGTGTGCATCACAATACAGTAAATTAGTGAGCTGTGCTGCAGTTCAGTCAATGCATAGATCCTTACTGTGCTTTGTTCAAATTCAGTGTAGAGGTTCTGCGTATTTAACCTATAAATCTGATTGTAAATGGTTATCAGGCTAGATATAAGACTGAGCAGCATTCGACATAGCAAGTTCACCCACCCACCCAGCTCCTCACCAGAGTTCTTTCTCTTCACAAAGAAGCAAGCTGTTGCTACTTCTTGGGTAATCGTGTTGGAGCCCTGGTGGTGTAATGGGTGAGCATTAGGCTGTGATCCACATGGTCAGCAGTTCAAAACCACCAGCAACTTTGCAGGTGAAAGATTGGGCTTTCTACTCCTGTTAGAGTCTTGGAAATCCACAGTGGGTGGCTATGAGTCACCATTGACTTTGGGTTTTGGCAATTATATTAAAATACCTGACATGTTCTAATTATATTGGAATACATCTCAGGGACTATGAGCACTATTTTTTAATTAGAATTTAAGACAGACACTTAAACTTTGTTTTAGCTGATTAACATGAAAGGTATTTGTGATTTTCCTTTTCCTATAATCAGCCACTAGTCAACATGTTCCTAAAATGATGTTTGCCTAGGGCAGTGAAGCCTCACTGCTGCAAAGGGTGAAGGATGGGGAGCAGCCAGGATGACTCGGACCATCGCAGCATCTCTCAGCTTTCTTCGCAGCTCTGGGGCCTTGGCTCCCCACAGGACATGGGGCGCGTCTATCAGCCTTCCAAGAAGGACCTCAGTTATAAGTGGAGGGATCCAATGGGGAGGAGATGTTAAAAACCCGATGTCATGTTGTGGTCAGCTCAGAGCACCCTTCATAACGAGGGGCTTCAACCATGTAAAAGAAGATCATAGTCATGGCAACCGGCTGCTTTCTGCTCCTTGTGAGGGCTGTGCTGCCGGACATAGACTTGAACTGCCCTGTACGGTAATTGCCTTATGCATTTTCTGGGCTGACTCTCACCCTGAATTTACATCTGAGTAATTTTACCTTTCAGTCAGAAAAGATTCGCTGGGGTCAGTCTATCGCATCCTTTGAAGCTCAAGAGAAGACCCTCTGTGGAGATGTTCTCCTCACAGCAGCATTTGTGTCTTATGCTGGGCCCTTTACAGAACCATATCGCCAGGAACTGGTTGGCTGCAAGTGGATTCCATTTCTTCAGCAGAAGGTAATCGCTCTTCTTGTCCTGATTCAGAAATATCATATTGATATGCCAGTACTGAAAACAGCATATCTGCTGAGTACTCTTTCACTTCTGTGAAGACCGCTAATTGGAAATTCTTAGGTTGACTATTACCTAGTTTTACTTATTTTAATGGTGGTTTCAATAGGAAGATTAGAAATGTGAACATTAATTATTAGAAACTATTTTTAAAGTTAATTACATTAATTCTAATCCTAAGGTTTTTATATGTTTATATAACTATACATAGTTAATAATATACATATTTTATATAGATATATAAAGGATAAGTTCATTATATGAAATAGAGACTTGGGAAACTGCTTTTTACAAAACAGGTAACTGTTAACAAATTAGAGTTATGTTATTCCTATCATGAAACTTTTTTGTTTTCTTATGACCTATGGCTTACTTGTGGCTCATGGTTACACATAGGGCTGCTAGCCACAAGGTCAGCAGTTCAAAACCACCAGCCAGCTCTGAGGGAGAAAGATGGGTGTTTCTATTCCTAAAAGGAGTTTCCGTTTCAGTGACTGACAGGGGCAGTTCTACCCAGTTCCTACAGGGTCACTATAAGTTAGAATTGACTCAATGACAGTGTTTGTTTGTTTTTGTTTTTTGAGGTTTTAAGATTATTTTCTTTCTTTTTTTTTTTAACATTTTATTAGGGGCTCATACAACTGTTATCCCAATCCATACACATATCAATTGTGTAAAGCGCATTTGTACATCGTTTCTCAAAACGTTTTCTCTCCACTTAAACCCCCGACATTAGGTCCTCATTTTTCCCCTCCCTCCCTCATGAGCCCTTGATAGTTTATAAATGGGTATTTTGTCATATCTTGCCCTCTCCGACATCTCCCTTCACCCACTTTTCGGTTGTCTGTCCCCCAGGGAGGAGGTCACACACAGTTCCATGTAATCAGTTCCCTCTTTCCTACCCATTCTCCCTTTACCCTCCCTGTTTTGCCACTCACACCACTGGTCCTATAGGGCTCATCCGCCCTGGATTCCCTGGATTTTCAGTTCCTATCTGTACCAGTGTACATCCTCTGGTCTAGCCAGACTTGCAAGATCGAATTCGAGTCATGGTAGTGGGAGCGGGGAGGAAACATTTAGGAACTAGAGGAAAGTTGTATTTCTCATCATTGTTACATCGCACCCTGACTGGCTCATCTCCTCCTCAAGACCCCTCTGCAAGGGGATCTCCAGTGGGGTTTTAAGATTATTTTCAAGATTACTTTTAGAATTAAAGTGTAGTCACTTGTAGGTGGGTATTAAAACAACTTACCTTAAGTTTGACATTTTAAATCCTTACATGGAATTATAGATATAAAGTATTTGAAATCAACTAGTTCAATCTCCCTCTTGTACTTGTGAGAAAACTAAGGCCCAGGAAATTTCAATGATTTGACCAACCTCATACTGAATAAGAAATCAGGCCTTCTACCTTCCTGGCCAATGTCTGCTAGGCAGTACTATGTCATCCCAGTGGATTAAAATGGGCTTTTCGTTTACAGATCTAACCCTTCATAAGTACACTTGGCAATATTTCAATTCTCTCTAGACTAATAATATTCCATATTGGCAATTAGGCCTCCCTTTTTAAAATAGTTGTGCTCATAAGTACTTGTCATGGGGATTTTTAAAAATTATTTTAGAAAAAGTTTACTATTGAAGGTATCCCATGATTAATCATTTTAAAAGGCTAATTCTTGGTTAACTGAATTATTTAATTAAGCTATGGTATCAAACCCTGTTTTTATTTTTCTTACAAGTTTCACCAGTATTGATTGTATACTCTGAAAGTTGAAGTTTTTCTCTAGAATTACTACCATAAAATATATGCTTTTAGTTAAGAGGATAGCATACATCCCACTAACTATATAATGATTCTGATCATTTTTATCTCATTGTCCATTTCAAAAGTATCAGTTCTATAATTCTTACTGCTCTTCAATCTCACCTTCTCTAAATTTGGCCATCTTTTTTAGATGGGTTTGCTTGGCTTACTTCATGCTGATGAAAGTTCTCTTTCACGGTCCTCTCTGTTCTCAATCATTCACAAAGTATTCTCTTTATTTCTAAAATTGTAGGGGATTTCACTTCCCTATACCCCTGCTTCCTAATGTTAAAACTATTGAACTTAACATTCCTATGCTGCTTCCAGGAGTAAGTAGACTGAAATCCCTGTCGTTCAGTGCTGTCAGGCGTTTATGAACAACAGAATGAAACGTTGCGCTGCGTGCACCCTCCTCACAGTTGTCATGTTTGAGTCCATTGTTGCAGCCACTGTGCCAGTTTAGCTCTTTGAAGGTCTCCTCTTATTGACCGACCCTCGCTTTCCCACTCATGATGTCCTGATCAAAGTCTCTCCTGATACCATGTCCAAAGTACACGACCGTAGGAGCCCTGGTGGCACTGTGGCTATGAGTTGGGCTGTGATCCCGAAAGTCAGCAGTTCAAAACCACCAGCGGCTCCAAGAGAAAGACAGAGCTGTCTAGTCCCTCAAACAGTGAGAGTCTTGGAAGCTCACGGGAGCAGGTCCACCCTGCCATGAGTCGGCAGTGAGAATGAGCCTGGCAGTCCATGGTACATTCAGTATTCTTTCCCAATGCTATATGCCAACGCATCCATCCTTCTCTGATGGTCTTCATTCATTGTCCAGCTTTCCTGTGGAGGTGATTGGAAATACCGTGGCTCGGGGCAGGAACACCTTCGTCCGCGAAGGGACACCCTTGCTCTTTGACATTGTCAGTAGGTCTTGGACAGCAGAGTTGTCTAGTGGAATATGTCACTTGATTTCTTCCAATGAGTGCTGATTGTGGATCCAAGTAAACTGAAATCCTTGACACTGTCGTTCGTTTTCTGCCTTTATCCTGATGTTGCCCATTGGCCCACTTGCGAGGATCTGGGTTTCTCTACATTAAGTTGTAATCCATTCTGCAGGCTGTAGTCTTTGACTATCATCAGTCAGTGCTTCATTTTTTCTTCCGTGTCAGTAGGCAAGGTGGTGGTATTTGCATTGAGAAGGTGGTTCGTGAGAATTTCTCCAATTCCTATGATGCGTTCTTCTTCCTGCAGTCGTTTCTCGGATTACTTACTAATGCAGAAATTGATTGCGTGCGATGAAAGGATACAACTCTTCTTGATTTTAAACCATACGGTATCCCCTTGCTGTGTTCAGACAACTACCTGTCGATCTGTGCTCCAGTCTCGTTGTTAGTTAATACTTCTTCTAGAGGTGGGGTGGGCTCTGCAGAGTAGAAATGACCCTGGGGGTTTGCACAGCTGTGACCTTTCAGAAGCAAATTACTTGGCTTTTCTTACAAGGGTCCCTGAATGAGTTTGAACTGCCAGCTTTTTAGCTAGTAGTTCAGTGTTTAACTGTGGACACTCATTAATAGAGTCCTACTTTATTAATTAAGGACTGATAAAACTGGTGCCATCTTTAATTGTTGGCATGAATTATTCGAGGTATAGGTTTAGGGAATGTTTCACATCAATTGCTTGTGGTTCTTATATTTATTTAACATCCCAGACATGAATTCCAGTTGTAATGCCATTGAGAAATGCTCACTGGGTTGAGCTGTTTATCAGGACATGGTACAACATCCTGTCAATTCTGCAAATAAATGCCCAAAGGGTGTATCATAAGGCTCCACCCAAAGACATTCTGTTTAAGCTCCCTGGATCAGCAAAACCAGCTCCTTGATAAAGTAGGCAGAGGCAGCCTGCCCTGGTAAGCCTCAGCCCAAAAGCACTCCGCTCCCCTAGCATGGATCAACAAGTCCAGCTTCCTCAGTTCAGTGCCCAGAGGCACCCCATTCCACAAGCCAGCCTCCTGCATGAAAGCATTCTCTCCTTGCCCCATGGTTTGGGACACTATCACTCTGCTCCATGCTTTGGCTCCGGGTCCTGCGGTTGCTCTTCTGATAGTCTTGCTCTTCTGGATCCTGGAGGCTCACTGCACAAGGATCTTGTGACCAGAAGACCACTCCTGGCTCTTGCTGATGAGACTCCCTCTGCTTGCTTCTCAGGGGGCCAATTTTATATGCAGAACAGGATGGCAATCCAGTGAAACCTGTTCTCAATTACTCAGAGGTGAATCCTATCAGTACTCCCAGCTTTATAGCAGACCCATGCAGGGAAAAGTCATTTGGTGGGAGGTAAAGACTTTGCCTAGAAGGAGAACCACGTTAAGTGATCTGCTGCCCCTGCAATTAGAATGTGAGATCAATTAGAAGAAAATGTAGGTCAACACATGTATCATTATGAACTGGAAAATATCAATGAACATGTATGTCATTATAAATGAGATTAGAGAATTAGGAACAGCGTGGATTATGAACTCCCGTCTATCTACCTAAGCATGCAGCCCATTGAAGGATTTTCAGCAAGTCTGTGACACACTGGCCACAGAGGACACAGTGAAGGCAGTAGGGTGGACCATCTGTGAGGAGGCCATTGTAGCGATCCAGAAGTCCAGGAACGAAGCAACGTGGTGACAATGGACATGACAAGGAAGGAAGTGCTTCTAGAGGAGGCGAGAAGGACGGCAATACAATAGATTGAACATGGCAGTGATGGGGAAAGTAAATGCACAAATGTCATCCCCTGGCATTAAAATAGATTTGGAAAAAACATTTCAATTTTAAATAAGTAGACTTGGGGTGTGTAGAATGAAGAGTTAGTTTTAGGGACAATGAGCTTGAGTTCTCTGTGGGACATACAAGCTCCCTGCTCCAGTGAGAGGGTTCTAGGGTGAGAAATCAGTCAGATTTGGGAGTCACCAGTGCACAGGTAGCTGTTGAAACTACAGGTGTGGGTGAGCTCATGTAGAGGAAAGTTGAGCGTCTGCGATGACCTGCAAATGGGGAATGAAGAAAGGAGAAGAAGAAAGAGTCAACGTTTAGAGAAAAGAGAGCCCAGGGGGTGGTCTCCGAGGAAACCAGGGTACGACTAAGTGACGGGCGAGCAGCACGGACACCATAAAGACAAGCGAGGAAAAAACAGCCGCTTCCTCACGCTTCCACATGTGACGCTCGTTTGTCACCCTTGTTAAAGCCATTTCTGTGCTGCTGCTGTTGCCGGGCGGTGTCGAGTGGGTGCCCCTCAGAGCGACCCCGTGTATAGAACAAAACAGGTCTGTGCCATCCTCACCACTGTCACGTCCAAGCCCTTTGTGGTAGCCTCTATGGCCATGCATCTTGTCAGGAGCCTCCCTGTGTCACCACTTGTCTTCTTAAGCCAGCATGATGCCTTCTCCAGAAACTGGTCTCTCCTGATACCAGGTCCAAAGCACATGACCCAGTGAGGCAGAAAACACATCGCACTGGGTGAAATTATACATGCAAGCGAGGAAATAGAGACGGGAAAGTTCTTTTAGTAACCTGACCGTGAAGGACGCACATAAACCGCAGAAGTGCCCAAGTAGAGACTGGGAGAGGGGGGCTTGTTGTTCTGTTTTGTTTGTTTTTTCCAATATGAATGAGCCTCTAGCACATGTCTAGGCTACACGAGAAGAACAAGATGAATTGTGATCTGTCAGGAGCCGAGAGAGGATGGGCTCCGGAATGGGGTGTCCAGTGGGTGATCCTGGGGCAGGGTAACCAAGACCCCTGCAACTTGGAGAGGAGGGAAGAAAACAAACCCCGACCCTGACAGGAGGGAATGCAGCGGAGGCAGCCGCATCCGATGGTCTCTTTTCCCTCAGAGGAGCAGGAAAACGCTGGTCAGGTGGCAATTAGAGTACCTGTTTGAGTGAGAACGTCAAAAACAGCCAACAGCGGCAGTAGAAGAATAGGTGTTGAGTGTGGCCACGCAGCTTCAGGAAATCTAACGTGAATTTGGAAGACTGTTACTGAGAAGTTAAATGTGCCAGCACATTAGCCAAGTTTGTCTCTAGAGATCTATGTCTAAATTACAACAAAATATCACCTTCCCCTGCTGAAATGGCACAGATCAAAAGCAAAAACAGGAAATAGTCTAATTTGGTTTCTGCCATGTGTGTATGTGTGGCTGTTTGATAGTCTTTTATTTTTTAATTTCATCATCTTGCCTCTGATTTCTTCTAAAGACTGTACTGGTTTCACTTTAACATTTAGGTGTTTGATGGATTTTAAGTGTGATTTTGTGTATGGTGTGAGGCACAGGTTCTTGTCTGTGAAAATCCCATTGCCAGCACCATTTGTTGAGAGGATGGGTTCTTGTCTAGCCGATGGACTTTGACCCCTTGCTGAAGATCAATTGACTATAGATGGGTGGCTTTATTTCTGGCTCTAAATTCTATTTCATTGGTCGATGTGTCTGTATGTATGTTGGAGCTCTGGTGGCATGGTGGCTCATACATTGGGTTGCTAACCACAAGGATGGTGGTTCAAACCTACCAGCCTCTGGAAGGGAACAAGATGAGACTTTCTGCCCTCATAAAGATTTACAGCGTCAGAAACCTATACATGTATATGGGAGCAGTTCTACTTTGTCCGATAGGATCGCTATGAGTTGGAATCCACTCAATGGCAGTAAGGTTTCTATTGTTGTTTTTAAAAACAGTGTTTTTTAAAAAAATAGTATTGTGTCCTTGATTTCTTTCTCATATTTCTGCTTGATGGTATAAAGCATGAAATGTGGTGAATCCTTCAGTGTAAGTCTCTTGGTAAAACTAGCAAGCTGATGGAGTTCATAAGGACTAAGTACGTCTTGCTGACCTGCCCTCGAAAGACAAGCCATCTCCTGGATGCGGTGGCCTGTAGCGAAGCAGAAAATGCCCAAGCAGGACTTGGCCTTTGAGCACTGTCTGTGTGAGCTGAGTATTCATGACAAATAGATGTGTGCGCTCCTGACATTCTGCCTGTTGGCTGAATTTCCCTCTGCCTTAAGTGAAGTAATGGTAGATACATATGTAGAACAAAATCCCTTTCCATTGGGGCCAAACAGAAGCTGTTAATGAACCAGACATTGAGCAGCCTGTGGACAGAATCCTGAAAGTTTAACGGGGTTTAACGGGACGAACAGCGTTTGGTAATGACAATTGTATCTCGCTTCTTTTTTTTAAAAATCATTTTATTAGGGGCTCATACAACTCTTATCACAATCCATACGCACATCAATTGTGTAAACCGCACTTGTACATTCATTGCCCTCATCATTCTCAAAACATTTTCTCTCCACTTAAACCCCCAGCATTAGGTCCTCATTTTTCCCTTCCCTCCCCACTCCCTCCTCCCTCATGAGCCCTTGATAGTTTATAAATGGGTATTTTGTCATATCTTGCCCTGTCCGACGTCTCCCTTCACCCACTTTTCTGTTGTCCATCCCCCAGGGAGGAGGTCACATATAGTTCCTTGTAATCGGTTCCCTCTTTCCTACCCAATCTCCCTCTACCCTCCCTGTTTCGCCACTCACACCACTGATCCTGTAGGACTCATCCGCCCTGGATTCCCTGGATTTTCAGTTCCTATCTGTACCACTGTACATCCTCTGGTCTAGCCAGACTTGCAAGGTCGAATTCGAGTCATGGTAGTGGGAGCGGGGAGGAAACATTTAGGAACTAGAGGAAAGTTGTATTTTTCATCGTTGTTACATCGCACCCTGACTGGCTCATCTCCTCCTCGGGACCCCTCTGCAAGGGGATCTCTAGTGGCCTACTAATGGGCTTTGGATCTCCACTCCGCACTCCCCCATCATTCACTATGGTAAGATTTTTTGTTCTAATGATGCCTTATACCTGATCCCTTCGACACCTCGTGGTTGCATAGGCTGGTGTGCTTCTTCCATGTCTTGCTTCTAAGAGAGAATTTACTCCCATCAGGCTGAGCCTGTCTTTTCTGCAACTCAGTCACCAGTTTATTGCTTTCGCCTCTGATCTAAAAGGTCTCCATCCCAATAACGGAAGGCCTGGACTTGATAGCTATGCTGACGGATGACGCGACAGTCGCCGGCTGGAATAACGAAGGACTGCCCAGTGACAGAATGTCCACTGAAAACGCCACTATCCTAACACACTGTGAGCGCTGGCCCCTGATGATAGACCCCCAGCAACAGGGAATTAAGTGGATCAAGAATAAGTATGGAGCTGACCTTAAAGTCACACATCTGGGCCAGAAAGGGTATGTGGAAGCTGAAGGGTTGCCTTTCTATTCAGCTGCATTGAAGTGGGGCTGCGTTTCACGGAGACTGGCCTTTGTTAAACTTCTCTGCCTCTTTGAAATATCACAACACGGTGCTACGTGGTCCTCGGTAAAGACCCTGGGTGGTGGACGTGGCTTGCCCCTGCCTCCTGCCCTCAACAGTTGGTGGCTCAAAACCCACTCAACAGTGTCACTGAAGACAGGCCAGGTGATGTGCTTCTGCCAAGATGACACCCAAGAAAGCCACCTGGAGCCGTCCTACCCAGTCTCAGATTCGCTGTGAGTCTGAATGGCTTAATGGCGACAGGTCTGGTGTTTGCTTCATTTGTCTGCGCCCCGTGCTTCCCCGTAATAGCTCCCTGGGGATACGCATTTTTTCTAAGCAAGCAGTGTCCAGTTAGAGGAAGAAGAAATTAGCCTCCCTAGGACTGATGGTGATTACACAACTCATTTTAAAAGTGATTTACCCGTGGGGTGAGAAAAGGAAAGTGTTATAAGATTGATTGTGGTAATGATTGCACAACTCTTCTTGATATGATTGAACGATTAAATTGTGTGATACGTGAGTCAGTAAAACTGTTTTTTAAAAATTAGTTTGATGTTTAGAGTAAGCCCTGCATCTTAAAAGTAGAATAGGTAAATTTCCTAAGGGCAAGATGATCCCTTAGATGGCTTCTGGAGAGCGTTTCTTGGGAGAAAGCTGAGACTGTCTACTCCTGTAAAGATTGGCAGTTTGGATATCCACCATGGCAGTCCCATACGCTGCCCTGCAGGGTCGTTGGCGAGCCGGTATGGACCGATGGCAGTGAGCTTGCTTTGGGTGCATGGCACCAGAAGAAGGGCCGGCTGCACCCATAGATTTCATGACGGTGGCAGACGTAACTCCGAATGCACAGTGCCGACAGCAAGCTCTAAACATGACGACAAGTCACAAAAGTGGAGGTCTGAAAAGAAGCCAGTGGCTTTGTCACGTTCACAGGTTACTTCTGAAAGCTGCTTGTACTAGAAGGTTGTTTTCTGGTCACGGGTCCTTCAGACCTCCATGCGTATACATGGAAAGCTGCTATGCCTTTAGGGTCCATTAATGTAGCATCAATTATTTGGGGCCTACCGTTCTTTCATTTGACTTTGTGTCATGTCACATACACACTGAAATAAAACTGTCTGCATTGAGGTAAATGTAGTCCTAGCTTCTAAATACTTGGAGGAAAAATGAGGGGGTAGGGATATAGTTCAACCATAATTATAAAAAATAATCCCAGGACCCCCGACTTACTTGTTTGATTTGGGAAAACGTGATATATTTATCTCAAAGTCTCATCTGTGTAATCAAGTTGAAAAAGAGTCTTACTTTAGAAAATAGTCTTTAGGTTGGTAAGGAACCCTGGTGATCGGCTGCAAGCTGAATGGTTTGCCATTTCAAACCACCAGCAGCTCCTATCCCTGTGAACAGTTACAGCCCCGGAAACGCCCAGGGGTGGTTCTAGCCCATCCGTGGCCTTAAGGTCCCCGTATCCCTCCACAACAGTAAGCTACGTCTGAGTTTTTAAGGTAGTATGTCCCATTTAAAACACCGACATTTGACCAAGTATAACTGATCATATAAAAAGGGGATTGTTTTTCCTGTGCTTACTTCCATGATCTCAGTTCTGCCTGAATTTTCAGGTTTCTGCATGCCATTGAAACGGCCTTGGCCTTCGGCGATGCCATCGTGATTGAGAACCTAGAGGAGACAATAGATCCCGTCTTGGATCCGCTTCTTGGCAGGAATACTGTTAAAAAGGGAAAGTAAGTTTTCCTGACTTCCTGATGTGTGTTTTGTGCTGCATTTTGAGCAGTCGCCTCTCTATTCACAGACTCACAAGGAAGCTCAGTCTAGTGGGCTTCTGCGGGTAACATTTCTTGATAAAACTTTTCATTCCTTGGTACCTGTGCTGCAAAACTAAAGCATCCGCTGCCGGGAGGGTGGAGGGAGGTGGGGTAGGAAGGGGGAACTGATGGGGGACAGCAGAAAAGTGGGTGAAGGGGGATGTCAGGCAGTGTAAGACATGACAAAATAATAATAATTTACAAGTTAGCAAGGTTTCAGGGCGGGGAGGGGAAATATGAGGAGCTGATACCAAGGGCTCAAGTAGAAAGCAAATGTTTTGAGAATGATGAGGGCAATAAATGTACAAATCTGCTTGAAAAAAAAAAGATGCATTCTATGATGAGGGCAACAAATGTACAAACGTCCTTGACACAATGGGTGGATGGATGGATTATAATAAGCATTGTACGAGCCCCCAATAAAATGATTAAAAAGACAAAGGACTAAAGCATCCACAACATGACCCAGACGTTTAGACGATTTGCTTGTAGTTTTAGAATCCCTTTACTCAATCCTTGACTTCCAGGCCCCGAGATGCATGGTCACAAATGTACTGAGAATAGTTTCCCCTTTTTTCAGGTTATGCCAGTGATTTCCCAAGCTTCAGTAAGTGCAGGACATCTTTAGGAGTTCTGCCTTACCTACAGATCAAGTTTTCTCTTATGTACGGAATGACTTTCTTTTTTAGTTATTTTAAATCCATGTTTGTTTGTTTTTAACACAGCCTTATCCAAGGTAGCAGCATGTTCAATTGTTTTTCCTTTAGTGGAAAGAACTTGAGAAACCCTGGTGACATAGTGGTTATGTGTTGGCCTGTCAACCATGGGGGGCAGGTCCCAACCACCAGTCATTCCAAGGGAGAAAGACGGGCTTTCTACTCCCAGAAAGGGTTACAATCTCGGGAGCTCGCAGGGGCGGTTCTACCCTGCCCTGTAGGGTCACTGTGAGTCAGCGTCAACACAATGACAGTGAATGTGGTGTGGCTTTTGGTAAGGAACTTATCAATGGGATTCTAATTATATCCCCATACCACCAATGGGGGAGTACCAGAAATTTAGAACACCCCAAGTGAAATGCATGCAACCTTCCAAATGGCTGCTCTGCCTCCTGGGATACCTTACTTTCCAGAACATTCTCCCAGACCATCCCCGCCATCCACAAGGAGCCGCTCTGTTAATTTTCTACAAATGCTTAAGCAATTAGACAAAGTAAGCCTCTAACCAAACCACAGAGGGTGGAGGGAGAATTTGAGTCATGGTTTTTCTTGCGGGAGAGAGTGGCCAGAAAGAAGTCTCTTCACTCAAGAAACCCCGTTCTCTAGACTCGCTCTTTCGCTTAATTTCCTTCTCATTTTACTATTTTTCTTCACAGAAATACATTTCGTAATTTCCTCAGTCTCCTTCTTCTCCACTGACACCCCCCCCCCCACCACTTTGCCTTCTTTTGTATCACAGGATTCTCTCTCGTTTGCAAGTAGAAATAGGCCGACTTACGGGCAACTGCCTTCTCTGAGTCGCAATAGACTCCGTGGCAGTCTTTGATTTTAAACCCAAACCTACTGCCTTCAAAACAATTCTGACTCCAGGCTACCCTATCTAGGGTTTCCAAGGTTACAAATCTTTGCGGGACCTAATATCCTCATCTCTCTCCTGCAGAGCGTCTGGTGGTTTTGAAACTTTGACCTCTGTGTTAGCAGTCCAGTGCTTACCCAACAACGCTACCAGATCCTTTCTGTTTTTCAATAGCCTTAACTTAGTAGTATAGTATTTGCTACATACCTTACCAAGTAAATCCCTTTAGAGTGGCTGACAACTTATAATTGTTTAATAAACCAAAATTTACCCAGACATGCATTAAGAACAATCTAATAAGCCATTTGACAAACTGCAATTCTGAACATAAATATAATTGTAGCTGTGTCTGATGTGTTAAAAATATAGTGTAAAATCTTACATGCCACTAAAGTGAAATCTTTATTATTAAGGTTCTGACTCCATTATGAAAACCTAAAATTTTTGTCAGTGAAATACATATCCTCTGATCTTTAGCTAGGACTTTCAGTAACACAATTTTGGTATAAAAAATTAGATGACTTCCTATGAGATTACTTTGAATTTGGGAAAATCTGAAGTGACCGATAAGTAATGAATTTGAGCCAGGCGTTTTCATCAGTATCAAGGCAGTTAAGTATCAGCATTCTGGAGGATTTTTATACTGTAGACAAATGACTTTGCATAAAGCAGCAAGTCTATCGTGAAACATAAAGTGCAAACAATGTATTCGAAATTATTATTTACTGAATGCGTACTCTGTTCTGCTTTATGGTACTGATCGAACCATTCCAGCATTTTTAAAAGACCAAGAGGATTGAAAATTACCTATAAGCATGCATGTAACAAATGATGTTAATTGCATCAATTATTACCTTAACAACTCCTAACTCCTAACTGCTTTTGTGTGGGAATAATAATTTGTAGGAGAACAGTCAGAGCAATATTTCCAATTTTCACTGTTTGATTCTCCCATACGTCTGTTTTCAGAGCATCATAAGCCAAAGAATGTGGGAGCTTGTGGTGCTCGTTAAAAAACATTTTTAAAAAAATAAAAATAAAAATAAAACAAAAACAAAACATTTTATTAGTCATTAATAACACTCAATCCCAAAAGATAAGTTGAAGAAACAGTTGACATATGAATGTGGAGCTCCTGAGAGATATTGGTTGAACATGTTGATTGAGAAACCTCTACACAGAAAGTTTAGCCATGACAGTGAATGTGGTTGTTTAGGGAGACTAGATAGTTCGAAGATTAGCATGGGGATTTTCTGCACCGGTCAGAAAAATGGGGCTTGGGCACTCTGCTCGAAGCCAAGGGTGGTGCCGTGGGTTCATCTAGCCCAGTGGTTCTCAACCTTCCTCAGGCCGCGACCCTTTCACATGGTTCCTCATGTGGTGGTGACCCCCCACCCAGAAACTTATTTTCGTTGCTAATTCATCACTGTCATTTTGCTACTGTTATGAATTGGGTGACCCCTGTGAAAGGGTCATTCAACCCCCAAAGGGGTCGCGACCCACAGACTGAGAACTGCTGATCTAGCTGAAAGGTGGATGGGTTGAACCGATCATCCACTCAGAAGAAGAAAGGTGAGGCGGTTGCATGTAAATAGATTGACAGCCTCCGAAACACTGTGGAACACTGTGAATCAGAGGCAACCTGATGGCAATGGGTATGTGGATGACCGTGTAAAAGAAATCCTGGTGATGCAGTGATTAGTTGAGCACTTGCCTTTAATTAAAATATCAGGGCTTTGCATCCACTAGGTGTTCAGTGGGAGAAAAATGTGGCTGTTGCTTCCATAGAGGCCTTAGAAATCCTATAGGGTACTTCCTACTCTGGCTTACATAGTCTGATAGTTTAATGAGTAGGTTACGCGTTGGGCTGGGAGCCACAAGGTCAACAATTTGAAACCCCCAGCTACTCACAGGATAAAGAAAGATGCGGCTTTCTACTCCTGTAAAGAAACACACAGGGGCAGTTCTACCCTGTCCTACAAGGTTGCTATGCATCTGCTCGGTGGTGGTGAGCGAGTGTTTCCACATAAGAAGAAGTTGCTTAATATAAAACTATGTCCTTTTTGTTCCTTTATTTAACTTTTACAAATGAGAAACTTGTAAAATTATGTGTATTTATGCAAACTAAAGAAGGATATTTTAAAAATAGATGGGTGGAAATAGGAATAATTTTTATTTTATGCAATAAACAAAATTAAGGAAAGCAATATGAAAGAAAAGTAATGGAAAAATTAGTTTTGTTAATAGGCATTCATTTGCAATGTTATAACAAAAAAAGTTATTGTTGCAAAATATATGTACCTTATTTTTGCAGAGAACATACTCAAGTGAATAGTGCACATATGCACATCGTCTAATTGGAAATGCATGTGTGCGTGGGCTGTGTGATTTGTAAACACAGTATAATGTGTGCTTAATTTGTGTAAAAATACAGTAATACACATTAACTTTTGCTGTATGTGTTGAACAGAGACAGGTAGGCCTTAACATTGGTCACATCTCTAACCAGTCAGCATGTTTGTAAATTTTCTACTGGAGTTTCCCTGTGCTGACCCCCAACAATGCACCTGTTAGTGGATTGTTCCTGTCCCCTCTCTGCGTGCTGCACTGTCTGAAAGACTGCCCTGTGGGATTACAACATGCTCTCCTGTGGGCTGTGAAGGCAAGAGAGCGCTGAAAGGGGAGGGGAAAACAGACCGCTTCCCCGGGCATTGCAGAGAGTTGGCACATTCACCCCAAACGGCTTTGCTCTACCACGTTCCTCAAATGTAGGTGAGGGAGCGAGGCCTTGACACACCTGGGGAAACGTCATCCCTCAGAAAGTTTCAACTATTGATGGTGTTTTTGTTTATTTCCGTTTTGTTTGTTTTGGGTGGCCTTTAAAAAAAGAATGCCAGTGTTAGTTTGCTCTTCCTAGTAATGAATGTCTGAGAAGATGTTGGTGATAGATATTGCCTAGTCCAAAAGTTGAAGTTCATGAATAATTGGAATGTTGTGGAGTATGAAGTAATGAATACTAATTACTCCTTTCGGGTCTGACAGCTCCCTGTGGACCAATATATCAGCCGAGACTTTAATTTGGTTCTCGTAATGGTTTCATCAATAGCACATTAAATCTGTTTGAAAAGATGTACAGTTGAACCTGACTCACACGGTAGATACCACTGTCATAAAATGACCACAGCTGGGTAGTTACAAATAATTAAATCCGCCAAACTCAAGACAATCCTAACTTTATATCAAATATCTCTTATCATTGCAATTGACAGAAACAGAGCTGGCAAGATTCATCAATGTGTATTTCCTCTAAAACAAAGCTGGAACAATTTGAGGATTACACACTAGCAAAGTTGCTGATTGGCAAAGTGTCTTCCCAAGGTCATGTCTTTCAATCTTTCACATGCGCCCCCCAATATTACTGAAGTGATCTTTGAACGTTCATCGTAAAACCAGAAGGACTTTCCTAGAAGATGCATTCCAGTTCGTTTCTGAGCACCTACATAGTTAGTGGGAAGATATTTGGGACTTTATTTTGTATTTACAAGAATAGTCTTCAAGGGGCATGCCCTACAAGGAACCCTAAAACAATATAAATCCCAGCTACACGACATCAACTTTCCGCTTTATAGTAATAATGCAGGAGGAGGAAGATCACATTTTGCAGAAGCACTTCCTCTTATAATGACGTGGATTCCACGCGCTGTGCTTGGATTAGTTACACCTGCTTTCTGTGAGCAATTCTCCAGGTGTCAGATATGTGTATGCAGCTGCTCTTGGATTTGATGTCAGAGAATTGTGTTTAAACTCAATGACATCGAGTCCATTCTGACTCAGTGACCCTAGAGGACAGGGTAGAGCTTTCCCTGTGAGTTTCCAAACGCTAGCTCTTGGTGGGAGTAGCAAACCTTGTCTTTCTGCTGAGCAGCACCGGGTGATTTCAAACTGCTGACCTTACTGTCAGTGTATCATGTAACCCATGACACCATTTGAATGAGGTCTTTTTAGTACTCGGATAGGATTTTCTTTTTATTAAATAATCATTTTATTAGGGGCTCATGCAACTCATCACAATCTGTACATACGT
>NW_022103920.1:78846435-78847287 GCF_000313985.2 Echinops telfairi
CTAGATGGCTGCTTGTTTATCTTCAGGTCTTTAAGGCTTCAGGTGCTATATCTTTTGGTAGCTGGGCACCATCAACTTTCTTCACCACACTTGCTTGTGCACCCATTGTCTTCAGTGGCTTCAGGTATTATATCTTTTGGTAGCCAAGCATCACTCGGATAGGATTTTAAATTAAACTATCTTAAGTGAAATCCTGTACTGTGGTGGAATGTAATCTCTTGAGTAGAAAGCTTAAGGTTTTTAAATAAACTCAAGAGTGATGTAGTTCTCATGTGTCCCCGTGGATAAGAATAGTTCTATTTTCAAGGTAATTTGGATCTCATGTAATGAAACCAACCCTCTAGTTGCTTCTGATTTCAAGGTTCAAAATAGAATGTGATTGTCAAAATGACCCCCAACAGCCTTTCCTACACGCAATGAAGAGTGGTTTTCTTAAAAAACAGGAAAATGCCACAGACCATTTGCGTTAAGTGGGGTTGACTAGAGAAACAAGTACAGGGACACTCATATATGTGTAAAAAAGAGCTTTATATCAAGAAGTCATTATTTATCAAGAAAACAGCCCAACCCAGTCCAACTCAAGTCCACATGTCCCATATTAGTCCATAAGTTCGATACTAGTCCGCAAGTCCCTTGTCAGACTCACGAAGCCACGCAATGATGCAGAATGCAGGAACATCACCGGCCGGTGGGTGCCAAGTCCCGTGAATCCAGTAGTGGCAGACACACCTTCAGGGCTTGTGCAGGCCCCAGAGTAGCTCGCTGGCAGGAAGGTAAAGGCAGAGAGAGAGAGGAAGTGCCCAGGATCCTCCTTATGAGAAGACCATGCCCACCGGGAGGTATCATCAGGCT
>NW_022103920.1:78847772-78852704 GCF_000313985.2 Echinops telfairi
GTGCTTAACCCACAGCAAGACCACAGACCTTTAATACAAAACCAACCACACCCCGTACTCCACAATGTCGTCACGTTGATTCTGGTCCATAGCAACTCGATAGGACAGAGCGGAACTGTTGCCTAGAGTTCCCAAGGCTATAAATCTGTATGGAGCGGAACACCTCATCTTTTCCCTTGAAGAGCAACTACTGGATTCAAACTGATGACCAGGCCGTTAACAATCCAACTCATGATCCACTGTGCTACCAGGGCTCCAGATTTAACACAAGGTCACCTGGGGGTGGAAAAAAAGTAAACCCGCTTCATGCAACAGACATTTCTTTATTAATTTTTTGTTATCTCGAGTATTGAAAGAAATAAATAGAACACAAGTAAATATTTCAACAGGGATGTTGTTGGTAGGTGCCGTCGAGTCAGGTCTACTCGAGCCCATGTATGTGAAGGAGCAGCACGGAACACTGCCAGCCGCTGCCCCAGCCTCACCAGCCTCAAGCTTGTGCCCATCTTTGCAGCCACTCAGTCAGTCTGACTCCTTGTGGATCTTCTGGCTTTTCACTTTTCACTGACTTACCTTCGCCTCTGCCAAGCATGATGTCTCTTTCTGGTCTCTCCAGAGAACGTGTCCGAAGGGTGTGAGACCACGTCTCGCCATCCCAGCTTCTCAGGAGCATTGAGGCTGTACTTCTTCCCACGCAGATCTGTTTGCTCTTCTGACAGTACTTTCAATATTCTTTGCCAAAACCATGCTTCAAATGCATCAGTAAATATGGATGTAGCCACAGAGGCGTGACCTACTTTTTCTTTTTCTCCCTTGTATAGCAGTACCTGGACCCTAGCAACTTTTTTTTTTTCAATTCTGATTGACGTTTGCTTTTGTCTGAGAAAGATGTGTTGGTTATATTAACTGTATAAAGCAGCAAGACAATTAACTCATTTCTATTCAAGACTTTCCTTCCCCTTTCCTTGAGCATCTTACCAGCTGTGCAGCTTTCAGCCAAAGCTTTTCTTCAAGAAACAGGTTTGACCAACTTGCACCACCCTTCCTGCTGAGGTTGCTAAGTAACAGCTCTACCAGTGCAGCTTGCTGCACCTGAGCCTGTCCCAGCCTTAGCTGCTGGAGTTCACCTGGCCAATCTAGAAGCCTTTCATTTTAAACAGCAGGGCATGCAGTAAGGCTTTTAGATGTCCATTGAAAAGTGTGTGTGTGTGTGTTCTGTTTTTTTCTCAACTGGTATTATTGACTTATCTCGAAACCCACCATCCCGTACCTCAACAAAATGAATGTGAAGAGGCCCAGAGGCTGGACCCCCTCATGCTTACCATCAGAGAATTCGTTAACTCTCTCAGTTGTCTATCTTACCCTGATTGTTTGAGAACATCTTAGGAAATTTCTCTCCAAAAGGTATCCTGAAAAGGCTTTTCGGATCGCTTTAAAGGACTCCTCTAGCAGCCGTTGCTGGTGTCGACTGATTTCTCGCAGTAGCGCGTCTTTATTCTGACTGGGATGTATCGCTTTTCATGTTTGATCTCAGTGGGCTATAAAAAATGTTGATGCCATTTGTTCCGGTTTTCAGAGTATCTGATCACTGGAGACATTTATCAAAATTGTTATGATCCCAAACTGATGGTGTTTTCCACAGTAGTGAACCTGCATCTGCAGACTAGTTCTAGCACAAGTGAAAACTCTTGCTTGGTGTTTAGAAGGAAGCCTGGTGGCACATAGGGCTAGGTGCTAAGTCGCTCACAGAAAGGCGAGCAGTGGGCACCCACCAGCTGGTCTGCAGGAGACAGAGGAGGCGGTCCACTTCCATCAAGCTTGACAGCCTCAGGAGCATTGGGGCCAGGTCTCTTGTGCCCTTCCTAGGGTGTCTGTGGCACAGGGGGCTACACATCGGGCTGCGAACCATAAAGCCAGCAGTTTGAACTCACCAGGTGCTGTTGTGTGAGAAAGATGAGATGTGGGCAACAGAAAGATTTCTCCCAAGTCATCTCCCCCAAATATATGTTAGACTTAGGACACGGCTCGCAGCAAATGGTAAATGATTGTCAAGTTACCTCCCTGAAGGCAGTCAGTTGCCAGACAACTGTCTGGTCCCACCACAAGTAGGGCCCACTCGCTGCTGTTAGGGACAATGGGCTACTTCTCCCTAAGGGCTTGCGGCCATCAGTTTGGTCCCTGCAGGGCGGGCTTATACCCTACTGATAATGGTTTTTATAGTGAGCCAGAGAACAGGTCAAACCGGTCAGTGACATCCGAAATTAAGCTACCTCCCTGAATCTAGGATCCGCCCATCTTGTCACATGTATACCCCCAATCCCTTCTCGTCCTATTGCTTGGATATCCCTAGATCACCCCTCTCCCATTACTGTATTACCTATAGCACAACCCTTTCCTGTGATGTATGTCTTCACCTGTGATTAGGAGTCTTGCATGTCCCCAGAGCATATAAAAGCCTTGTTTAGCAATAAAGATCTCTCTCCACGTGGACCACCAAATGAGGCTGAGGTGAGCATGCCACCATGAAATGTGTCTGACTCCATTGTTTCAATCTCTCTTCTATCTCTCATGCTCTCTTTACTATCATCTTTACTTATTATCGCTGTACAGTTGCACCTACCGGACCCATGATGTTGTTAGGGGCTGGTCTATGCTGACAATGAGAGGTCTTCTGCTCCCATAAAGAGGTCCAGTTGTGGAAACCCACAGGACCGTTCTCTGACCTACAGGGTCACGATGAATCAGAATCCACTGGAAAGCAGTGGACTTTGGTGGTTTCTACATTAGAAACCAAAGCAGGAACTCGATTGTAATCTCCCTTCAGCTCCTATCTGGGCTGTAGTCAAATAATGCTGCCTCTCTCAGCTCTCAGAGACGCTGGTTTTCAGCTAATTCTGACAATTGGTGGGGAAAATGTTTCCTCAAGTCTGTCACAGAGGTGCTATGAAAATCAGTCAAGAAGTTATGCCCACGTGGTGTTGTTGTTGTGTGTGTGTGTGTTGTTTTTTAATTGTGTTGAAGGTGTGAGTTTTCACATCAAATTAGGTCCCAAATTAACTATTTCTATGTAAATTATTCAATGATTTTTGTACTGGTTTAAAATTTTTATTGTTATAGAATTCACCTATCATACCGTTATATCATTTAATCATGTTATGAAGAATTGTGCCCAGATGGTACCTGACTACCAGAAAGAATAGCATCTAGAGCAGTGGTTCTCAATCTTCCTAATGCCACGACCCTTTAATACAGTTCCTCATGTGGTGGTGACCACCCCCCAACTATTAACTTATTTTTGTTGCTACTTCATAACTGCAATTTTGCTACTGTTATTAATCGGACGACCCCTGTAAAAGGGTAGTTTGACCCCAAAAGGGGTTGAGACCCACAGGTTGAGAACTACTGATCTAGAGTCTTACTGGCTTGTCTTCAAACAAGTGAGGCTTCAACTAAGTCCAAGTGGAAGAAGCACACTAGCCTGTGTGATTCAAGGATTGTAAATACTAAAACCCAAATCGGAAGGAGGGAATGGTATCAGAGTTTAACACACCTGGTTTGACAAAGGCTGTGGATCACAGTGGAAACCCAAAATCCATTTGCAGGGTCCCCACGTGGATTAAGTCTCCAGTGAACCCCCTCTGACCATAGTCAGGGCCTGTGAATAGCACTGAGGTCAGACAGAGAGCAATGTAAACTTGATCATGGCCGATGCAGTAAGGTAAAAAGTAATACCCTAATTTGATCGATATTTTAACCCATTGTAAAATCCAGTTTTTAGTATTTTCCGCTTTCTCTTCGAGGTGTTTCTATGTTTTGTGTTCCTTTGTCTGATTATGTCTGGCAAGAAATTCTGTATAAGAAATCCAGGATAGGTAGATCTTTAGAGCCCATAACTGGAGAGGAGCAAATGCCAGGGAGGATGGTGGGAAATGGGGAGCTAACAACAATGAGTATGAGATGAGCATGTTCTGAAATTGATTGTGGTGATGATTGTACAACTCTGTGATTGAATGATTAAACTGTATGATAGGTTGTGGAGGGAACGATGAGCTAGCACTTCGTAACTACTAATAAAGAGCACAGCCAATAAGCAGTGTTGACAAAAATGTGGAGAAATTGGAACCCTTTCCACTGCTGCTGTGTGTGTAAGTTTATGTAAAATGCTGTTGGAGACAGTGGGCCACTCCTCAGAAAGTTGGGTCTATACTTTCCAATTGAGGTTTTTCAATTTTATTCTGTTATTATTAATTGGATTTTTTGTTTTTGTTTTGTTTTTATCCTCTGTTGTATGTTTTTCTTAATAGGAAATCAAGGATAGGTAAATCTACAGAGACAGTACTGGATTAATAGTTTATTGGGTCCTGGAGGGAATGAGGAGCTAATATCAAGTACAAGAAAGAAGAAAACGTTCTATCATTGATTGTAGTGGTAATTGCAGAAATCTTTTCGGTATGTTTAAATTATTGAATGATGTGTGAATTATATGTCACTATAATCCCCCCTTTTTTTGTTGTTCAATAAACCCGTTAAAATTAATTTTTTTAAAAAGAGTTGTGCAATTATCACCACAATATTTCACAACATTCTCTTCTCAAACTCATTGCTGCTGGCAACTCATTCCCCACCCCCACCCTAATCCCCAATCTTCCTTCCCATGTTCCTAGGTATTATTAATCCAGTTACTGTCTCTGTAGAGTTTCCTATCCTGAACTGCATCTACAGAAAATCATACAAAAGGAAAACAAAACAAAAAATCAACAATGACTAAAGAAATCAGAAAAACTTCAATCAAAAAGAAAGCAGGAAATATTGAAAATTGAAACAGCGTCAGAATGCGTGCGGTGTTTGAATGTAATATTCTCATTCACTCCCTCTGCAGCACCATTTCTAGTGCTCTGGCTTCTTTGCTTCTTGACCCTCTCATTTTGACTT
>NW_022103920.1:78853328-78862363 GCF_000313985.2 Echinops telfairi
AGTGACAGCAGGTCAGAGGTTATTCTCCCTAGCAGTTATCAGCCATCTAAAGCAGTGGCTGTCATCCTTCCTAATATCGCGGCCCTTTAATACAGTTCCTCATGTTGTGTTGACACCCCCACCCACCCAACCATAAAATTATTTTCGTTGCTACTTCATAACTGTAATTTTGGTACTGTTATGAATCAGGAGACCCCTGTGAAAGGGTCATTCAACCCCCAAAGGGGTCGGGACCCACAGGTTGAAAACCGCTGATGTAAAGCAACCAGACTGCATAGTGTTTCCCACCCGAAGTAGGGCCCACTCCCTTCTGATAAGGATAGTAGGTTGTTTCTCTGAAGGAGAACCAAGGAAGGTCAAGCCCACCTAAGGGTGACCAAGGTTAGGTTGCCATATTGAGTCTAGGGTCTGCCCATCTTGTCACATCCGTACCCCTAATACCTTCCCTTCCGATTGCATGCACACCCTTAGCTCATCACCTTCCTGTCACGCTTATGCCTGTTGTAAGCCCCTTCCTGTGATATGTGTGGTTACCTGTAATCACTCCCCTAAGTATATATGGGCCTTGGCCAGAAATAAAGAGAGACTCCTCCTGCCCTCTCTGCCCGTTCTGTGTGCAGACCTGGCTGATGACATCATGACCCTCCCAGAGGTGAGCATGCTACCATGAAAGGTGTCTGACTCCTTCATTTTACTCTATCTCTTATCTCTATTATTTTCTATGACTTTAATCTTTATATATCATAACCGTACAATTGTGCCTATCGCACCCGCGATATAGTTGTGAAGGGCTTGTTCACCGCCCCCCCCACACACACACACACTTTGAATACAATTAAACCTTTTGTGATTGGATTATTCACTCAGCATAATGTCCCTCAGATTCGTGCGCATTAGACAAGACTTTGAGGATTCATCATTTGTTAGGGTTGTATGTATAGCCCATTCGTATGGGCACTTTCGCAGCTTGAAACTTGGGTTGTTTCTGTCTTCATGCTGTGTGAATCGCACTGTGATGGACCTACCTGGGGGAGCATGTGTCTCTGTGTGTTGCTGTGAGGAGAGCTGGAGGGCCCGGGCAGAGAAGGGGCACTCCTGAATCATACTGCCCAAATGTTTTCATCTTTTAGCTACGTTTACAGATGGTTGTTTATATCGTAAAACAATTCATTCAGCTCACTAGTGGCTATTTTAGCACATTTAAAATACGGTGTTTTCCCCTCCCGAAAGCCAGAGTATAGAAAACATTTATATAAATTGAGGGCATTATTCTTAATTTGTGTAAAATTGAATTATTCATTTTTGAGATGCATCTAACAAATATTATAGCTCTTAGATTAGTAAAAAATACCATATATACTCATGTATAAGCTGAGTTTTTCAGCAATTTTTGTGGTAAATTAGGTGCCTTGGCTGACATTCGGGTCGGCTTATACTCGAGTATATACGGTACCTTACTGGTTGTGCTAGTCTTCATTAACAAGGACAAATTTGTTAAACCACAGATTGTAGGGCATGCATCTTTGTTCTTGAACTCCTGGCCATATTCGTCCAGTACCCTCAGGGTGATCAGTGGTTAGACCAGTTAGTAGAGGGGAGGAGCCAGCCCCACTGCCCTTGGGCACATTGTGACTCATAGTGACCTGGCACCATCAAACAGAGGAAATAGCCCCACAATGTGGAGTGGAGTCAACTTCATCCTCTCTCTCACAGCCATGCAGTCGATGTTCCTGTGGGACAGGGTAGAACTGTCCCTATAAACCCAGGCTCTAGTATCAGCCCTGCCACTAAGCATTATGACCTTGGACAAGTCATGAATGTTAGGATCTCTGAAATCATCACTAGAACTCCTTCTTGCTGGAGCATTATAACTCTGCTAGGTGAAAGGCTGTTTGTGACACTCCTGTGTCCTGGCCAAGCATGGCATTAATAATGAGAGCATTTATTTTATTTCACCTGTGAGATTACATAATTGGTCTCTCAATGCCAAACCACCAAATGTCAGCCAATGAGCAGAGGAGAGGGGAGAAGCTCATTGCGTGAACCACAGCCAGCCCCACTGTCCTCAAGTAGATTCTGACCAGAGTGACTGTATGTCGAGGTAAAGAGACTTTGCAGGAGTAGACAGCCCCGGCTGTCTCACAAGGAACAACTGGTGAGGTTGAACCGTCAACCTCGTGGTTGGTTTGTAGTTCAACATCTAACCCACATCACCACCAGGGCACCTTCACTCCTTTGAAGGGATGTAAAACAATTCCTCCGCTACTCTGGGAACAAGTCCACTTAAGAGTCTGAGATTCTACCCAACCCATCCCTGACTCTCACTTAGATGCAGTGTCCGGCAGAGGCCCGGGGGTTCCGGGCTGGACTTGTACTCATAACCGCTGTTGTGAAACAGCCACATCCGAGTTTAATATTGTTCTTCGCGCTTGATGTTTGTGCTTCTGGTTGAGAGTGTAGCTGTTGTTGGTATCCTAGAAGTTGTAACCTCTGGATTTATGTCTTTCACAGAGCCTAGGAAAAGGTGATTCGATTTGCTTTTCCCACCCCTCTGGTTAACTCTGTGTATTTTTGGATCCTTAAAATCATGAGAGAGAATTTGCAGTCTGTTTAATTTTCCTAGAAAGGAGATTAACCAAAAATTAACCTAGTGACAATGATAAAACCCACAGAGTCATTATGCAATTTTTGCCTTTCATAGATCATAAACACCCCCAATGAGGATAATTTACTGTCACTGGGAAATCTAAACCTATAAAATAATGTCTCAGCACAAGATGTAAAACCTAATTTTATAGGCAGACATCCTTCCCTGTTCCATCTGCACACAGAATCCCCTCATTAACTCTCTCTTGACAGAGAAAAGTACACTTTGATCCTCAAGCAGGCCCCTAGCTGGGTCTCCAGCGTGGACACCCGAGTAACGGGTTCACATAGGTGTGTAGGAGAGATAAGAACCCCAGCGTCACCTCACATAGGTGTGTAGGAGAGATAAGAACCCCAGCGTCACCCAGGAATAATCTTAGTTGCTTTAAGGCAAATATTTGGAGGAATTTGGTAAAAAAATGTAGCCACTCTCCATCACCTGTTTCCAGAAGCAGAAGTGTCAGAACCTCTGTGCTCCTTGTTGGGCAAGCTCGTGCCTCCCCCTCCTCCCCTTGAAAATCTAGAGAGGAACATGGTTACATGTTGTGACAGATTGAGAACGTTGGGACTTGGCGTTCACGGGAAAGCTAATGGGAGTGGTTGCGATTGCTCTGTGAAGCGCCAACACCAATGCCTGTAGCTGCTACTACCCTCTCGAGCAGTGCCGGGCAGCCTCTTTTGGTTTGACCCAGGAGCCAATAATGGCTGATCCCCAGATAGAACAACAAAGCAGAATGGCCGAGGAACTCCAAAAGCCGCAAATATTACCTTGCTGGCCCTTTGAAGAAAAAGTGTGCCAGCTCCTAATTCAGAAATACTTCTCATAGAGGCCTGCACACCCGCTGCTTTCAAAAGCAGGCGTGTCCTCTTCCTGGTGGCTAGGTTTGCGTTTCCATGCACACAGACAGCACGCAACATGTTGGCATGCTTAGTGAGCTGAACAGTGCCTTCTTACAAAAGAGGTGTCCACCCAGAACCTCAGAATGCAACTTCATTTAGAATAAACTCACTGCCATTGTGTCGAGTCCAACTCACGGCGAGCCTGTAAGACACAACAGAACTGGCCCTGCGTGCAACCAGGGCTAACTTCGGATGGGACTAGGAAGTCCTGTCTTCCTCCGGTGTAACAGCTAGTGGTGTTGAACCGCTGACCTTGTGGTGAGCAGCTCAGCGTGTAACCGCTATACCACCAGGGCTCCTTACTTAGAATAAGGCCGTTATAATGAAGGTAAACCCTTTGCCATGTGTTCATTGTGTGCTGCTTCTTCAAAGAAATGCCGATTCATATCCTTTGCCATTTTAAAAACTTGGCATTATCTTTGTTCTTCATATACTTCCCACACAGTAGGACAGTCACTTGTTACGTATTTATTTACTGACTAAATTAAAGAACAAATGAATCCGGATGAGAAATTGTGTACCCAAAACGCCTAGCATGGTATTGGCAAAGAAGAGTGAGGATACCACAGGTTCCCAGAAGAATGCACTCAAAACGGTCCTGGAGGAAGTACAGACAGACTGCTCCTTAGAAGCAAGAAAGTAAAGCTCTGTCTCCCTCACTTTGGACATGCTCTTTCAGGAAGGGCAAGTCTCTGGAGAGGACATCAAGCTTGATAAGGTACAGAGTCGGGGGGAAAGGGGGAGACTTGCAGCAAGAGAGGTTGACCCAGTGGCTGCTACAATGGGCTCAAAGACTGCGAGGTTGGCCCAAAAGCAGGCAGGGTTTCGGTCTGTTGTGGATGGGATTGTGTTGCTTCAGCACCAATTCAAAGGCCGCAAACACAACAACATATGTGGGGGAGCTTCAAGAAGTTCATGGGTAAATGGAATGAAGGGATCATGGAGCCTTTCCATGTACACTTAGAAAGCTCCGCAGATCGCAGGCACATCCGTTTAATGTTATCCTTGAAGAATACAAATGTTTACCTGTGGGACTCCGGGGTGGCACTCAGGGTGACGTGCTCAGCTCTTAACAAAAAGGTTGGCAGCGTCATTCCCCCAGCAGAGCCTTGGAAGGAAGCGCTGCTGAACTTCCCCAGAGCTCAGCAGCTGACCACCCCGTGGAGCTCACGTTGACAGGGGTTTCTGAAACGGCGTCTCCGTGAGAACCAACTTAGTGACACCACGAGCGAGAATGTAACTTGAATTATGCAAATTACCAAGGAAGTGAATGTTTGTTCCGTCTACATCCCTTATATGGTTTGTTGTATTGAACTCTGACAGTGACCCTTGGAGGAAAGTAGGCCGACTACCACCAGTTCACACCTGAGGAAGCCCAAAGAGCTAGGGTTGTAATGAATGGTACGACCATGCCTCCTACATTCACTGGACTGGGAGCAGGGAAAACATCCCAGATCGCCTGGTCTTTTGACCAGTGCATAATTGTCAGGTAGTAATGGGATGGAATGACACCTTATTATCAAATATGACACATGGGCATCTCCCCGCTCTGACCTTTTTAGGTATGTCAAGATTGGCGATAAAGAATGTGAATTTAACGAGAATTTTCGCCTTATCCTTCACACGAAACTCGCAAACCCTCACTATAAACCAGAATTGCAAGCTCAGACAACGCTCCTCAACTTCACAGTCACGGAAGATGGGCTGGAGGCCCAGCTGCTAGCACAAGTGGTCGGTCTGGAAAGGCCAGATTTGGAGACACTTAAGGTAAAAAAAACAAACAGTCATCCAACACTTCTCAAACACCTGTTTTGTGCTAGGATCCCACTAGGCATCAAACCAAACCTCACCGCTGCTGAGTTGATTCCGACTCATAGTGACCCTCCAGGACAGAGTACAACTGCCCCAGGGCTTTCCAAGACTGTGAACCCTTAGGGCAGTAGGAAGCCTCCTCTTTCTCTCTTCTAGTGGCTTCGAACTCACCTCACAGTTAGCAGCCTACCTCATCACCCAGTCCTCTCGGAACTTGTATTGAGTTTGAGGAGGGTGCGGAGGCATGTGAAGAGTTAACAAACAATCCCCTCACTAAATCCCTGGGTGGCATGCGTGGTTAACACTCCTGGCTACTCACTGAAAGGTGAGCATCTTGGAAGAAGCCTGGTGACCTACTTTTCAAAAATAACCATTAAACCCCACCTGGAGCACAGTTATATGAGGCATGTAGGATTGCCAATGGGTCACACTTGATTCCATGGTAACTGGTAAATTCTAGGAAGTTGGGACAACACACAGGACAAGCACAAGCCAAGAAACATACGTTATAGAGCACAAAGATGATAGAGGCAGGAGTGGCCCTGGGAGAGTATAGGTGATCATAAATCAATTTAGTCGAGGCAGAAGAATTAAAAAAGGAAACATTAAAGTAAGACTGGAAAAGGTCATTGTTTCATAACTTGTTACAATTAATATTTAAAGAGCTATTTATGAATTTAAGTGCACTTACTAACAAATAGTATTAAATTAATTAAATTTACTATTGAATACATAAAACAAGAAAAAGGTAAGCCTAAAAAATATAGAAAGAAGGTAATAGTAAAGATAGAAGCATAGAACAGTGTCCTAGAAAGCAGAGGACCAGTAGAGAAGATTAACAACAACAAAACCTAATACAGCCGTATCTCTCTGGAGGATCAATCAGGAATAAAAGATAAGGTACAGATAAATAATATTATGAAAAACTAGGCCACATAACTTCACACAGTTTAAAATACATAAAAGACTTATGTCCAACTTTCTTTTGCATTTGAAAACTAAAGTGCTATATTTCTTTGATGGACAGATTAAAAAATAATTTGCTGGTTTAGAGATTTCAATGCAACAGCATTAGAATAACAATGAATCCCTATTTCAAATGTTAAAGCGCTATGCTATAACTTCAAATAGATTATTCCTATAGGTTTATGGTACTAAATAATTATGATAAATGTTATTCTGAATCCTTGAGTGCTACGTGCTCTTAGTATGACTTCTAGGTTTGTTTGGGTTTTTTTAAAGAACTATTTTAAGTTACTGGTTTGGTCTTAATATTATGTATTTCACATTTCTTTATTTACTGATTCTATGAACTCTTTGGTTAAAGAGACTCTACTAAAAACAGCTGCTTACATCTCGAAAGGTTAGAGAAGCCACGTAGGAGCAGTGCCTTCCTATTGCTGGTGGAATCATTCAGACAAGGAGGATGAGGATGGATGCTGAACTTGAAGAATGTAATCAATGTCACTGAGCTGTGCATGTAGACACTGTTGAATTGGTTTCTGTTTTAACTCATCAGCAACAAAAATCAAATGACCTTCTTTACATGGTATTTTTTAAAATCTGCCTAATCACTATTTTACACACACTTTGTGGTTTCTACAGCTGATTTTGACCAAGCAGCAGAATGACTTTCAGATTGAGCTGAAGCACCTGGAGGACGACCTCCTGCGCCGCCTGTCGGCAGCCGAGGGAAGCTTTTTAGACGACACCCAACTGGTGGAGAGACTGGAGACCACAAAAGCCACGGCAGCAGAGATCGAGCGCAAGGTAGGAGGGACCAAGGAGCCCGCGAATTCTAGTCCCATGAAATGCCCAGGGTAGTAAAGCATCATCAAACTCAGAAATGTTGCCAAGACTAACTTGTAGAATCTGGTTCCATTAATCACGTTTCCTTGAATATAGGACTGTCTGAAATTCTGGATGGAGATGCTCCTGTGTCGGCACTCGATGTGACAGCAGTGCTACCCTATAGTTTGTACTGTTTTCTAGTTTGTACTGTTTAGGAAAGTAGCTCTCCGGGTCTTTTTTCCCTCCAGAGCCTCTGGGTAGTTAGAACCATCAACCTTCCAGCTGATGCAGGTAAGTGCTTCACCGCTGTGCCACCAGGGCTCCACCTGAATGGAGATCGACGTGCTCCAACTTGTGCTAATTCACCTAAGATCCAGGCATTCGAATGAGATTGCCTCAGGCCCTGTTTTTGTTCTCGTTCTCTCTCTCTCTCTCTCTCTCTCTCTCTCTCCTTCTCTCTCTCTCTCTCTCTCTCTCTCTAAGTAAGGAACCAAATGTGAAGAAAATTGTAGCCTGCTGGCTTCTATGATTTAAAATCTAAAAGCGTTCAGCATCCAGCGCTGGCGCACGGACATCCTAGGGGCTCGCTGCAGGTCTCTCAGGCCGTTGTACATTTCAAAGAAATGCTTCGAGCTGGAGTTTTGTTTACCGGCCTTCAGTGCGGCTGAGCCAAGGGCTGGTCTCCTGCTGTACTCGTGCATTATTCTCCCTGCGAAACTGACATTTTCTAAAAGCCAGTCACCGTGGTCATTGAACAGGCGTCCTGCTGAATGTCCAACGAGTGTCCCAATATGCCTTATGCACGGTGTCCTTGTGGCATGTTCTCAGTTGGCCATTCTCGCCAAAACGTCCACTTGTTTCCAAAGGAGAAGAGACCTCATTTGCTTTCTGGAGTGCCCTCATTGCTAGATAATCTATTAATTGCCCAGCAGAGGCCATGTCACCACAATCCAATGTCTTTGTCTTAATTTAAGCAAGGAAATGGAATCTCAAATTACTCCAGCCTTTCAAAGTCAGTGAATTCTAGGTGGCGTCTACGATGGTAAAGATTAGAGCAACAAACTAAATTAGGTCCCTGTCTTCTTAATATATCCTCATGGAGAGACTGCATTCTTGGTAGTTCTTTTTATACTCAAATATTATGGGTCCAGTCCATAGAAAATGTTGGGGGAAGTGCTTTGTTTTAGGGAAGCTGTAGAAGCATCAGTAGCCCAATATAAGAGGGGGATGTTTGTGCCTTGAGTAATACATTGGGTGCTGGGGGGAGAGGGGTGCGTTTTCAATGTTTTAACTCTCCACCTGAATATGCCCAGAGACTCAGACTTAGAGAAACTAACAGGAGACACAGGAGCCTCCAGGAGATCTGCTGCAAATTCAGAATTAGTCACTCATGAGAGTCTTGTTACAGAGGTTTTTGGTTTGTAGTAAACTCAGCTATTGCATCTATTATTGACCTTGACTGCTGTTGAATACCTGGCTGACTAATAAAGTGGTTGGCATTGAGTTGGCCCAGCAGACTTTTAAGAGCCATCCCTGAGAGGTGATCGAGCTGGGTTATTAACCCCTGAAAGAGAGAGCGGAGGGAGGAGGAAGGTGACATTTCTCAGGAACAAATTCTGTCGAACCAAATGCAACCAGACATATTTAATCTGTAGCCATTACTGACAACTCAGTTTAAGAAGAAAAAAATGTGGAAATTTTAAATTCAGAAACAAAAATCTGAAAAAGGTAGATACTGTTCGTGTCATCTCTGTTGAGAGAATAGGTTTTCGTTTACGCTGTGTCCTGTCCAGCACTTGGGTATGCGCAGGGTTCAGAGAGAATGGCTTTGTTTTCATCCCAACACAGGTGATGGAAGCCAAAGAAAACGAAACCAAAATCAACGA
>NW_022103920.1:78862463-78866419 GCF_000313985.2 Echinops telfairi
CTGAGGAAAATCAACCCCATCTATCAGTTCTCCTTGAAGGTAATGCTGACTAGGCTACGCACATTTTGAAGTTCAGGAGCTCACCTTCTAGAGGGACACACGAAATGTATTTTTAAGTGGTTGGTCTGTACACCTATTAAGGAAATTAGTCAGAAAAACAATAGCAGAATGAATTCAGAAGCTTCCTATACAATTATATAGAGGCATCTAAACTATGGACGTGATATCCCAGTACATTTGTATTTACTCTTAACAAAACTTTCTAGATTTTAGAAGAACAACAGTATGGGGGATCATGTAAGCAAATCAATAGTACTCAGGTATTTGGTACCCAAGTACCAAACTCAGCCTAAGGCATTACAGGAAACCCACAGAGTATACTCTTAATACACACAGGTGCAGAACTCCTCAAGAAGAGATGGATAAATTGAATCCAGCCATCTACAAAACACCATAGATTATGACCAAGTATTTATTCCAGAAATACAAGTTAATCGGACAGTTAAAACTCATGCAAGGAAATTCACCACATCAACAAAGTAAAAGAGAAAAAAAACAACACATGAACATTTCTGCCAATGCAAAGAACTTGATGAATTGCATTGCCTGAGGAACAGCAGAAACAAATTCGGCGAACTAGGGATCAATCCAAGGGTCAATCAGAACAGATTGCTACAGGGGCTCCAGTATGCAAACAGGTCTCTGATCAGTGAAGGACTGCAGCCAGGTTCTCCAGGGATGCATTTGTCGTAGTCTAGGAAAGGCACCTTCAAAAACAAGGTCCTTTCTAAGCAGTGGCTTCTGAGGGAATTGGCTGGGATAGTTAAATTCAAGGTAGAATGGTCATATCAGAAGGTTATGGGGGCTGTTCGGGAGGGTTTATTTTTTTCTAATGCCACAGGACACTGATAATCACAGGCCCTGAGTACAAAGACATTTCTTAAAACAGTGAAAGCTGCATTGCTAAGAGGAAGGCCAGGAAAATCGCATCAATGCCTTTTTCCCCATCACAACAATGCACCTGCGCATTCTTTGAGGGGAACAAGGTCTGTCTGACGAGCATTTCATTTGGACACCTTCCCTTATACACACATCACTCTAATCTTGCCTTTTGAGACATCCCCCACCTCCAGCCCCTGTCAAACTCAAATGTTTACAAGAAGACAACCTGAGCCCATTGAGGATGCCAAAACTACTGTGTGATGTGAAGAGATCGAAGGCCTTCTGCTCTCCTGGAAGCAGCTACAGTCTTGGAGGCTCACAGGGCAGTGCTACCCTGTCCTACCAGCATTCTGGCGGTGCTGCTTCTGAGACAGATTGGTGGCTGTGCTAGCAGTCCGTGGTACCTTCAGTCTTCGCCAACGCCGTAATTCAAATCCACCCATTCTTCCCTGGTCTTCCTTCTTCGTTACCCGCCTTTCACAGATGCATATGAGGATATGAAAACTCCATGGATTGGGTCAAGCACGTTTTAGTTCTCACAGCAGCATCTGTTCTTTACAACACTAAAGCTGCAGTGGGCTTTCCCACGGTGATACCTCCTTTGATTTCCTGGCTGGTGCCCCACGAGCATGGATGACTTCAATCTTTTCTCCATTTAACACGATATTGCCTATCGGTCCGACTGGGAAGGTTTTGGTGTTCTTTATGTTGACTTGTCATCTAAACAGTACCTGTTAGTAAGAGCCTCAGGGCCGCCTCCTTCGAGAAAGTAAGGTTGTGTCATCTGCATTCACAAGTTGCTCAAGAGCCCTCCTCCAACCCCAGAGGTGAGTTCTTCATATCGTCCAGCTCTGGGGGTATTTGCTCAACATGCGGATTCAGTAGGCTAGCTCCCAGGCACACACCTTTCTGAATTGTAAACCAGGCAGTATTGCCTTAGTCGCTTCCAACACTGCCTTGTGGTCTGTGTTCAGATCTCACGTGAGCACAATCAAGGGCGCTGGAATTACCGGCTTTGTCAGTGCTCTCCACAGTTAGCTGCGATCCAGAGTCAAATGCCATACACCCACCAGGATAGCTGAAATCCTAGAAGACTCCGTACCATGACTAAGGAGTCCCTGCAGCTCTCTTACATTGTTCTTGGAAATGCAAAGTGGCAAAAACCAGTTTGGAAACAGTTTAGCTGTTTCTCATAATGCTAACCACACATCTACTGTAAAACCTGGCAACTTTATTCTAGGTATTGACCCAAGAGAAATAAAGACTTGTTCCCATAAACATTTCTTCATAAGAGGTCAAATTTAGAAACCACTCCGATGACTAACAGGTGACTGGAAATGCCAATGAGCTGTGTCATCCAGACGATGGGATATTGCAACATGAAGGTAGAAATGACGGATAAACACGACAGCACAGATGCATGGACCGTCCCGGGTTACACAGGAGATCCTTCTAACAGTCTTTCAGAATTTGCAGAGAAACTGGAATTGGAACACATGCCTCACATTGTTATTCAGTCTGCTTTTACTCAATCCCTGGTTGTGTCATGGGTTAGGTGTTGGGGGAAAGATCCGTTTGAAATCACCAGCCGCTCCGAGGGAGAAAGAGGAAGCTTTCTACAGCTGTCAAGGGTCACAGTCTCAGAAACTACAGGAGCAGGGCTACTCTGTCCTACAGGGTTGCTATGAGTCAGAATCCATTTGATGACCCTTTGACTTTTGATTCAAGAAAAGGTGAGGTGGTTGGGGAGCGGCTTAGCAATGATTTTAAAGCTTCGTATGCAGCAAGTGGAGATGATTGTGACATTGTTGCCTATGTCACAAAAATTACATCCTGCTTTTCCTCCCTGTCTATCCCTTAAACTGCAGCCCTGTGTATCTGGAGCAAGCTAGACATCCAAGCACCCATTTGCACCCTCTAACAGTCGCATTAAATCCTGTAGGCCTTCAGCACGCTGTTCCTCAGAGCCATCCAGCAGGCTGCCAAGGTGGAGGACCTGCAGGAGCGCATCTCCCAGCTGACGGAGAGCATCACTCACGCCGTCTTCCTCCACATCAGCCAGGCGCTGTTTGAGAAGGACAAGCTCACCTTCCTGTCCCAGATGGCCTTCCAGGTGAGGAAACCCAGAACCCCAATTGCACACCTCTGTCCAGTATAGACTTGGCTTCTGCTGGCAGAGTCATAGAAACGTTTACACATGCTTTGAGGACACAAGGAGATGCTGCATTTCCCACGGGGACATGGGGAGGTGACATGCTTCTCCTGCACCACACCTCACTGATGTGGAGGAGACATGCATGTTGAGCTGCCACCACCGCGGTTGCCCTAAAGCCTAGGAGAGGAGATTGCTGCTTCTCAAGCCCTGCAGAAAACCACCGAGGTGCGAGCAGAAGTTATTTCAAGATGAGGGTGATTCATCCAAGTTTGAGTGCTCCTAGGAGCTACTTGGAGTTCCTTCAGGAGACTGTGAATGGGAAGAGCACTCCAGGTTTTACGCCCCTACCCTCAGTTAGACCCGCTTCCCTTCTGTCTCTTTCACATGGTGTTCTGCGAAAGATTTTGTTGAAGTAAATATGTCCCTGAGAAGGAAAGCAATTAGGGTCCCTTTTCTCAATGAAATAAGCATGTGTCCTTTAATTAACTAGTTCGCTTCAGAGTTCTTCATGACAATTCCAGCCAGCCTAGGCAGGACAGTCCCTGCCTTCGCCATGCTGTGCCCTCCAAAGGGCCCTGCACACAGAAGATGCTCGGAAGTGTCTACGGACAGTACTCACAGGGACTGCTCTCTCTCTGGTCTTTGTAGATGTCTTTGGGTTCTAGGAAAGTATATGGATGTAGGTATTTTATAATGTATGAGATTAAATAGCACAGTATTGCAAAGTGAAATATTTTTTAATATGAATCTCTCATTGACAGTAAATATTTTACACGTATTTCCAGGAGTTACCGTGGGTAATGTGTGCACACATGCATGGTCAAGCATCTATTTAAAACAGAAAGTCCTAGATGAATCC
>NW_022103920.1:78866691-78870927 GCF_000313985.2 Echinops telfairi
AAAAACTAATTATTCAAGAAAATCAAATATTTTAATGCATGCTAAGACCATAATTCATTTAACATCTCACATGTTCAAAAAGGCATAACACTCAGAAATGCTATTTGGGTCTTTTTGGTGATACGTGTTATAACTTCCATGTGGAAATTAGGAATGCTGCCTCTGTGGTGCCCCCCAAAAGCACATGGACTTATTATCAGTTCTATAATTTAAGACCTTGGTGGTGCTATGGGTTAGACATTGGGCTGCCTAAGGTTGATGGTTCAGCTCCAGCAGCCGGTCCCATAGGAGAAAGATGAGGCTGTGAGCTTCTGCACAAATAAAGACTCAGGAACCCTCTAGAGGTCTGCTGTGAGTCACAATCCACAGGGGACAGTGAATGGGCTTGGCATTTGTAACCAGAGTGTTTACCGACTATTCCAATCTTGACGTGCTTGATTCCTTAGTTCACAGGTTGCCAAATGTATTTGGCCTATCGGTCCCTTTTCAAGGAAAAAAAAATCAGTCGGTGCCTCCCTGGCAATTAAGAACTTTTGTGTGTGAGCCCATAATCCAGGGCAAAGGGTGGGTATTTGCCTTTGCAGCCCCCCACCCTACCCCGCCCCCCGTAATTCTAGAGCCCCCAGGGGGGCCTCCCCCACTCTAGTTCTGTCTGTCCAATAATTTCTCATTCTCAGTATAGCCTCACATTTCAGAAAATGGTTTTCATACATCTTGTAGTTAATGTATAATGTTCCTTTATCAGGACTAACATGCAATGCTGGGTCTACGTTCTGCTTAGTCATTCAGTCTGTTGCTATTCAAGGCTCTTTCATTTTTTGACAAGTTTTAAGACAAGTTTGATCTAGCAATAGACTAAATATGAAAGCTTATCAAAGACCTGGTTAAATAGATATTAGAATTGGAAAAACTCAGCTTTGGTAATTATTTTCGGTTAGCATTCTGTGAATAATTATGAGATCATGAGCAAAATCTGAATGTCTCATTTCGACCACAGAGCAAAAGATAGTTGTGGTCCTTCTTAGTGCCCTGGTGTCCCAGCCTGCGGAGGAGAGGATATCACCTCCTGTGTTGTGCATCTGCTGCAAACCAAATGACGCTTCGCAATTGTCATTCTGTGTCCTCTCAAGATCTTGTTGAGGAAGAGAGAGATCGATGCCCTGGAGTTGGATTTCCTGCTTCGATTCACAGTCGAGCATGCTTACCCGAGCCCTGTGGACTTTCTGACGACTCAGACCTGGAGTGCCCTTAAGGTATGGGGGAAATCATTTTCAATTTATAAATCATATTTCAAACCTCATATCTCTTAGTAGGGGAAATGTAGTTCACAACAATACGAATGATACATCAGGAGCCATTTTAATTGTAGAGCTATGCTATGTAACATGATATTCTTTGATTTTAATCTTTCCATTATAGATTATGTTGACATACTTTTCACCTTTTTTCCCCCCTAAAAATAAAGTAATTATAAATATGTCAGTTCAGGACCTCCAATAAAATCTAGGTGTATAAATGAATTTCTTTCAATGTATATGAATCTGATTTTTTAATCTATGCCTCTGTATCTCTATAGACATGCCTCTACTTTCTCTAAATAGTATTCTTTAAAAATTATATAACAATGTGGTAGTTAATCTCAGTGTGAGATATTTGAAGAAAACAGAATGTTGTGTGAAAAAATGGCAGTCACGCATCAGCCTCAGTTTTCAAACTTGATTGCATTTTTTCCCCAGAATATTTTATTGTTTTCCATCTTGGCACTCTTTTTTTTTTCTTTGTAATAGTTTACTTGGCATATAATTCACATAAAAGTTGTCTATTTATATAAGATAGGCATGAGAAGCAAACCTGAGGAGGAAGCAGCAGGACTGATGGGAGTCGTGGGGGAAGAGGAGGTGGCGGGGTGGGGCAGGGACGAGGCAGGGAGGGAGTGGTGAGCAAACAAGGTCATGGACAGGGGAACAACTAGGGATCTAAAAGCAATGACGAGGAAGGAGTAGAAATCCTGGTAGTGGTGGAGCAGCCATAATTGAGTCAGGAATCACTGAGAGGCAAGCCAGGGGTGAACATGAAAGTGGGACAGGAGGAAGATAAAAGGAAATGGAGGAAAGAACTAGGAAGCAAACCTATTTATAGAGGTGTAAACATAGGGGTATACATATGTAAGTAAGTATATTAATGCATAACAATAGGGGTATTGGCCTGTGTACATATATTTATATGGCTATACATTGAGGCAGTGGATGGACTCTGGGCCTCTACTTAAGTATTCCCTCCACACAAGAACACTTTGTTCTAATAATGTGGCACTGGGAAATGCTCACCACCTTGGCATGATTGCTGAAGACAAACTGGGTGTATAAACAAATGTGGTAAAGAAAGCAGATGTGCCTGGCTATCAAAAGATACAGCATCTGTAGTTTTAAAAGCTTGAAGTCAAACAAGTGGCCCTCTGGCAGGGAAGCAACAAAGCCCACATGGAGGAAGCACACTAGCATGTGTGATCATGAGGTGTTGACGGGGACAGACATCAGAATTCCAAAAATAAAGGACTCATCGGGGTGATGGAGAGGGGGCTTAAGCTAGAGACCCAGAGCCCAACCGTAGATAAGTGGACATTCCTGAGCACAAGGGCTGCACGGAGGAGAAAGTGCATCCGGGAGCAGTGTAGTACCGACAAAATATACAATACTTCTCTAGTTCTTCAATCCCCACCCCCACCCCACTATTATGATAGCAGTCCAATCTCACAATTCCTGCTAGACCTGTGTACAGACAGAGGCACAGATGAGAGCTTTCAATATATGGAGTTCAGGAGAGACAACGCCCCTCAGAAACAGTAAGGGGAGCAATGATTCCAGGAGGATGGGGGAGGAAGGGAGGGAAAGGGAATAAGTAGCAATGATGGCAGAATAACCCCCCTCAGGGGAAGAATACCAGGATAGTAGGTGAAGGGATAGAGTGGGCCGTATAAGATATGTATAAATGATAACAATACATAATATATTAAGGGTTTGTGTGGGTGGCAGGGTGAGAAAGGGAGGGGAAAAATTAGCTGTCAAAGGCCTCAAGAAGAATGATAATGTTTAGAAATTGTTGATGTCAATAATTGTACATGTCTGCTTGAGATCATGGGTGTATGGTTTATTAGAATATATGTAAGAACCCCCAATAGAATGATTTATTTAATATAAATAAATAAATACATATTAAAACTACTGGAACATAATTTTGAAAGCTAAAAATAAAATTTACATGTCATAAAATTCAGTAGTTCAATCATATTAAGAAGGTTGTATAATCACCACCATGATCAATTTTAGAGCATTTTCTTCTTTATTGTCCTCATTGTTACTAGCTTCCCATTCCCCTCCAACCTCCACCACCATGCTCCAAGAAATCAGTTACTCTCTCTGTAGATATACTTATCCTTCATTTTATATACAAAACATACCCAAAAAGCCTCCCCCAAATCTAGCAGTAATAATAAAGTAAAGCAGAGAAAATCCTCAATCAAAAAGAAAGTAAAAAAAAATCTAAAAACCATAACAAACTTTAAATGTGTCCAAAGAGCGATCAAATGAGGTGTTAAATGTTACCCTGACTGCACCTGCAATCACCCACTTTCCAATGCGCTCTGCATGATAGCAAGCCTACTCACAGCCCTGCTCTGTGGCCAGAGGAAATTTACAGGACCCTTAATTTCCCCTTCGCTTTTTTTCCCTACTGAAACAATGTTAAAGTAGTTCAAAAGGGAGCTCACATGATAAGATACTACATTTTAACCTCACTATACCTCTAGCACTCTAAAAATGCTGGCCACAGAGATGCTAAGCTTTGCCCTAGTCTTTTTCCTAAGGGGAAAATATTTAAATATTTCCACACACTAGAATTAATCGTGTGCTCCCTTTGATATTTCCACACACTAGAATTAATCGTGTGCTCCCTTTGATATTTCCACACACTAGAATTAATCATGTGCTCCCTTTGATATTTCCACACACTAGAATCAATCGTGTGCTCCCTTTGATATTTCTGCACACTAGAATCAATCGTGTGCTCCCTTTGATATTTCCACACACTAGAATTAATCGTGTGCTCCCTTTGATATTTCTGCACACTAGAATTAATCGTGTGCTCCCTTTGATATTTCCACACACTAGAATTAATCGTGTGCTCCCTTTGATACTTCTGCACACTAGAATTAATCGTGTGCTCCCTTTGATATTTCCA
>NW_022103920.1:78871781-78875432 GCF_000313985.2 Echinops telfairi
TAGAATTAATCGTGTGCTCCCTTTGATATTTCTACATACTAGAATGAATCGTGTGATCCCTTTGATATTTCTACACACTAGAATTAATCGTATGCTCCCTTTGATATTTCTACACATTAGAATTAATTGTGCGCGCCCTTTGTTTTAGGTTTAGATTTTTTTCTTTTTCACTTTTTTAAAGAATTTTTCTTTAGACTGTCCAAATTGAATTTGTATTATCGGTCAGGGTCTCAGCAGGAAACAGGTAGTGCTTGAGATCCACAAGGGGTGACGAAGAGCATTTTGTTGACAATATGGATAAGAGGGGCAAGGAGATCAACCTGGGCTGATGAAGAAAGGGGAGGAAGCAGTCTGCCAGTTGCCATAATTACTGAAAAACGAAGTTCAGAGAGCGCGCCAGCCCATGGGAGCCATTGCCTGTCAGAGAGGAACATATTCACTGCCCAACCATATCCCAGCAATGAACGAGCAGGAGGAAGGAAGCCTCACCTCCCGTCTCTGCCAACCTTCCAGTCTCCTGCCACACCTCCTACTGGTCAAACCCAGCTAGGCCAGAGAGCTAAGGAGCTAGTTCAGGCTTTTCCTTAGGGATCACCCCTCTTACCAAGGTACCCTCTTAAAAGGTTCAGCGGGAATGGGAAAAGAAAATGAAGAGCAGTCAGCACAATTTGCTTCCATAGGATAAGATACATTCACAAAGCTTAATCTCAAACTCTGTGGCCTCTGCCATCCCCGTCTGTTCCTCTGTTATATTTCAGACAGTGGCCCTCAGGGAAGAATTCCGAGGCATAGACCGAGATGTGGAAGGATCTGCCAAGCAGTGGAAAAAGTGGGTAGAGTCCGAGTGTCCAGAAAAAGAAAAGTTACCCCAAGAGTGGAAGAAGAAAAGCTCAATACAGAAACTCATTATCTTGCGAGCACTGCGTCCTGACAGAATGACGTACGCTCTCAGGTGGGCCAGTCGGCGTTTCTGGAAAGGCAGGGTAACCCGGGCAGCATAGTCTCAGAGGCTAACAGTATCTGGTGGCAGTGGCAGTGGAAGCCGTCGAGATGCTGCTGCCAATGGCTCACGCACCTGCAGGTTGGCAGTCTTGAAAGAAAGGCCTGGTGTCCTGCTTCTGCAGAATCAGCCACTGAAAGCCCTATGGGGCACCGCCGTCTTCTCATGTATCGGGGTTGCCAGGAACTGGAATCAGCCGCAGGCAGCCGCCTTCCTGGTGGACAGCCATATTGATTAGAAGTTGTGTCTGCTGAGGTTTTTCTATTGTAATCGCTACTATTGTTAACGTTTTCTAAACACTGCATCGTGGGCTGGTCCATAGGCCGACTCAGCACATCCATCCTGGGAGTCGGTGCAGAGGACAGGGACCTGACAGGAGAGAGATGGGTGTCGGCAGAGTTCAGAGGATGGGAGCATGCATTATCCCAGTGTAATTTCCATTGCCTTCATCCTGTGGTGACATTTTTGCTCCCAAGATTTTGCATGACAAACAAAAATGAATTCCCTTCATGGGGACGCCCAGAGCCCTATAACTTTACAACCGGTGCAGTTGAAAAGCAGAAACGCCAGTCTACGTCTTGGTTCCATTGTCCCTTTTCTCTGCCCTCTTGGCTTCCAAATGGTAATCCGCTGTTTAATGCATACGAGGCTTATTCTAATTTGAATTCCCCATCCTGACAATTCTCCACTGTCCCCAGCCTGCTGCTCTGTCTTCAACGACATTCATATGCTCCGGTCTTTCCCCTTGGCTCCACCCGACCTGAGCCAGTTTTCTCCTCCACAGAAGCCACTGCTGGGTCCCCACGTGACATGCTTATTCTTTGTACTCCTTACTTTTTGCTACATCCGAGGCTGCTGGAAAAATAATCCTTGCTTACTTGAGCTTCCCAGTGTTAGAAACACCCCGACCAGCACTCATCTACTCATGAGAAGCCCAGCAGGCTGGAAAATGGTACTGTGGCAAGTCGTATGAACTGTTCATAAGTCATGGCGGAATCTGCCAGGGACTTTGGGGATGCCAAGCCTTGGGCAGCTCAGAGGGGCATCTCGGTCGCCTCCCCGAACGGCATGCTATCGGCTTCTGCTTTTCAGAGCTTTGCAAGAAGAGAAGGGAGGGAGTTCGTGGATAAAAAGGCAGCATCCGTCTGTGCAGATTCTGATGGCCATGTTAGCAAGGCATCCCGTATCACTCGCGTGGGCTGTTTGTTCCCTGTGACTCAGGTTTGAGCTTACTCAAATTGTGACATGTCTCAGGTCAACCCGGCTGACGATGTTTTGTTTTGACAGGAATTTTGTGGAGGAAAAACTAGGTGCCAAGTATGTAGAGGGGGCCAGGTTGGATTTGGTGAAAGCCTTTGAAGAAAGCGGCCCGGCCACCCCAGTGTTCTTCATCCTGTCTCCAGGAGTAGATGCCCTTAAGGACCTTGAGCTCCTTGGTGAGTGATCAGAAGGCTTGCTGGGCAGCCCCCACCCACCTTCCCGCCTGCTCAGCCCCCACCCGCAGGCCCTGCCTTGGGGTTCACAGTTCACTCCCTATTCTTTCTTTCCTCCCCGCCACCTCCATTTGTTCGAGGTTGGGTGTACGGGAAAATGTAAGGATAATAACATTACAGTCTGAAGAAATGTTCGCACAGAACATTCCTCTGCTTGGCATAATGACACTTCTTTTGTGCTGTTTCCTACCTTTTGACTAAATGCGGGCCAGAGGGCAATTTCCTCCGTGCTCCAGTAATAGAGTGCCCCCCGTGACTAAATAACGGTCATTAGAGCAAGTATGTTTGATTGTGCAAGGCCCGGCCGCTTTGTGCTCGGGTTTACTATTACCCAGGACCTGTGCGCAGTACGCCAGGTTAATGTACCTGCGACCTCCCCGCGCAATTGACATGCGGCCTCACAAGGTGAGGTAAAGGCTGGTGCCTTTGCCCAGTGAGCCAATCCCTCGTGAAACTGATGTGAGATCTACCACATGTTGCTCACTTTGGATGCCGGCGGAAAGGCTTTGCCATTCCGGGCAAGCTTATAAAGCTCAGTAACAAAGCCTGCCATCCATCAAAAATAACAAAAGCTTCATTATCCTAAGACCAGAGGGACTGATTTCAGCAGGCCATTCTAAGGGAAGCCTCACCTCCCGTCTCTGCCAACCTTCCAGTCTCCTGCCCCACCTCCTACTGGTCAAACCCAGCTAGGCCAGAGAGCTAAGGAGCTAGTTCAGGCTTTTCCTTAGGGATCACCCCTCTTACCAAGGTACCCTCTTAAAAGGTTCAGCGGGAATGGGAAAAGAAAATGAAGAGCAGTCAGCACAATTTGCTTCCATAGGATAAGATACATTCACAAAGCTTAATCTCAAACTCTGTGGCCTCTGCCATCCCCGTCTGTTCCTCTGTTATATTTCAGACAGTGGCCCTCAGGGAAGAATTCCGAGGCATAGACCGAGATGTGGAAGGATCTGCCAAGCAGTGGAAAAAGTGGGTAGAGTCCGAGTGTCCAGAAAAAGAAAAGTTACCCCAAGAGTGGAAGAAGAAAAGCTCAATACAGAAACTCATTATCTTGCGAGCACTGCGTCCTGACAGAATGACGTACGCTCTCAGGTGGGCCAGTCGGCGTTTCTGGAAAGGCAGGGTAACCCGGGCAGCATAGTCTCAGAGGCTAAC
>NW_022103920.1:78875532-78880183 GCF_000313985.2 Echinops telfairi
AAGGTGGCATGGGTGACCACAGACGGACCAGTCTTCCCTCCTCTAAACCCAGCTCCTCTCGCGGCCGTGTGTGCTGTGTCCTCCCACAGGCAAAAAACTCGGCTTTACGATGGACTCGGGGAAATTCCACAATGTGTCTCTAGGACAAGGTCAGGAGACGGTGGCAGAAAGGGCACTGGAGAACGCTTCCCGCGGAGGACACTGGGTCTTACTCCAAGTGAGTATTCCATTCGCATGGACAACAGACCTTGCAGAACTGCCCTGCCCAAGCATCATGACCTTCGCCGCTAACTGGGGCGAGTGAGCCCTGCCATTTCTCTCAACATCGATGGCACCTCTTCCACAGGTGACGGGGCTGTGCTGACAGGGACTGTTTGTCAACTGGAGAGCCTTATAACCAAAGGCCTTCAAAATTGGAAATATGAGAGAAGACCATCATTCTCCTAATTTGCAGATAGCTGACCCCACCCCCACTCCAGGAGCAGAGGAGACAGATAGGATTGTATTGATCCCTGGGACGTGCCACCCTCTCTCTCACATCTGCATCTGGCTGTAGGGCTGACAGAGCACTTTCTTCAACATGATCCCAGCAAACCTTAACAGCTTCTAACTCGTCTCATGATCAGACCAAGGTTTCATTTCACTGGCTTATAACTTAAGCCACTAAAAGTTAGATGACACCTTTATCCCATCTGCCAATTCAGGGACCCGTTAGTTGGTTCTGACCCATCTGTAACCGAGGATGTAGAACTCCGCTCTGTAGGATTGTCAATGGCTGGTTTTCCAGAAGTAGATCACCAGGCCTTTCTTCAAGGTGCCTGTGGGTAGCCTCAGAGCCGCAGCCTTTTTGTTAACAGCCAAGTGTGTTAACCCTTTCCACAACCCAAGGACTCTTTCTCCCTTCCAGGGGTAGCATTCTATGGGTCTAGTGCCCTAAAACTCCGTGTGCTCTAGGATAGACCCCTTAGAGCTGGGATTCTAACAAGAGCCTGTGGAATAGGGGCCTGCCTTAGAATACACTTAAGAAGTGTGCTGACTCCTTCTAACAGGCCCACTTATGTCTGTCTGCCTGTTGGGGAAGGGCCATTCGATGTCCAGCACTGTACTACCAAGGGTTTTCATCTACCCAGACTCTGTACTGGGTAGTTCACAGCATCCACAATCCCTAGTCATTACCACAAAAGCAGCCAGAGTAGGGTTTGTCATCTGCACCATGAACAAGAGCCACACGGTCCTTGCAGTGATCCAGGGGTTCTCAGGGCCACACAGCGAGTCCGTGGCTGAGCCAGAGCTTGCATCTGGGTCTGTTTAGCATTTAGTAGCAAGCTGCATTCTGTCCACTGCAGCACACCACCACTTTCCTGCAAATGCTTCCCTTGGCATTATTGCTAGTACCCAGGTTGGATGTGTTTTTGGCATTTGTTTGAAATACAATGAATCCATGAAGAAACTGCCCAGAGCCTCTCCACTCCCTGCCATGAAGTCGGTTCTGACTCATAGCGACCCTTTAAGGCAGTGGTTCTCAAGCTTTGTAACGCCGCGACCCTTTAATACAGTTCCTCATGTTATGGTGACCCCCAACCATAAAATTATTTTGTTACTACTTCATAACTGTAATTTTGCTACTGTTATGAATTGGGCAACCCCTGTGAAAGGGTAGTTCGACTCCCCAAAGGGTTCATAAACCAACAGGTTGAGAACCGCTGCTGTAAAGCAAGGTAGACCTGCCCCAGTGGGTTTATTCCTTTGACATGTAGGTTTAGAAAGGGGGCAAAGAACCTTGAAGAAAGAGAAGACCAACAAAACCGACCTTGTTGTATTGTTTGTCATCGACATAAAATTATAAGAGTGTCGGCATATGATCTGTATGCTCACGGCCATCGAGTGGATGCCGACTCATGGTGACCCTACAGGACCAGGTAGAACTGCCCCTGTGGGTTTCTACTAAAGCATCTTTCTCCCTCGGAGCAGCTGGTGGTTTCAAACTGCTGACCTTGCAGTGAGCAGACCATCGAGTAACTGCTACACCACTGGGGACCCTATGACAAAGGCACAGGGCCATGCAGGCCGCCCTTTAGAAGCAGAGAGCTCGGCGTCACTGCATAGGAGCGGTGAGCATGGTAAGGACGGCTGGCCTCGCAGTTAGCAGCAGTCCAGCGAGCATCGCTCCTCACCAGGGTCCTTATGGTCGGTGTGCGCATATTAATTCACCGTGAACCAAGCTCACGCTCTGCAGATGTAGCCCCCTGGAAGTATTGAACTAGCATTTATCAAGGTCCATGATAATTCTGACAAAGGAGAAAACTGATGGATTATATAGCTTTTTGTTTATTTTCGCTTTGGTTGCTGAGAATATACACAGCAAAACACACACCCCATCCAGTGGATTCTACGTGTACTGTTTGGTGCCACTGTTGAGCTTCTTCTAGCCCTGGAACCTTTATCTTCCTCTCATAGCATCAACTCAGGTTCCTCCCCGACCTTCCCAGTTGCCACTGCCCCTCTGACCTCAGAGATGGCTTTTTAAAAGAACACAATACTCAAGGCAGACATGTTTTACTAGTTCGGCTAAACTATTGGGTGGTGTTAGAAAGACGTCAGGGAGTATTTTCGGTGTAATAGTTATAGATTACCTCAGGGCAATAGTTTCAGCAGTTCATCCAGCTTCCTTGGCCCCCAAAAGTTTAAAGCCAATGAGAATATGAAATTCTGTTTTACATCTTCCCCCTTTTGGTCAGCATTCTTCTTTAGTATCTTTGATCAAAAAGGGCAGTGATGATAGCCAGCTCGCCTGGTTTCATGAGGCAGTTGTTGATGACGGCAGTTAGCCATACAGTCCCATGTCCTCCGCTTACAGTCTTCATAGTGGATGAACTGGTTTAATGAAGTATGATAACGAAAAGCCAGGAATACTGAGTTCTCCCCAATCACCCATTTCATCATCTCCAATAGAGACCCCCTCTTCTCAGACTCCTCTTCATTAGTATGTAGACTCAACAGCTGTCAAGAAAGAAAAGCTAACAATCACACTCCATCACAATGGTCAGAGAACACTGTGGTGAAGGCGGCAGACTGTCAAACCTCCTGCCATCAAGGCAGCGAACCTGTAGGACAGGGTAGAGCTGCCTCTGTGGGTTTCAGAGACTGTAACTATTGACATTTTTCTCCTGCGGGTGGCTGCTGGTTTTGAACTTCTGACCTTGTGGCTAGCAACCCAACATGTTTATCCACTGTGCTACCAGGGCTCCAGAGCAGCAGATCCTCATCAGATGGTCCGTGGAAGTCACACCATGGGTTTGAAAAGGCATGTTTCGCTGGTGAAATGAGTGGTTTTCCAGAGGCGTGGATCGGCTGCAAATGTATAGGAAAAAAACGCACCATCCAGCCGGCCCTGGGCCAGCTCCCCTCAAGCCCGGTCCCCAGGCTCGATGTTAAAGCCAGCCTGTGACTGAACAGGGAGAGGTGTTTCTGGCCAGCTCCCAAGTCACTCTGGGATCTGTTTACATTTGCCTCCAGTGAACTGTTTAGGTTGGGTGCTCTTGTCATTAGTAACAGAGAGGACACAAGTGAGTAGAGAAAACAATTTAGCCTTTGTTCTTGCATGAGAGGCACTCTCCCAAAAACCCAGAAGCGAGCATGCACAGGAAGAAAGAAACTTAGAACCTGGTCCCACGGGAGGTCCAGATTGAACTAGCGGGAGCTGCTAATCACCGTCAATTGGCTTCTGTCTTTTTACAACAGAACTGTTTCAAAGGAAAGTGCTTCCATGATGACCACCTTCCCCTGCTATCGTCTTAAATGGCTCCGTGTTAAAAAACACAGTTGCATGCCTCTGAGGGTGGCATTTCAATCACTGCATCAGAAACTCCTGCAAAGCCACAGAGCCATGCACCGCAGCCTATGGGGCCTCTTGCTCAGTAGCAATGACCAGGCTGTAGAGGTGTTTGGTACTGGGATTTGCGAATCAGAAATTGAGCAAGCATAGAGTGGTATCTTTCCCGGCTCTGACAATTCTAGGATGCAATCAAAATGACATGTTAGGCCTACGCAGGGCGTCTTAACAGAGTGATGGCTCGCTTTTCTAGCTAGCCTCTGTACCCGGCCTTCCGTTAGCGTCTGCACACGAATGAGGAGGAGTCTGGGTAGAGGGGTTTGCTGTCAGAGACAATGAAGTAGAGGATTGAAGACAGCTGACCCTTTGGGATTTTTTAGTGATTACATCTAGTTAAATGAACCAGAAATGTCTCAGTCATGGGGTTTGAATTGTAACACCACCAACAAAATATATGCCGATCTGGAGTGACTGGTGGGTGGTTAGAAGTAGGTAAACCTGTCGGGAGGAGATTGTGATTAACATAACCTGTGGTGATTTGGAGCATAGAATGTGCCGGTGTTCAGTTCTGTCTAGCCTCCCCCTGAGTGCCCCCCAGGATGTGAAAATGAAAGAAATGTTAAATCTTTGGTTCTCTGGGTTTTCAACAGTTCGGTGAACAGGAGCATACTGTACTCGTCTAATTGAAGTGAAAGACTTGTTTTGCGGGACTGATGAGTCACCCTATCTTTCAGAACGTCCATTTGGTCGCCAAGTGGCTGGGAACCTTGGAGAAGCTCCTTGGAAGGCTCAGCCAAGGAAGCAGCAGTGATTATAGGG
>NW_022103920.1:78883237-78903039 GCF_000313985.2 Echinops telfairi
TTTTCCTTGTTGCTACTGCTCTGAGCATCCATTCTTTCCTCTCCTTTCTTGGAAATCCTGGGTAAACAACACTTGCATTAAGAGAATTGAACATTAAAGAGGAAATACATGGTTTAGTGATGAATGTTCAACTCCCTGGTATAAATTGGTTGCTCTCTGTGAAGCATGCCAGCGGGCTGAACTTTTTCTCCAGCACCTCCTGGGACAGTGCCCAAGCCAGCATTATGAGGGAATTATAATAATTGGCCACCTCAGAAAACAGTGTTGAAGAATACAGTTAATTACTTAATTAGATAATTGAGTAATTTGTAGCATATATGTGTATATATATCTATTAGACTACGTAACCAGAAGGCATTCAAAAAGTCGAATTGATTATATGTTTGAAATATGCTTTTATCCTAAGTGTAGCAGGCATCTATTTTTTATCTCTTACAATTTCTGGCATTTATAATGTTTGCCATTCTCAAGCTCTTTCCCAAAGTTTACAAAGCTTTGGAATTATGATATAATTCAAGAAGATTTGCCCTACTCCCCGAGGCAATCACTTTTACTCATGAACACTGAACAGTACATGAAAAATCCCTCCAGTCCCATTGTCCTTCAAACTTTTGGGTAAAAACTCACTTGATAATCTGGTAAAACGGTAGATATCCTCCCCAAAGAAATTACCTGTTTTTTTAAAGTGCTGCACACCATGATGCTGGTGCATGGATTTCCCGGAAGTCTGGGCATCAATTCAGCAGTCCAGAGCACCTGGGTTTGTCTATCCAAGAACGTACTGGGTCCCCTGACATCTGCCAATGGGAGATCACAATTACTGGAAAAGCTCATAAGAACGTTAAGAGGAAATGTTACTTACCCAGTGGGAAGGATGCTTTGAAACATGAAAAGTAAGTTTGACCCTGAGTAGCTAAAGCAAAGACCGACCGAGAGATACACTAACTAAACCTCTCATCACAGCAGTATTAGCTAAAGCCAACCAGCCAGCCAAAAACCCTAAAGAAAAGTTTAAAACTTGAGAGGAGCTTATGTGTGGGGATCTGCTGTCATGTTAGAAACAACAGGTGGTTTTGATTCTGATTATATCACTCGAGCAAGTTAGCCTGGGTGGCTGTGCTCCCTCACGCTCTCTGAATCAACTCCCAGAAGCCTTTTCTCAGGTGGAATTAGAGTTATTTGATACAAATGAAAGAAACATAAAATAACAGAGGCTTAAAGAATATAAAAACATTCCTGCCACTTTGGCTTACTGGATGCAGCTGGTTGTTAGCTGAGAACCACAGAGTTGCTGTCAGCCCAAACCCTTTCCACTTTACCCTTCTGCCACGTGGGGAATGCCACTCCTCCTCGTGGTCCAAAGTGGTTGCCAGTGTGGAAACCCGCACATCCATGTTCCCAGAAGTAGGTGGAAGAAAGAACAAAAGAAACATGCTTTTTTTTTTTTTTTTAAGATGCTGTCAGCAAGTTAATACGCAGTGCAGCTGGTTTCACATTTTTGGTCAAATAGAGTCACATCAAAATACCTAGTTGCAGGAGCTGTAAAAACTACAACTATCTTGGGCAACCACAAGCTCTTGATGCCCCCCTGAAAGTTGGGGATAAGACATGTTAGAGGGGGCAATTAGACACCGATCTCCCTCTTTCCCAAATCTATCATCTTGGGGTTCATCTGATCCATAAATGACCCAGATGGACAGATGGCCTCTTGCCTCATGTTGTCCACCTACAACACTTTCAGCTCAGTTGCCTCTACCGCTTGAGAATGTTGTCACAAGAGAGTACTGTTTTGGCTTTTCCACACTTGTGTGTGGTTTGTGGTAGGGGCCCTTGGAGACGATTCTGACTCGGCATCCCTACAGAAAGCAGAAGGAAACACTGCCGGGTCGCTCCCAGCCTCACATCGGTCTCGTGCTTGAGCCCATGGTTGCAACCACTGTGTCCATCCATCTAGTCGAGGGCCTCCCTCTTTTTGGCTACCCCCCTACTTTACCAGGCTTGACGTCCTTCTCAGGGACTGGTCTCTCCTGCTAATGTCCAGAGTACATTAGATGAAGTCTCCCCATCGTTGCCTCTCAGTAGCATTCTGATTGTACTTCTTCCAAGACCTATTTCTTCTTTTGGCAGCCCATGGTACTTTCAATGTTCTACACTAACACCATGATTCAAATGCATCCATTCTTCCTCTGTCTTCCATGTTCACTGTCCAACTGTGACATGCCTAGGAGGCAACTGGAAATACCAAGGCTGGAGTCAGACACACCTTAGTCCTCAGAGTGCACCATCCTTGCTTTTCAACACTTTAAAAGAGGTCTTGAGTAGCAGATTACATCCTTTGTTCTCTTGAGCTGCTTCCAGGAGCATTGACCGTGGAGCCAAGCAAGAGGGAATCCTTGACAGCTGGACCAGCAGATGGTTTTCTAGAGTCCGAATGGAGATGTGTTTTTCTGTAAAAGTTTGCTGGCAGTAAATAGTCACTGCTATGGTGCCTGTACAATTGGTGGTTGTTTGCCTCCAGGCCCGTCAGTAGACCATGCTTGCTCCCTGTTGACAGTGTTCTTGTTTATTTTCTGATCTTCCTTTACTTATCCTTTGGTCTGCAAAAGTACCATTGGCCTGGAGTATGGAATGGTAGGTAGGTACCTTCCTACTTTCTCCTAGGAAACATGATTAGAATTTCCTCCCACTGCAGCTACATCGCCAAAACACATGAAAATGGGCTGGCATTTTGTTTTTAAGTACTTAAGATGGAACAAAATCAGTTATACGAATGATAGTTTGGATTGATGTACTTAGTGATTATAGCTTCTTGGACTTTATGCAGACTATGTGTAATTCAAGGAGATGTTAAATGGCTTGTTAGATCATAATTTGTAAGCAGAACTTTGATAACTTCTATTAGGTCTCTAGAAAATGTCTTAGATTTAAAGGTGATATTTTTTTGTATCTTCTTTAAGGTTAATTCTAGTTATATGGTTTCTCTGTCCTTCTTGTACAAGCTGGTCTTTTGCTTGACAGTTGGTTGTGTGAAAGTTTTTCTGCATGACTGTGTATTCCCAAACCCTATAAATGACTTCAAAGTGCCCTCGTGGTTGGGAGTATAAGGAGCGCTGGTGGTTCTGTGTGCTTTTTCCCTGTTCCAGAGGACAGAGATGAGGCTTTTCTGTTTGTTCCTGTAAAGATTTACAGCCTCAGAAACCTGATATCACAGGTGGGGAAGGAATCTTTTTTTCTGCCAATGGCCGTTTGGATATTTATAACATCCTTCAAAGGCCTTACTGGTCAAATATTTAACTAACCCCTGCTTTGGAGGCCAGAACAGCTTCTCTTTGATGATGCATGTCCTAGTAGCTCGTATTGATGGCTCTGTGGGCCTTGTATGGCCTGAGGACTGGGCGTTCCCCACCATTGCTATTTAGGCTCCCTGGAAGTCATAATAAAAGCCCTGTCAGGGAAGTACTGGACCACTAACCGCTAAATCATCACCTCAAGCCCATCACCCGCTCAGGGAGAAGGATGAGGCAGTCTGATCCTACAAGCAGGAGAAACCCCCAGTGGGGCTGCTTTGGGTTGGGATTGACTCAGTGGCTCAGGGAGGGTGTAAGTCAGAACCGGCTGGTTGGCAGTGGGTGAGATTGTGTTTTGGAGTGACAGAACTAGAGCTGCACTACGCGCAACCTGGCAACGTCTGGAACTGAAGGTGGAACGTGCACCCATAGGCAGCAGCCTTGGTTTGTATTAGAAGCCCAGCTCTGAACTCCCACCGTGAAAGTCACCAGCATACTTTGTAAACGCACGTGTCTGACCCGCTGGAAATGTGGACGGGCTGGAGTTTGGCGGGAAGATGCGGACTGGGCTTTTTCATCGTTCCTTCACAAGCCCATCAGCCCAGGGGAGAGTCATCAGCGGCTTCTGTCTTCCCCTGTGAGAACTGCCAGGTCTGGGAGTCAGTAAAGCAGCACTTCTAAGCCGGAGATGGCGAGTTTAGGCCCTGAGGGCGTGGTAGCTGGATCAGTGTAGAATGCCAGACTCAGCTATCCTGTGTCTTCGGGGAGCCTCGCGGGGCTTGTTTGCAGACATATGCCGTATGCCTTCCTGTCCTCCCAACAGGGAATTTTACTCACGCCCATTGGGAAGAAACCGTATGTTGCCATCGCAACATACGTAGTTACTCAGGCTCAGGTGCGGTAACAAAGAGAACCAAAAATACAGCGATTCAAAGAAGACCGAGCCTGGTTTCTCACACACATCATAGGCAGGTCCGCTCCAGGAGGTCAGCCGCTCCTCCAGCCCTTGACCGGGCCTGACGCACGGCTCAAGCTGGCCCAGCTGCCGTCATTGCTGCCCCCAGGAAAGGGAAGAGTGACAGCCAGGGCGAGCAGTTTCCATGTAAGCAGGTGACACGGTGCCCACATCAGTCTGCTCACATTCGATCGGCAAGAAGGTGGTCACATGGCCCACCTGCCTTTGTGAGGCTGAGCAACAGCCTGCTATCAAAGGGGGCCATCATTTCTTTCCTGAACAATCTCTTGATTATTAAAATAGCTGGCACTCTATGTGCATCTTCTGCTAAGTATGAAAATAAGTGACCATGTGCTCAGCACTAAGTGACCATGTGCTCAGCTCAGCTCCACCCCTGGGGAACCAGGCGACATTGGTGGCTGTGCTGAATGAGCACTCGCTCCCTCACAGTGGTAGCGTTGAGGAGATGCTTGGGTCGTCTACATTTTACAAAGACAAGTGTGTACAGGAACATGGTGCTGGGCAGTTATGACGACTGGCCCGAATGGCACGTCTGCTTTTCTAGAGCGCCTAGAAGCTTGCTTAAGAATAACGAGAGTCACCAATGAAACACACAACTTTCCCCTAGCTGTTTAATGCTACCTCCCCACTAGCATGACCCCAGTTCTACCTTACAAATCTGGCTAGACCAGAACAAGTACACTGGTACAGATAAGCGCTCGAAGCACAGAGAATCCAGGACAGATAAACCCCTCAGGAACAATCAGAGTAGCGACACCAGGAGGGCAGGGGGAAGGTGGAGGGAGAAAGGGGGAACCACTCCCAAGGATCTACATATAACCCCCTCCCAGAGAGACGGGCAGCAGAAAAGTGGGTGAAGGGAGACCGCAGATGGTGTAAGACATGAAAAAAAAGAATTATTAAGGGTTCATAAGGGAGGGAGGAAATGGACTGATACCAAAGGCTCCAGTAGAAAAAAATGTGTTGAGAATGAAGATGGCAACATATGTGCAAATGTGCTTGACACAATGGATGGAGGTATGGATTGTGATAAGAGTTGTACGAGCCCCCAATAAAATGATTTAAAGAAACACCAAAGGAATAATCAGAGCAAGCCAAGGATTCCTCTGCAGTCCACCGACGCGCCCCACCTCGGGCCCTGGTGTTGGCCACTCCGACCGGGTGGATGGGCTCTGAAGTCATGTTACACACGGCTTGTGTTTTCACTCCAGGCCTCCGTTGGAATATTGAGAAAGTAGACTAGACCCTGACCCTTGGAAACTGTACAGAAGGTAACCGGAAATTCCTGTGCTTCTCCCCCAGGATACACTTGAAATGTGCTCCAAGGAGCAGGAGTTTAAAAGCATCCTCTTTTCTCTGTGCTACTTCCACGCCTGTGTGGCTGGGAGGCTGCGGTTTGGCCCCCAGGGCTGGAGCCGCAGCTACCCCTTCAATCCTGGGGACCTCGCCATCTGTGCCAACGTCCTCTACAACTACTTAGAGGCAAACCCTCATGTAAGTGCGAGCGGTCAGGAAGCTGCTGCCAGTCCTTGGGGGCTATCAAAGGGGGCCATCATTTCTCTCCTGAACAATCTCTTGCTTATTAAAATAGCTGACACTCTATGTGCATCTTCTGCTAAGTGTGAAAATAAACCAGACCAAAGGTTTCCTAGTGGTGGATGCTTGAACTTCCTGACGAGGGTCAAGCTAGTCCCACAGCAGCAGCTCAATGCCCAGCCCCCCACCCCCCACACACGTACACACAAACACACCACCACCAAAAAAATGTCCTTCATTATGTTAACAAAAACAGTGGTTTACATGTGCATATATGCCAGATTCATTAAGCAGGTAATGAAGCATTTGCACAAATGTAATTACATACAGCAATTCTGACAGTTCATAACACTGCATTAATAATCACTACAATTAGTTCTGATGATGGAAGCAATTTACAGCGCGTCACATGTATAAATAATGGTGCATTTCCTGCATATGTCATTATTATGTATTAACGATGCCACCTTGTTGTGACTTTCTCAGTAATGGTTCCCTTGATTTGAAGTTGAAAGTAGATGAATGATTTTATTTCATAGCCAAATGTGCTTCACAGAAGGGTGTGGGAATGCTCTGGGCAAGAATATTTGTGTAATTTCTTATGAGTCCAATGATTACATTTCAAGAAAGGACCATTTCTAAGGATTCCCTTGCTTATCCCCTTTAAGAGAAACTTTCTTGATGAAGTCAAAGCTCTTCAAATTAGGGACACATTTTGTCAGAAACAACAAGTACAACAGGTATTGTCGTCCAGGGATGTAACACCTTCTGCAAAGGGCCCTGAAGAGCACCCATCCAAGTCCCAACAGCTGCTTTATGCTGCTTGGGTAACCGTTGTTATCACCATTTTATTGATCACAAATATAAAATTCCACCCGTGGCTTGACTCTACGTGTACTTACTATAACATTGTTTGCTTTCTCAAGAAAAGATCTTCCAGGTCTACCATTTTTTAGCATTAAGTTACAAATTGAATCTGCCTATGCTGAGCATATTTTGATCATTCTAGTAACGATTGTGTTGATTTTCCCCAGCATTGTCCAAGCTGTGGCGCGGAGTATTGATTATCACTGTAGTTCTGTGTAAGCGGACGGACAAGACAAGGCTGTCTACTCCCATAAAGAGCCGCAGTCTTGGAAACCCACAGGAGCAGCTCTGCCCTGTCCTGGGAGGTGGGGGGGGAGGGTGCAGGAGAAGGAAAACGTAGAACTCCTAACTGAAAGTATCAGGGGAGCAGGCAGCGTCCTCTTTCTCTGGTGCAGCTGCTAGTGGGTCTGTACTGCAGTGTTTGTGAGTCTCCGTCTAACTGAGCCCACAGTGCCACCAGGACTCCTTGGTCATGTAATAGCTCGGTTTGATTCTTGCTTATTATTCCCATGAGACTGAGTCCAGGGCTTGATATCTCATAGCTGCTGGCCCCTGCACAAGATTGAGGTGGAAGTGAAGGGTGAAAACTGGGGAATTAAAAACGTGTGTTCTTCTCTAGCTCCACATTCGGAAACTTGGTAATACCAGTTGGCCAACTGAAATCGCTCTGCTGCTTCACCCTGTGGTATCCCAGGGTCAGCGTCAGCTTCAGGTGTGGGACACACACGCATGTCTCGCCTGGGTCTTGGGTCAAGTCCTTTGCCATGCATCAGGGCAAGGGACCAGGGTTCCGGAACCGCCTTGCTGGTTACGTACAGTGCATACAAAATGCCCTTTTCAGGAAGGTGTACGTACAAAGTTGGTCACGATTTGCTGAGAGCCAAGATCAGGATTTGCTGAAAGACCATCCGTTATGAAGACCCGAGCTGATTAAAATCTTCAGGGAGACACATGGAGGGCAGGCATTAATTAACTGTGCTCCGGAGGGGAAATCAAATTAAGAAGCTTGCGCTCCCCATCCACTTCTGCTCTGTGGAAGGCAGTCACGGAGGGGTAGAGAAAGCTCGTTGCAGCCCAGTCGTTTCTCCCTGCTTTGTTCACTCACACGTCAGAGCAGCCACACAAAGACGTATTTGAGGTCCATTTATTCAAATTCAAGTCAACTAGCAAGTACGTTGGAGTAGCTGAAGTAATTTTACTTGTTCTGTTCTGTCACATCATGCAACAAACGAAGGCTATAATTAAGTTTTTACTTGAACTGTTGGGAGGCATATACTGCCCCTGAGGATATAAAGGTTCCTGTCTGGAAAGGCGTCATCACAAACTGGCATGTTGTGCAAACCCAGAAGAAGCGAAAGGGTAGCAAAAGGAGGCTTCAAACCCTGCTAAACCAGGTAAAGATGCGATACAGCGGTGTTGTGACTAAAACACAGGATGGTCATTAGTTACAACCGAGGGAACAGCCATTTCGTCCAGCGTGCCGCCAACTGAACCTTTAGTCCTTCCGTGGCAAAGGGGTACATTTGCTTACCCTTTTGGGAAATGATGGCATTCTGAATACATACTGAATTCAAATCATGCGGATTCTCCTTTGCCCGAATCAGATCATTAAAATGGATGAAAATCAGGTAAGAAAAATAGAGTTCCTCAGTGCCCTCGAACCAATGTCCTCCAAAGTTTTGCACGACACCTGAACCATATAAACTTTCCCTGCATAACATGCTTCCAGGGATGATTCTGGTTAGCTGTAAAAAGAATTTGGGCACTGTTTGCAGAGGGCTGTGGATGACAGCGAGGCCCCAAATGTATTTGCAGTCTTCGCATGCAGCCACTGAACTCCCTCGAACCATTGACCAGAGATGTGGCTCGTTTTATCCTCAGACAGAGTGCACTGGACGATGGAGTACTGCAGGCATAGTTAGCTGAAAACCATGTGTTTTCCCTTATGGGCCCTTCTTTAACTTGTGCTAGTGTTGATTATTTTCTGCTACCTTGTGGAGTGAAGCTGATCTGTGCTTTATTTTGTTGTTACTGATGAAGTTTTTCAGTATGGTCTTCTTCATATGGAATTCAGGATAGGTAAATCTGTAGCGATCGTAACTAGATCAATAAATCCTTAAGGTTATAACATAGGAGGATGGGGGACAATGGGAAGCGAACAGCAATGGATACAAGAATGAAGAAAATGATCAAAAATGGATTGTGATGATTGCATAACTCCTTTTAGTATATTTAAACAATTGAATTGTATCCTATGCAAACTTTATGTCAATGAAATGATTTTAAAGTTTTTGATAATGAACATTTCCATGGAATATATTAAAACACGTGGAACATCATTTTCTCAATTCTAAACCCCTTTCAAATGCTTGGGTTCAGGGAGGCTGGGGAACCCTGGGTCCCTGGTCGTGCCCAGAGGCAGACTGCTGAACCCGGAAGAGGACATTAATGTGGTTTCCTCCCCACCCCTCGCCCAGGTCCCATGGGAAGACCTGCGCTATCTCGTCGGCGAGATCATGTATGGGGGCCACATCACGGATGACTGGGATCGCAAGCTCTGCCGAGTGTATTTAGAAGAATTCATGAATCCATCTCTGGTAAATAAAAATGTTCTTGTTTTTCATTTCACTGAAGAAAATTCTGTAAGAATTTTAAAAATGAATTTCACTTACTATATAAATGGATACTGAATGTATTCGTGTGTGTGTGTGTGTGTGTGTGTGTGTGTGTCTGCCTGGACTGGACTCAAGGGAGTCTGAGAAGTTATTAGAAAAAGCCGAATCTCAGGCCGCCCATTGGACTCACCGCATCTGAATCTGCATTTCAGCCCAGGTGGTATTATATGTGAGTTGGAGTGTGACTGGGTGAAGCACACTTGATTTTTATTTTTATAAAGGGGTACACAAAGCTGACATTTTCGCCCCATTTTGCAGGCCTAGACGCTTAGGCATGGTGATTGGCCCCAGATCGCTAAGGAAACCCACTTTCGCTAGAATGCAGCTCTATTCCCGTCCTAGGACCTGTTCTTGTAGGGAGCCACTGAGCTAGGTCAGACTCCTGGGCACCCTGCTTAACACAAGAGGGACACTGCCCAGTCCTGCACCCTCCTCACTCTTGTCAAGTTGGAACTCATTGCTGCAGCCACTGTTTCGATCCATCTTCTTTTCCACTGACCTTCAACTTCACCTAGCATCGTGATCTTCCCTGATAATGTGAAAATAAAAGTGTGTGAGACAAAGTCTCACCATCCTCACTTCTAGGGAGCCTTCTGACTGTACTTCCACCAAGCAATTTTTTGTTGCTCTGGCAGTCCATGGTACTTTGAATATTCTTCAGCAGCATGATCATGCAAATGAATTAATTATTCCGCAATCTTCTTTATACATGGTCCAACTTCCACTTGCATATGAGGCCATTGAAAAGACCATGGCTTGGATCAGGTCCACCTTCATCCTCAAAGTGACCTCCTTGCTCCTCCTCACTTTACAGAGGTCATGTGCAGCACCCTTGCCCAATGCAATGCATCATTTGGTTTCTCAACCACTGCTTCCATGAGCATTGACTGTGGATCCAAGCAAGATGAAATCCTTGAGCACTACAACGGTTTCTCTTTAACGTGTTACCTGTTGGTCAGGTTGCGAGGATTTTGGTTTCCTTTACACTGACCTGTGATCCATAGGGGAGGTCGCAGTTCTTGACCTTCATCAGCAAGTGCCTCAAGTCCTCCTCACCTTCAGCAAGCAAGGTGGGTTGTTATTAAGCCTTCCTCCGGTCCTGGTGCTGCGTTTTTCTTCACATGGCCCAGCTTTTTGGATTACTTGCTCAGCAAACAGATTGATACAGTGAGCGGTCACAATCCAGATACACACCTTTCCTGATGTTATATCAACCTTATTCCCTCACTCTGCCTTAATGACCGCCTCTTAATATTTCACGATAATTTTCTTTCCCTACCACAGAAGGCATGCAGGAAGGTGCGGTCTGATCACTAGCTCCTCACTAAATCTCTGTGTGCAAGAAAAATGGAGTGACTTGTAGACAAGGCTCATCCTTCTGTGGGAATGTGGAGCCACCCAGAGGGATTCAAGCTGTGTCTGCTCCTCTGGCTCAGACCAGAATGTAGAGCCCTTTCCCACCTCAGAACTTCTTGCTAACCCTGTTTCTGCACAATGAAGAAACGCCCAAGGGCTTCTCTTTTCTTGCCAGAGCACACACACCTTGTTTCTCGTGTTTAAGTGCTTAAAAGCAGTGGCCACACTTTACTCGTGCCCTTTCCCTGTAGTGGAGTCCCCGGGTGGGACAAATGGTAATGCCTTCAGCTGCTAAATGCAACATGATAGGTTCAGGTCCACCCAAAGACACCACAGCAGACCTGGCCGTCTACTGCCAGGGAAAAACGCCTTGGAAATCCTACTGGGACATATCCAGATTTCCCGTGAGTCAGAGTCAGCTTGACTGCATCCGTTTTCTCCTTGTGAGTTCAGGGTACGGAGCCCTGATGGTGTAGTGGTTATGTGTTGGGCTGTGTTCCACATGGTTGGCAGTTCAAAACCAGCAGCAGCTTCATGGGAGAACGACTGGGCTTTCTGTTCCCATAAACAGTTACAGTCCCTGAAACCGGCAGGGGTCGCTATGAGTCAGCACTGACTCGATGGCAGCGTGTTGAGAGGGCCTACGTCTTACAAACCCAAGGTACCCGCGCTACGTCGTCTCTGCCTCCAGTGGAGCAAGTGACCAACTGTGGTTATAAGCGTGTCCTACTTTCTTTCTCTGTAATGGCTTGAGCAATCCCCTATTTATAATTTCTCTGGAAGCCTTACTTTGGAGGACTATTACAGAGTTTGGACCACCTTCTTTCGCTCTCTTCTGAGAAGGAATATCATTAATCGTCGAGCAGAAGGTATGGTGGTGTAGCTGGACTAAGAAAATTAGGGGCAGACTTTTTTAATCACCTGTGATGCTGTGGGTAGCTCTTCGAACAAATGGGGGGCAGGACACAGACTTCTGGTGTGTGACCAGTTTGTTTCCATGGACTGGGAGTCTCCTGGCCTTCACTCAGTTCGAAGGAGCAGGGCTTCACATGTCAGAAGGACACTTTCAATTTAATACAACCGGAAGGCACTTCTCAGAAGAGCACTGGGAACAGGTTACCATGGAGATGCAGAAGATAAACAGTGCCGCGCAAGTGTGCGACCTTTACAGAGGCTGGTTTCTGGGGATGATGGTGGAGGCCAAGGGGCAGTGAGGGGTTCAAGCTGGTGTCTGCTCCTCTGGCTCAGGCCTAGATACTAGTGTTGCCAAGCAAGACGGTCCGTTAACCTTCACAAGGCTGAACTCCTGTTCAAATACCTGTAAAGTAAATATAGGTGGTGGAATCCGAGGGCCATCCCTGGTGTGTGTCAGGTCTCTGGAAGTCTAGGTAGCTGGTCTTCCCCACGGATCTCGCACGGACTGCCGGATCGAGACCTTTGCTTTGCAATCTCGCTGGTCCATTTGTCACAGCGAAGGAAATCAAAGCCCTCTTTGACTGAAGGAATCTCAGATGCTCCAAATCCCATTTCCCTTGGCCCTGTGCAGCTGTCGCCTGCTCGTGTTGTCTGTATCATTAGCTACTTCATCCAACGCGCCAGCCTCTCTCTGCACGACGTCTCGCTGCCACGTCTCACGTTGGTGAGCTTACTGGGGGAGTCTTACTGTTGGTTTCATTGGCGTGTGTGCCTTCGTAGTAGCCCGTGACTAGCGTGAGTTTGTATGTGCCTCTGCCCGTATCCACAGAATCAGACTATTGTCAGTGAGAGCTTCCTGTCGGAAGGATGTTTGTCTGTACTCCAGGAGAGTCCGTCCGTCCCACCCTGCTCAGTGACAACGGGCAGGCCTCCGGCGAGAGACGTGCTCTCATTTAAGGCTTATGCTTGGCCGTGAGTTACTTTTGGAAAACAAGCTGCCCCGATTAAAGTTATATGGAAATCACTTCAGTGACACGAAGCAATAAGCAGATGGGGTAAAAGTGAAACAAGAACAAACTGGAAAATCGAGCTCTCTGCTATAGATCCAGTGTGACTTTAGACAAATGACTGAAACCTCGGAGCCTCCGTTTCCCCACTTCTGAGGATGACCGACTGACGGGCTTGTTATCAGGATGGATATAGTTCTCGGTACCAGGTTGAGAACATAATGCTTCATGGATGAGTTGTTTTATTAGTATGTCGTGTACAGACGGGACTTTCTACTCCCATAGGGCCAGTCTCAAAAGCTCTTGGGGACTTCCCCTCTGTCCCATAGGGCCCCTCCCCGAGTTGGTAGCAATTCGATGGCACTGAGTGGTACATTCTGATAACACGTGGGATCGTGTCACACTTGATTTACTTCATGGAGTCCGTGAAGGTAACAGTCAGGCATTTATTAAATAGCTGCCCGTGTCTGGTTCACTACCACCCAATCCATGTGTCATCTCCTCGCTCCAACCTACAAACGAGGTGTCATCGTCCCAATTCACCTAATGCAGAGACCAAATGACTGGTCAGTGCCAAAGCCACCAGTGGAACTCCCAGTCATCTTCCAGAGTCTCGTCTTTCTCGGCACCACCTTGCTGATCTGTGTGGAGGGCTGTGGCACAAGTTGTAAACAGAAAGCTAACCGGCACAGAGAATAGCGACGGGCAATCCAGGAGGCTGGAGTTTCAACTGTCACTAACTTGTGGCTCCACGTGGTATCTGAACTCCCTGTGCCTCAGCTTACTTACTGGTAAAATGAAGGTACTGGGTTAGAAAGTCACTCATGTACAACCAACTCTAAAGACCCCATGAGAATGGCTTCTTTGAAGACCCGTGTTGGCCCTTCAGTTCATAAGGGCTCCACGTGAGCCAGTGTAGGGCTGTGCTTGGTAGGGGTTGCAGAGGAGCTACTGGGTGGGCTTGAACCTCCAGACTCGTAGTGGCCCAGCAGGTTAACCGTTTCACCACCCAGGGGCGCCTGCAGGCGCACTCTAGGCACGCCGTATACAGCTGCCTGAGCAAGCAGACGCTCCGTGGAGAGGTGTTTTCTGAACAAAGATAACGTGAATGGTGGCACCAAACACTACACGTGAAATGTCGATCTTCAAGACGTAACAAGAATGTAGGAGCCTGAGTCTTTGACCAGTCACAAACACAGCCTATGAAATGATCATCTCTAGTTAACTAACAAAACTCTCTTTCATTGTGCTTTTTCTGATTGTTCTTCTGTTAAAAAATTTTCTCAATCTCCTGGCCATAATTCTCTGCTAACAGGTACTAAATATACAGGGGAATGTTATTTTTAAGCATTAACAAATGAAAACTTTACGTCGCTTTCTGAAAATGGGGTTTGTCTATGTACTTGTGTTAGGGAATCTGGTCCCCTCGCTGTCTCCCAGAGGCCAAGTACGAAAGGGTTTCTTGACTATAATCCCCACGGAGCTGCAGTGTAGGTTCCAACCACCACTCCTACCACCAGGGCTCCTCTTGTGCACCCAGCAGGAATGAACACATGACAACAGAAAAATGTGTACACTAATCCTTATAGCAGCATCAATAATAATAGCCCCCAAATGGAAACAGCCCAAATGTTTACCACCTGGTGAGGGAGTTTCAAAAGTTTTGTGGAAAAATTCCACTATCTGTTCATTCCAGCCTTCCTTGAACTTTTTGAAGCCATCTACTACACTTGAAATGGAATATTACTCAACCATAAAAAGCATGAAGTTTCCACAGCATAGATAAACCTTACACAATATATGCTTTGGAGAGAAAGACAATCATAAAAGGCACATTGTACAATTCCATTTACATGAAACGTCCAGGTTTGGCAGGTGCTTGGTGACAGACGGGACCGGAAGCGACTGCTGACGGGGCAGGGCTTCTTTAGGAGACAGTGAAATGTTCTAAACTTGGCTGAGGCAGCTGTCCCAATATGAAGCCATTGAAACGTGCCATTTAAATCGGAAAATGTTATACGCATATGCATTATCAATAAGGCTGTAGGTATGGGATCATGCTAAAACAAATTCAGAATTAAGATTAAAGTCAAAGATCCACCTGGGAAAATCACTGGTTGAGAGAATTCAGTGACTTAAATGATATAAAAGTTAACATACAGGTCATGGCTCACACTTGATTCCATGTGTCTTAAAAATTCCACAAATGAAAAAAAATGCCACAAATGGATGGCTGTAACAAATAAACGTATGCGCTCTCAGTTTGGGAAGCTACCTCATTCTTGTAAGCTTCTTGCAGCTGTAAACATGCATGTAAAATTAGAATGTAGGGCACCTGCTCTCGGGGAGGTTTTCTCTGTCAGCTCTGGGACAATGTCTTTGTTGCATTTCCACCTCTGTGGGCCTGGTGTTCCTTGGATAGCTATGTGTATTTTGGTATTACCTTTCCCCTGGGTCTAGGACAGCAGTTCCCAACCTGTGGGTCACAACCCCTTTGGGTGTCCAACGACCCTTTCACAGGGGTCGCCTAAAACCATCAGAAATCATTAGTTATTAAGTAGTAACGAAAATAATTTTATGGTTGGGGGGTGTCACCACAGCATGAGGAACTGTATTAAAGGATTGTGGCCTGAGGAAGGTTGAGAACCACTGGTCTAGGAGGTTCTCAACACAGAATCCCCAAGTCTAAAGGACTCTTCCCACTCCCAGCTCTTCTCTCTTGGCGGTGAGGGATCCCTCCTCCGTGCTTGCTTGTCCCTACTTCTATCTCTTGTAAGATAAAAAAAGGTGCAGGCCACACTACAGGGAACCTTTCTTTACAGCAGATTAGGGTTGTTACCTGGTTCACACTTTGCTGAGTGGCTATTTGAAGCCGAAACTACCTTGTGTGGCTGGCTCCTATGAAAACCTGTATTGCTTTCAGGACTGCAAACTGTATAAATTAGCATAACTGTAAAAACATGTTAACTCGTGACCAGCCAGCAACATTCCGGCATGAAGACATGAGTATATTCATAGCTGGGTCAACAATGTGTTAACATTATAAGCATAAGCTAATCATCACTAGCCTTGCTTAATCCTGCCTCTTTAACCAAAGCGGAGGTTGCGCAATAAAATAGCATCAGCTCACCAACTGGAGAACCATCACACAATACTGGGGATCATGACCTCGCCAAGCCACACATATTTTGGAGGGCAACGTCGGGGAACACAATCCAATACCTAACTGTGTATGTAGCATGTTGCCCTCAGCGAGTTGCAGTGTTCGTCGTGTTCAAAGGTCAGTTTGGTGCCATGTATGTCAGAAGTCATTAAAAAAAGGATGCCACATTGTTAGAGTCTGCTGGGCATCCAGTGCTGTGCCGGGATCTTCTTGCCAAGGAGCTGTCAAAGTGTCTATTTGCAGTAACCAGCTTTTCCTTGTGGTTGAAGGTTGAAGCTGAGCTTACGCTGGCACCAGGATTTGCAGCCCCACCCAATCTGGATTATATAGGCTACCACCAATACATAGACGAGATGCTTCCTCCAGAGAGCCCGGCACTGTACGGCCTCCACCCAAATGCTGAGATAGAATTCATGACAGTGACGTCCAACACTCTCTTCAGGACCTTGTTGGAGATGCAGCCGCGGAGTGTACTCAGCAGCGAGGACCTGGGGCAGTCTAAAGAAGACAAGGTACCGGCTCTTTCCTTTTTATGGTGTAACTTACAGACAGTGAAGTACAAAACTGTATACACTCATGTAACTTTCACCAAAGTCTAATCCCAGTCCATGTACCTTCTCATCTCCCAAAGGGAACCACGGTCCCCTTTGTATGCATGACTCCCTTTCCATCTACGTTACCATTTGTGAGATTCATCCACATGGTTGCATGCATCAATGGTTCACTTAAAAAAAAATTCTACTGTATGTTTTTTATCCATTCATTTAGATATTAGGGTTCCCCCATCACCACCACCACCACCACCGTAACTCACTTTTATGAACATAGCCATGAACACTCTTGTAAAATGGGTTAGGATTTTATATCACACTGGTCTCCTTAGGCTCAGGAGAATTGCTGGGTCAGATTTAAACCCATGTCTGCCCCACATGTAGGATGAGGCTGTCTGCTCCTGTAAAGATTCACAGGAATCTTTCGGGATCTGAGGTGGGATCACTACCAGTTGGAGTCAACCTGATGGTTTGCTTTGATCGGAGGTTATTTTAACGTGACCAGGTACTCCTCGCTTTCTGAAGTGATTGTACTTAAATACTCTCTCACCAGCAGGAAGTCCAGTTGCTCCACCCCCTTATCATGTGTTGGGCAAAATGATACCTCTTTGTGGTTTTACTCTTCCTAGTGTGATGTGCCTGTGCTCAGTGTTTTAATTAGATTGCCAGTGCTTACCTTACTGATTTTATAGGAACATTTTATGTATTCTAGATGTATTACACATGGCTTCCAGACATCTGTGGCTTGCCTTTCACTCTCAATGTGTTTCTGCTCTCATTTTGTTTCAGTATCTTTTGGAATTATCCTAAGAGATGCCAGCGTCAGTCAGAAGGTAGTGCTGTGAGGGTCCCAGGTCATGTGTGCATAGGTTTGTTCCAAACAAAGCGTGCTTAAATCACACATGCCTCTGCCATCTGGGGAGGCTGCAGAGAAGTTCTTAGGAACCGCACTGTCTTACTTTCAGTTTGGTGCCATAAAAAAGGCGGTTTTGTTGTTGTTAAGGGTGCCCTTTGGTGCCTTGGTGGGGTGGAGGGGGGCAACTGTGAGGTCAGGGCTAATATAAAATTGCTAGCAAAACTCAAGTGAACCTTCCCAAATCATTGAATGTTGGCAACAAATTTATGGGCATGCTGTCCTGCATATAACCAGTTTTTAGATGGATCAAGACTTTTAAAGAAGGTTGGGGAACCTCCTAAACCAATTCCAGGCAGAGAGGTCAGCTCAGAAAGTTATGGGGACTGTTTGGGGGTGATGTCCGAGGGGCAGTCCTGATATATTAAAGGACACAGTAGCGTGTTAGCAAAATGTTTTAAGAAAATTGGAAAATGCCAGTAAAGCTGCCCTGAGGCATTTTTGCCCATCACAACAAAGCACCAGCTCCTGCTTCCCCGGGATGTCCTGCGAGAGTTTTGTAAGGAAATCTGACTTCATCCACCCAACAGCGCTGAGCTGGCATCCTCTTTCTGTTCTCCAAACCCCAAGAACACCGAAAAGGATCACTGTGTGTACCCATCACAGATGCCACAACTGTGGCTGTGAAGTGGTTATATCAGAGCACAGAATTCTTTAGGGAAGTAACACTACCCTCTGAAGTAGGCAGGACTGCAAGGAGGAAGATATGCTAAGAAATATTAGCTTCACATGTGGATAACTGTGTTTTGTCAAGTTTTCTAGGATTTTGCAGCAATGTTTATTGACTGACCCTCTGATTACATGCTCTGAGAGGATGGGAAGAGGCTAGAGATGAATTCCCCGCCCCCCCAAGTTACAGATTGACATTTAATCAGAGATGAAATTTTAGAAACCTGAATAATTGATTGTTCCTGAAGTAAATTGGCCCTTCTCTCTCTTAAAAGTCTTTCTCAGGAGCAGGCTGATAAGGGATCAGGTTGTTGGGAGTCACCGCCCATCAGATCGAATGACTGAGGTCCCAGAACTTTTCCATAGCATTTCTCAAAATTTTTCAATTATTTCTTGAAAGAAGGCCAATTTTGAGGCAGTTAGTTTTCAAATTTGGCACAGCATATTTTATCATATATGCTAATATCTTCTCTAAGAAGTTTTCCCCCCATTTTTTTTCAAGAAAATGAACAAGGTAAAAATGACTTGGAGAAAAAAGTAGAGTTAATAGAAGCAGATAAATGGATAAAATATTCTTCTGGTCTTTAAACCATTAGTGGAATTTAAATCAGAAATCATAAACCTAATAAGGGTGCTTTACTTTATCCCAGACAAAACAGATGGTAACCACAGCCACTTACTGAGTACTTATGTGCTGTGGAGCCCTGGTTCTTCCAGCTGGGCTGCGATCTGCAACGTCAGCAGTTTGAAACCACGAGCCCCTCAGAGGGAGAAAGATGAGGCTTTCTACTTCCATAAAGAATGAGTTTCAGAAACTCACAGGGACAGTTCTATCCTGTCCTGTAGGGTCACTATAAGTCAGTGTCAACTTGATGGCAGTAAGTTTGGTTTTATTATGTGCTAGGCACTAAAGAAAACGATTTATACACAAGATCACATAGCAGGAGAGGTGGAGCGGTGGAAAGGAAGTCTGGCGTCTCCCACAGCTTTCAAATCCAGCGGAATCCCGTGCCGGACTGCAATTCCAAAGTGTGATGTCAGAAACTCAGGCAGTAATCCAAGGAGGCAAGGAAAGGGAGGAAAATTGGCCGAGACTGAAGACAGGCAATACTTTCCAATCCTGTGATCCATCCAGTTATCTGTTGGTCTTACCTCAGTTGAGGCTAACGTAGACAGAATGGGGACATGGGCAGACTGTGTGTTGGATGGCATATTTTATTGTCGGTGTATAAGCTTTTTATTGCTCCCAGGCAATTACAGAAAATAGAGGCTTCCCTGTCAGTGAGAATATGGGTTTGAGTTGCCTCAAGAATCTTGGGATGTGCTGGTCAGAGGGCAGAACTAATCACCAGCCTTCCTTCATGCGTCGAGCCGTTTTCGTTCACCTGGCTTTTCAAATGTACGTGTGCACGTTTTCTAATTAGCACGGTAACTACGATACAGTACCGAAGTACTGGCACTCTGCTTCCTCGGATCAGGTCTTCACTTACTAGGAAATGTACTTAATGACAATTATAGTCCTTAAGGTAAGAGTAGCCCTTCCCTGTCCAGATTTAGGGATCGCAGAGAGAAAAGGTTGCTGGCATTTGAAGAAATGTTATAGGCCGGCAGTGCCCCTGTGCCCCCCCCACCGGGCAACAATCCCTTCGCCCTGTTGAACTTAGACACACTGACTATCCCTGCAGGGCGACCGATCTTGAACACCAAGATCCAAGCCAAGTCAGCACTACTCCAAGGGCATACATGAGCAAAGGGAGCTGTCCTCAGGCTACACACACGCACACACACACCAAGATCCAAGCCAAGTCAGCACTACTCCCAGGGCATACATGAGCAAAGGGAGCTGTCCTCAGGCCACACACACACACACACACACACACACACACA
>NW_022103920.1:78903139-78914817 GCF_000313985.2 Echinops telfairi
ACACCACCCTCTCCGCACACACCCAACCCTCTCCACACACACACAACCACCCTCTACGCACACACACCACCCTCTCCACACACACACACACCCCATCCTCTCCATCCACACACCACCCTCTCCACACACACCCCTCTCCACACACACAGACCACCCTCTCCGCACACACATACTACCCTCTCCACACCCCTCCACACACACCACCCTCTCCGCACACACATACCACCCTCTCCACACCCACACCACCCTCTCCGCACACCCCTCCACACACACACCACCCTCTCCACACACAGACACCACCCTCTCCATCCACACACACCCCACCCTCCACACACAATCACCCTACCCTCTCCAAACACACACCACCCTCCACGCACACACACCCCTACACACACACACACACCTACCTCTCCACACCCACACACCACCCACTCTCGTGTAAAGGTGGATTTAAAAGATGCTGAAGTCTTTTCTCATCAACTCTTTGAACTCTGTGTTTTGCAACTTGGTTTTCAGGTAGCCCCTCTTTTGCTGTCAACTTGCCGTGCAGGAGCTCAGCCACGGCCCTGTGGCATGTTAACAGACACCTGTAGGCATGGCGCAGGCGCAGGCACTTCACTTACCCAGTGGAAACCCTTTTTAGTCCAACTACTCTGGAAAGGAGCGCCTTCACCCCCCATGTTACAGATCAGGAAACAGAGATCACATGAGTGAGAGAGAGCACAAGTGGCAAAGGCAAGCTTCAGACTCTGGTGGCTCTGGGCTCTGTGGGCAACGTCACTGCCTGCCTAGTGTGGGCCTTTCTCCAGTTACACAACGATATTCACTCTCCTCTCTGAGAGCTTTTCCTGTCTCTCGGAATTTGTATTCCATGCTGTTGTCCTGCTGTGAGAGAGGCTTCCCCACTGTGCAATTCCAAGGGGCCGAATTCACAAGGCCCCGGTGCCCTGAAGCGCTGGGCATCCCAGGCTGGACTCTCAGCCATCAGCGACCCTTAGTACAGGGCAGTCCAGTGTGAAAACTGGGCAGCTCGAATTGTTCTTGGTTTCTCTTCCGGTCATGTGACTGCCTCCTCGAACACTTCCCCGCATGGATGAACAACGGCTGTCACAGTGCTCTGACGCGTGTTTGTTGGGATCTTTGAGAGCTTGGGATGCAGTCTTGTATTTCAACAAACAGCCCCGGTGGCCAAGACATGAAACAGAGGGAGCTAAATATCTCTGTGTGTGTATTTGCATGATTTAAGGTTAAGGGTGTCTTGGATGACATTTTGGAAAAACTTCCAGAAGAGTTCAACATGTCAGAAATAATGCAGAAAACCTCAAATAGAAGCCCCTACGTCCTTGTTTGCTTCCAAGAATGTGAGAGGATGAATATTCTCCTTCAAGAAATCCGTGGGTCGCTTCAACAGTTGGACCTTGGTTTAAAGGTAAGTCAAATCGGGATCTGGAGTTGGGGCAACCACACTGACCGGCATTCACTCACCATGCGGCCCTTTCTCCCCATGCCAGGGGGAGCTAACGTCATCCCCTGAGATGGAAGCCCAGCAGGCTGCACTGTGTTACGACGTGGTACCCGACACGTGGGGCAAGCTGGCGTACCCCTCAACTTACGGCCTGGCTCAGTGGTAAGCTCCCCACATCCTCACTGCCCGCCCTCTTGGTTGCATTCTGAATTCTGCCCGGAGAACGGGGAGGGCTGTACTGTGACGTACCCAGATACTTGTGCCAACTCTGCAGCCAGTTTCACGTGAAGTCTTCAATGTCAAAACGCCCTTGGAAATATCCCTGGCTCTCTGCCTAGATTTTTTCATCGAAACAACGAAAAAGTGGGATAACTGGAACCCTTATTGTCTAAAATTGGCGTGAAAGGCAAAATGAATTTGCTCTCATGTCCTCTTATATTTTCCAAGCCAGTGCTAGCTTAATGCTAGCTCATACAGCCAACTTTTAAAGGCATGTCATATGGTCTGCAGGCCAGTGTAATCTCCAGCTGGTAGTTGGCTCTTTTCGGGTCTCTACTCTTCTATTCTCCCACGAACCAGAATGCTACCCTACACTTGGAGCTGGAAGGTCCTGTTAGAATCCCATAGCTGTGCGCATTGGCCCTCCAGCACCTGTGTTTGAGAATGACATGCACAGAGGAGTCAGAGATGCCGTGCGGAAGCACCCACAGCTGCCAGCAATAGGCACAGCGGGTGAACTCGAGCCAAACCTCTCACTGGTCTCTGTGCGTCAACACTATAAATAACCCATGTCAGATTTCAGGCTGCTGCTCAGCCAAACCAGTCAGTGCCCCGGAGTCAACTCGGACTCTGTCCCCCGTTGCTGTGTGCACCGCTTCTCCGTTCCAGGCCTTGTTTACTGTCTGACATTTAGCAGGGCTTTGGGGGAGGTAGGGGTCTAAGAGGTCAATTCTGTGTGTACTGTCGGCTCTGCCAAGACTCTTAAATCTGAGGGTTTACTGGGTCATAGAACTCTTGTAAACCTTCAGTATTTCCTCTTAGAACTTTGTTGTTGTAACTCTATTGACTTCAAGACTCTGCTTCCCATTTCTTCCCCAAAATCAACTTATCTCAATTCTCTTGCAATTTTAAAGATTGGTTTTTAATGTTCTATAGGTTTTCAGGTGTGGATTTGTTAATTTTTAAAAGTTTCTTGCCAGGTCCTGTGTGCAGACTTAAATGAGAGCAGCACCTGGTGTTTCCACTCTGAAAACTACTCACCCTGATTTCCCATCCTCTTACCTGTATTATCTACAGTAACTTCTCCTGGATTTTCAATCATTGTCTCTCTCCTATAATCTAGTAGATCTTTATTGTACCTTCAACTGTTTGTCCTTATTTATATAAAGGGTAGGGGAAATAGCATAGTTTAGTTTCATAATTTGTTATCTCATGCCACCTAGCCTGTTGTTTTACACCTCAGTGTGTAGGAGGGGCTTTATCGGCATCACTCGAGTCTCAGCGATGTTGTGAAGTCTATGGCTCGTAGAAGGAGTCATGTCTTTGCTGGGTGTCACAAGAACTTGTCTTCTAAAACTATATTGCGTACCCGGAGTCGATATTCCTTGGGAAAACGCTCAATACATACATTCAAATACCTCAGGAAAAGATGTCAGATTTTCTAGAGTTTTATTTAGTCTTATCTTAATTTCTTTCTTAACTATGAATTTCCCCCTAGTTTTCTATTACTGTTCTTCCTTTATGCTGATGTGGTGTTTTTTTTTAATAATGTAGTTTAAATGAGTTTCCTCTTACGCGATCCCTAAATTCTGAAGCCAAATCCCTCTGCACATGCTACTGCCTCTGCTCACTCCCGGTCCTGGAAACCGGTGGCTGCCCTCCCCTCCGACACACTGCGCCTGTGCTCTGGCTTTTCAGGTGCTCGTCAACCTTACACAGAGCACCTTTGTCATCTGTTGTGGTGACTCACAGCGACCCTATGTCAATCACCAAGAGCTACTTACTGTTTTGAAAAAGAGAAGGGAAGCCCCTCGAGGACATGGATTGGCTCAGTGGCTGGAACAGTGGGCTCAACAACTGTGACTGCCCTGGCAGTGGTTTGCTCTGTGTGATACAGGGTCTCTGAGTGGGGGCCCCCTGGCAGCACCTAACAACTTTCTGTGCTTCAGACCCTTCCGCACTTTTTGTGGGAAGAGCTCTGGCGGTGTGAAAAGCTCAAAGGAAACATCCTACAGATCCCCAGGCAACGATCTTGCAAACCAATTATGTAATTCTCCCTTCCTCCTGCAATTTACCCAGTGGACACAGCAATGGGCTCCAACAGTGTTTTGTTGTTGTACACAGGGCTGCTGTGAACAAGCACCTTCTACAGCCTGCCATTAACAAGGAGCAACTCTGGTGATTCTGAGGGTTAGCGCTAGGCTGCCAAGTGAAAGGTGGGTGGGCTGGAACCCACCAGCCACTCTGCTAGAGCAAGATGGATGTAGCGGCTGCTTCTTCAGTAAGATTCAGCCAAGAAAACCATCAAGGGCAGTTTCACTCTCACTCTGTCTCGGCTTGACGGCTACAGGTCTGGTTTGTTTTTTTTCTACTAACCAGGTTTAACGACCTCCTCTTGCGATGCCGAGAACTGGATACTTGGACACAAGACCTTGTTCTTCCAGCCGTGGTGTGGCTCTCTGGCTTCTTCAACCCACAGTCCTTCTTAACAGGTAAGGGCTGGAGCAGAGCAGACCACGCCCGTGCCAGCAGCCCACACCTGTGCCACAAGTTCTGCCCAGCTTCACAGGTGGCTGTTGAGCAAGCAGGACAGGAGTCACAAAGTGGGCTGGGATGTGGCTCACCTGAGCACAAGGTTCAGTAAAGCCCATAGGTGGTGAGTCAGACAGAATATAGCGCTATGGCTGGGTATGGTAGCATTTAGGGGAAACAAACTTCGGGTACAAAAGCAGGGAGAGGGTAGCCCATGGGATGTGTTTATGTCATGTGGAACCTGAGCTCGTGCCCTCTTGACTTCCTATCCCTCACCTCCCTAAAAGCAATCATGCAGACCACGGCTCGGAAAAATGGATGGCCTCTGGACAAAACGTGCCTGACTGCTGACGTCACCAAGAAGACGAAGGAGGATTACGGCCACCCCCCAAGGGAAGGCGCCTACCTTCACGGGCTGCTCCTGGAAGGTGAGGCGCCCAGGCCGTTTCGGACGGACTCAAGTTGGTGCTCGTCCTTTGCCGCACACAGTACCCACGTGCTAGAGAGGACTTCCTTACCTCTGCCTCCGTCAGTGTGCCTAGGCCAGGATGTGTGTGTCCAAAGTGAGCCACATTTTGAGGCACGTGAGGTGATGGCGGTCACTATTTAAAAGCCCAAACTTACAGCCAAGCCTAGAGAAGACGTGCCCTTGCGCGGCTCCGGGAGGAGAAAGCCTGTGTTTCTCCCAGGAAGCGGCAGCGATGAACGCCTCACCTTGTGTTTAGCAACCCACCAGGGCTCCTGGCATTGAGTAGTCGTCACCTCTAAGAGGAGGGGCAGGGTACGCAGTATTGTCCAAATTCACTTCGTCTCCGGGCATTTGGTCTGCAGGACACTTCCTGAAATGTGATTTCAGTCCTCACCAAGATGCTCCTTCTCCTTTTAAAGCAAATGCCAGACTGAGACCAATGGAGAGGAAGGTGCATGCTTGAATGAATTTCTTTTGATTGACATAGGAAAACTGAATTGTTAGATACACAAAGAGCCAATTCAGGAAAGAGCGCCAACAAGTTATAATGTGATAAAAGCCAGAACATTTATTGCTAGAAACATGCCTTACAGTCAAAATCCTCTTGTGTTACCACAGGTGCCCGATGGGACGTGCAGGCAGGGACCATTAGCGAAGCCCGCCTCAAGGAGCTGACGTCCACGATGCCAGTCATCTTTGCAAAAGCCTTACCCATGGACAGACAGGAAACCAAACACACCTACGAGTGCCCCCTGTACAGAACCAAAGCCAGAGGCCCCAACTACGTGTGGACCTTCAGGTTGAAGAGCAAAGAGAAAGCCACCAAATGGGTTCTGGCAGGTGTGGCTCTGCTGCTAGAAGCGTAAGTGGTCCTCGCACCTCTCCAGCTGTGTAACGTGCATGTGCATTAATTAACTTTGTGAGGGAGACATTAGCCTGGAAGCCACAGCTATCTGTCCCACCCAAGTCTCCCCGCACCTGCGTGCACACCAGTCTCTAAAGCGGGACTTAGCGCTTGTGGAGAGTAACATCTTTTAAAGCGGCTGGCCCCAGGACTCAGAGGTCTTGGATGACGAGACAGGACGCTCCTGCTGGCCAGCAGCGCTCTGAGCTTCCAGTGTTGGTAGATCATTGATGGTCTACTTTCGTTCATTCAAGTTTCAATAAAAATATAACTCTAGAATTCTATGGTTAATTGCACTTTTGTTTAAAGGAGGTTGGTTTGACACAGTTGAAGGAAAACCAGGCCTAGAGTTAAAACTGTTTAGGACATGAAAGATCAAGGCAAGAGCTGCTTCTAAAATGTTTTCTTGTGACTTCCCTGGGTTCTCCCCCCCCACCCCCCTTAAATTGTGCTTTTCTCAATAGGTAAATACTTTTAGCGATTCAATATATACAAGCAGGTATGTATTAGATGCCTCTACTCTTTCCTGAGAAATCTTTTGAGACATAGACACTCTAAAGAGACTTTCTTATACAAACACCATGGTCAGAGATCATCTTAGGCACAAGGGGCACGGCAGGCGCTGGAGGCATCGACGGTGAGGTGAGTGGGTCTTGGTGTCTAACGGCCGTCTCCGAGCTGCTTCTGTAAGCTGAGGGAAAGATACAAAGTGTGAGAGCTGCGGTCTACCTGAAATGTGGACGCCACCCCTCTCTCCTTGTCCCTAGGCTGAGAGAAAGTTGATGCACTTGGCTACTATTCATGTAGCACTCTCCTAGCCCTAAACTTGCGCTTCGTTACAAATTATTCTCTTAGTATTCACCACATGTGAAGCTGCTTTAGACCTTTCTCTTCAGAAATAGGCCTAACACTCTGCTTCTTAAAAGCCCTCCAGAACTCCGTGTCAACTGCCCTTGGTTTTGAGAGCATGCATTTCGCCTGCCTTGGGCTCTTGGTTCCCTACCATAAGCAGAAATCATTGGTGAAGACAGGTAACCATTCCTAGGAAGAGCAATGTCAGCATTGAGCTTATCCAACTGGAAAGGACAGCACTCCAGGTGGTTTCTATAAATCACCCAGGAAACAAGGCAGCTGGTTTCCCTGCTGCCTGACCCTGGGGCTAGAGCCTCCAGGCCAGACTTACCTCTCCAGATACTCCTTGACGTTATTGTAACCATAAAACTTGGCCAAATGAATGAGGATCCCTGTGGCACAGCGTCCATCACGCTTCCGACAGTAGCTGCAATTGCAGATGCCCCGGCAAGGAGGACACATCCAATCCTAAGACACACAACAGAGGAATGTGCCCCGAGTGGAGACAGCGCCTCACTTCACAAGTACAACACAGGTTAGTTCTATAAATGCAGGGCCCTGCGCAGAGTGAGAGTGCACTTGTCTAAAACTGAAGAATCAGCCCTGGGTTTAGAAATACCACCTGGTTTCAGACAAATATTCTACAGCCAAATGGGATCATTTCTGAGAAGTTTACTTGGCAGGATGTACCCCGGCTAGGAAGTCTAATGAACAGTTCAGAACCCAGAGTGCCCAGGTTGAAGTTCACACAATGTATCTCATTGCAGAGGGAGCTTATGTATTCAAAAGGCTAGGTCAGTTACCTGAATTAACAATGGTTAAAGCTCTTATCTGGAATCTATGTGTATCAGACAGCAGTGGGAAACAGCACAAAATCTTCCCCTGTCCCTTGGACAGCTTTTCCCATTGCCAAAAGAAACCCTCTTTTCCACTCCCCAACCTGAACACACACAGAGCAGAGCTGGCAGCGACAGGTCCCCAATAAAGGCTGAGAAGGAGCCCCAGCTAGGGCGTCCTCCCCTGTCACAAGAGCTAAGAAACACAAGCCCCATTCCTACCGGGTCCAGGAGAGCAGATCTCACGTCCTCCCCATAGCGGTTCCGCAGGCAGGGCCCACAGAACTGTCCACGCACTCCCCCGCAGGCCTGGCTCCGGCACACGGTCTTGGTGTCGATGGTCTTCTGCCGACACTGGTGGCAGGTGTTGCCCTGGAAGAAGGAGAGCAGCTGGATGTGCGGGGATGGGCACAGGCTGTCCTTCCCCCACCAGGTGCCTTCTCGAATCCAGCTTCTGCTTCTCCAGTACAAGCTGAGCCACCTGACTTCTAGAGCCAGAGAAGTGTGAAGGTGGCTGTGGCCAGGCCGGGAAGAAACAAAGTGCTCAGGAGGCAGGACCCCAACTAGCCAGCGGTAAGCTCCATCCACCATGGCCTGAAGGTCGGAGTTTTTCCCTAGTGCGAAATCTGATTGTGAGCTAAGACAAGCACTGGGGAAACACACAAAACCTCCCCCTCTAAGTGATACCCAACCAAGCTCACTGCCACCGGTTCTATTCACAGTGATTCTCATAGGACAGAGTAGAACTGCGTGTATGTTTCCAAAACCTTAAGTCTTTATGGGAACAGAAAGCCCTTTCTCTCGGGAAGCAGCTGGTGGTTTCGAACTGCTGACCTGGCAGTTAGCAGTCCAATGCACAACCACTACACCACCAGGGCGCCTGGATAATAGATAATAGCATGTTAATAGAAATGATATGCACTGTGAAAATAAACGGCATTTCCAAAACCTATACCCATTTCCCCAGAGAGCTCTCCTGCGGAAAAAGTCTGTACTGAGCTGCCTTCTGTTTGGTCACAGGCGTCAACCCTTCCACTTTCAACCCACCCCACACTGATGGTGCAAGGCATATGGCCTGGCAGAGCTCAGAAACAATGTGAGCCTCAAGAAGCGAAGGCCTCGGCCTCTCGAGCCAGCAGCATGCAAACCACTTGTACACTATTACGTTACCAGAACTTTATCATATATTTTATCTCGGACAGTGATGGCCACATTTTCTAAGTCCTCTTCCGTGATGTCCTCCACTGGCCGGAAAGATGAGGCGCGGCGACGCCGTCTATAGCCCTGGCACTGCGCCTGCGAAAGGAGCCCAAGCAGAGCCTGGAATCGGGGATTCTGTGTGGTCTGAGACAGAACCGTGAACCGCCCGCACCACCACTGTTAACCATGGCCTGCTACTGTTTCCTCAGCCCGGCAGGGGCCACCTGCAGAGCTGCTGCCACGCTTCCTTCTCAGTGAGGCGAGGCGATGCAGCAAGAACCTCAGGTTTGCTGGCTTTTCGATTCTGCAGTTAGTGGAATTAGACCAAGTACATCTCGATTAAAAGAGCAACAAAGAAGAAGGGTTCAAAGTCGCTCCCACCACATTGGACATTTCAAATGCCCCCTTCTTAAATCAGAGAGTCGGGGAGAAACCACTGTGCACGCCAACACGCAGAGGTCAGGAGCCACAGGGATGCTCGCCAGCACGTACTCTGCGCTCTACAGCCCAGAGGTTCTCCTCAGTGCTCCCAGGACCACCACCGTTGGGGGCCTGGGGAGAAATCATTCTCCGTGGCCCCCGTCTGAGCAGAAACTGCATTAGCCCCTGTGCAATCGGGGGCCCATGGGTGAGTGTGACCCCTGTTTCTACCACTTTGAGGTGCACCGGCTGACACCAAGAATAACTAGCTTATAGTCAGTAGTTACCCCACTGATGGTCTTCCTTCTTCTCAAACTGTACAGCTCTTCTGCAAAGTTGGCAGCCGAGACGGTGAAGTTCTCCAGCGCAAACTTCTCGGGGGGCCGCGCACTGCGGGTGGGGTTGGTGCGCCGCTGGATCTGCCCCTCCGAGAAGGCTCGCCTCGAGGTCTTCTTCTGAAATGGAGAGCACGTACACGCATGCACTAGCCGTGACTGGAGACCACCCAGCAGAAGATCTATTTGAATCAGAATCTGCAGCTGCAAGAGGATCCACTTACCGGCGCGGAGCTTGGGGTTCTTACTGGGAAGAAATCTGGCATAGAATTCAATTCCGCCAATAGCTGAGCAAGCTGCAGGGCAAAAGGGGAGGAAGGGCCACATGTAACACGCTCAGATATACTCCACCTGGTCACCTGAATTTTAAAGAATTTCCTCTCCAGAGGCAAACTGCTGACATGACTATATAAACTAACAAAATGTGCTCCTATTCCTAAAACATAAGGGGCACATGACTTGGTAAAGCTGGTCTGGAAATGCAGTGGCCTGGTGGCGCCCAGGTCTGAATCCCAACCTGACCACTGGTTAACAGGGTGACCCTGTTCGCCTGCACCTCCTTTCATCATGTCTGAAAAAGAAACGCCTGGACTACGTACATCCTGCTGGCTACTCGGCTCTCCAAAAATCAGATCCTTTATTGAATTTCTCATCAATAAAAACTTAGAAAAATATTCCCAAATAAACACGTGATGGGGAAATTACTGACCAAATACCAGGCAGAGAAGTTTAATTAGGAATCTTTTGGGTTTCAATTTAAAGAGCCCTGGTGGCCTGTAGGGGAAGCATCAGACTGATAACCACAAGGTTGGTGATTCAAAGTCACCTTGGGAGAAAGTTGAGGCGGTCTGCTCCTATGAAGATTTACAGCCTTGGAAACCCTATAGAGGGGCAGAATGGACTGGAGGGCAGTGGGTACTTAATTTCAAATAAGAACACTATGGTTCTTATAAATTGAAAGTCTGTGGCCATGCTGCAAACTCTACTGGCATCATTTTTTTCTCATGGCAGTGTTACACTTTGGTAATTCTTACAGTATTTCAAACTACTTTCATGATGCTATTGCACAGTAAGTCTACACAGTATATTCATGTAAACCTAGCTTTCATGGGCATAGAGAGACTGACTCACTTTTAGTGGCCTGGAACTGAGCCTGCAGGATCTTTAAGGTATGCTTATGCACACACAATTAGGTTATACCCATTGCCATCTAACCAATTTTGTCTCATAGGGACCCTACGGGACTAAGTAGAACTGCCGCAATATGGTCTCCAGCGCTACACATCTTTAAGAAAGCACACTGGCACATTTTCCCTCTGTGAAGTGGCTATGTGTTTGAACTGCCAACCTCTCAGTAAGCAGCTGAGTGCTTCAAGCACTGCACACCAGGGCTCTGGAGTAAATAGGAACCTGGTAGTGTAGTGGTTACACATTGGGCTGCCATCCCTGTAAAGAGTTAAGTCTCAGAAACCCACAGGGGCAGTTCTACCCTGTCCTATAGGATTGAAATACATCAAAATGCTAAAAAATAGTTATTGAACAGTGAAATTATTTTTTAATTCTGTATGTGAAACCAAACTTACAGCCATTGAGTTTTCCAATTCACAGTCACTCTACAGGACAGGGGAAAACTGTCCCTGTGGGGTTCCCTAGACTGTTAATTTTTCATCTGAGTAGAAAGCCTCACCTTTCTCCTGGGGAGTGGCTGGTAGTTTTGAACTGCTGATCTTGCAGGTAGCAGCCCAAAACATAACCACTACACCACCAGGGCTACTTCAATTCTGTATACACAGAACAGTAATGAATGAGTCTCAACAATCACATATGGGGAAAACCAAACCCATGCAACACAGATTTCACCCTCTTCTATTGCTGGTTGCTATGAAGACATTTTACAGCCATAGTGAATTAAAACTGCCTTCACTTGTATTCCTAGACTGTTTCCATTCTTTCCCATGAATGCCGCCGAGCCACACCTGTGCACCCCCCAACCCCCAAGCAGCTTCTAGCTGGGAAGCCACCTTCCTGTGCTAAACATTACAACCCCCACCTCCTTAGTCGGCTTCCTTCTGCTGGGGCCAGGGCAACATAAGCTCTCTCTGCTTAGAGCTTATCACTAATAAACGAGATTCACCCATGACACTATTCGGGGGCACTGAACATGGACTGGAGTATATTCTAAACCAGAGTGATCATGTGATAACTGCTTGGGGCGCTGGCAAAGAACATTAGTGCACAATAGGCACAGCACATTCTCGTGGCAGAAGCCACGCCAGCAGCTGCTGTATGGGCAAGGACCTTGGTGAGCTGCTGCGCCAGGCTGGTCAGAGCCCACCGCCAGCCCCCACCCTGCCAGCCCGAGCCTTACCATGGCCTTGTTTTCCTTGATGTTCATGGTCCTCTTCAGCAGGGCATCGGAGCTCTCCTGGTCCTCGTCCCTGGAGTC
>NW_022103920.1:78915667-78918515 GCF_000313985.2 Echinops telfairi
GCCCTGAACTGTTAAGTTACAGCAAAGTTAACACAGCACGTTTCCCACTCCTTACCTTAAACTTTACTCTGAGGAGCCACCCCCACCTCAAACACACAAGACTTTGAGGGTAGTCGACTTGCCCCCCACAGATTCTTTGAGTCACTAGGCATCGCTTAGCTACAGAACGGAAGGCAAATCACTACGAGAAGATGATACCCATCAGGGTTTGGAAGGATCTTAGTGTCTTGCTGGCAAAAAGGCGAGGCTCGCTGGCCAGAACACGAGTTGCCTCACAAACAGCTGCTAAGAGAGCCAAATCAGACCCGGGGCCAAGGGCTGGCACAACTCGGAACTTCTATTCATGGAAAGCGCCACCATCAAACAGGCAGCCTACCATTAGGGCTTTCATGCCTCAAGTTCCCCTCTAGGAAAAGATGAGAGGCTCAACGCAAAGGGCAGCCGCAGCTTCCTTATATGCCCATGCAGGGTCCCTGCCAAGTGCTGCTCTTTGGGTGCTTCTGAATGCCAAGAGGGTTAAGCTCCACCTTGTCTCTTGATGCAGAAGAAAGTAGTATATGTCATTTTGGGGACACAGTATGCTTCCTTCAGCTAGCACACAACATCGTTACACTAAATAAAAAGGCAAAGTGGTTCTTGGAAGCTACCCTGCCCACACACTAGTGGAGGGTGAGCTGGACTAGCCACATGGAATAAAGAAAGGAGCTCACGAGGAGTCCCTCACTGACAGTGCTCTGAGCCAGTTCCCTGAGGAAACCTCGCGGGCCCAGAATGTGAACGTTAAAATGCGTGTCGTGTCGCATCAGGAATGCCTCATGAATGCACCCGCGTGGTGGTGAGGATGAGGGGAAATATGGAACCCTTGAGCAATGCTTGTGGGAATGGAAGATGGGCCAGTCCTGGGGGAATGGTCTGGCCATCCTTCAGAAGCGAAGCCCAGAATACTTGACCCCACAACTCCATGTGACGCTATGGACCCCAAAGACCGAAAGCAGAGACTCCATCAGACGCTGTAACCCAAGGGCCGCAACAGCGAGAGGCAGAGGGCCCTCAAATCTCCAAGAGGCCTAGCTGAAGTGTGGGGTAAGCTCGTAACAAAGTACGATGTAGTAACAGAGAGAAAACAGGTTCTGAGAGACACCACAGCAAGGATGAATCCTGAACCCATCGTGCAACGATGCATATTAAGGTGACACGTGCAGAACAGGCAAAATCACTGAGACAGGCTCGCTGTGACCTGGGGCTGGAGAGAGGAGGGGCGGGAGAGGGCATTATTACTTTGTGGGTACGCGGTTTGCATTTAGGTAAAGAGAAAGTTGAAAACGATAGTGGTGAAGATAGTTGCATGGCTTCATGAATATTATTAACACCAATTCAACTACACACTTGAAATGTGTTCAAAATGGCAATTGTACATATCTTACCAAAAGGAATGAAAAAAAAGAATACCTTGTGAAAACCTGTATCACAGCTAAATTGTATTGCCTAACCCCAAATTTACAGAATATTACAACTAATAACAGAACTTGTTTCACCAAGGTAGAATGAAAAGATTTAAAATCAAACAAAACAGTTCAAGGGCATCTGCGGTACCTTCCCTGATGGGGCGGAAAGAGGCACCTAGGGCATGCCCGGAACCTCCACAGGCCCAAGAAGCCAACAGACAAGAGGACAGTGGGCTGGTGGCCAGAGTGGCAGACAAATTACACCGATTTACACATAGGGTAAATACGTAAGAAAAAGCAAAATCTTCTTTTGAGAACTGAGTTCTTATAAATACACATGCGACTCAGGAGGCAGGACTGCTAAAGCGGTTCAGCCCACCCCACCGGCTGTCAGCCATTACCACGCTCTCCGAGTCACGGCTTCCAGTCGGATCGCTCTGTGGAAACCCTCTGAAATCTTCCATCTCCGAGTCCGTGTCTTCCACAAAAATTCTCCTCAGCTTCTCCGTGAAGTGGGTGGAACGGAAACGCACATCCTGCCGAATGGAAACACACAGGCACACCTCTTGTAGAGTTGACCGAACAGCACACCCGCTCAGAGCAGCAGCGGGGCTGGGGCCCAGTCAGTGACTGGTAGGAGATGATGGAATCCAGCGTCTCCTGCCAAGACGGCCAATCAATCACACAGCACAGGCTCCCGGGACGGGAGCCTACGAGCAAGGCCGGCTGCCCTGTGCCGGCGTGCCTTCCCACAGCCACCCAACGCCTGATATGGGTCCACGCCCCGCACCTCACTTTTGTCTTGTCTCATGACAGAGGAACTGTCGCAAATAGCAAATGTCCCAAAGGGGGGTGGCTGGGGGTCTTCCTGCCCCACTGTAGCGGGGACTGGAGTTGTGCGCAGACAGCACCCAGAGAAGGGATGGCAAGCTCAGACCACCTTCCCCAGGCCCGAGCTCCTTCCCACAGGGGTGACTGAGCAGCAAGGGAGCAGAAGGAAAGGTGCCACGTGACTAACTCAAACACGAAAGGCACTTTCCAATACCGCCTCTGTCTTCTTCCTGAATCACTACCTGGCTGCCATCGAGTGAACTGACTGGGCAGCAACCCATGTTCACCAAGAGTAGAATTCCAGTCCATAGGGTGTCAGGGCCGTGACCTTCCTCCTCCTCACTCTCTACAGCTGTTTTGTCATCATCACTCAAATCTGAGTCCATGTGCTACCAAAATAAAGACCAAAGACATCATCTATTAGAGACCTTTGGAAGAGAAGCACAGACACCACAGTAGGGCTGAACCAGGAATCGCTGACGTGTCTCCTCTTCCATTGTCATTTCCCCTGAGCTATTTGGCTAGAGGATCGAGAACCCTGCTCGAGAGTAAATGCAAAGTGATGTTCTACT
>NW_022103920.1:78919041-78920825 GCF_000313985.2 Echinops telfairi
AGTAAGTTTGCTCAGAGCTAAATTACTTTGTTCCTTTGTTGATGGCTGTGGCGCAGCTGCTTGGAGGGAAAAAAACAAAAACAAACAAAGAACACACATGCACAAAAGAGAAGTTTGCTCAGAGTGAAATTCGGTGTGCTTACGGGAGACCAAAGTTGGCGGGCCCAAGTGGAGGGCAGATTCACACAGCTCCTCCAGGCGGATGGAGAGGGAGCAGGAGTGGTTGGGGAGGCGGGAAACAGGATTTATGATGGCGGAAGAGAAAGCCACATCTGCTGGTAGAACCCCAAGCCAGTCCCGTTAGTGGTTTTGGGTGAGGGGTTGCTGTAAATTCTGACTCATTGCCAAAACCCCTGCCTAGGGCGAGAGGCACCAGCCCAAGGTTCAGAGCAGAAAGCTCCAAGCCTCATCCCCAAGCCTTGCTCTCAACCCTCTGAACAAACCTGATGGGGCAGCAGCAGGCCGGGAAGAAACCACTAGCTCCGGTGGCCAGCTGTGACAGAAAGAAAAATCCAGCCACAGTGCCGGCATGAAGCCCGCCCTGCTCTGCCCCTTACTCCGGAGGTGCAAGCAGTGCCATTCACATGGGGCCGCCCGAAGAAAACCACCCACTCCACGCTCGCTTGCTCGCCGGGGTTTGTGGTTTCACCCCTGCGCTCTGAGCCTTCCTAAGGTCCCCGGGTGGCTGGGCTGGTAATCAAAACGGTGGTGGTGTGAGCCTATCTAGAGGCACTTGGGAAGAAGCAGGCCCAGGGACCTGCTCCTAGAAGGATCACAGCCTCCCAAACCCCTATAAAGCAGCTGTACTCCATAACACAGGGGGTCTCCCAAGTCACAGCATAACAGCACCCCAGTAACAAAATCAAGGCTCGGCAGCATGCTGCCCACCTCGGGTGCCTGCATCTACCTGACGGAGACTGCCAGCAGCAGAGCGGCAGAGGAGCGAACAGAGGTGGCCCCATTTCTCTGAATACCAATGTGACATGAATGAGCAAAGTGGACAGCTAAAGCAAAAGACAAGACTGGCACCCCTGTCATCACACACACACACACACACACACACACGCTCCTTCTGCACAAAGCTGGGGTGAGGGGGGGGCCTAGTGCTTGAAACAAGAGGAGGGACAAAGGATAGTGAAAGAGCCAGGGAAGCTAGAAACCCCCACTCAAGTATGAGGCCCCACCCTTCATGGAGCTTCCAATCTAGAAGGCAGCCAAACAGGCCCACACATGATGGTCAATTTTATAAGGCAGGCCCAACAGGCAGGGCCAGGGAGAATGAGATCTGGTAAGATTTTCCGGAAGAAGGTGTACTTGAACTTGGCCTGGGCGGAGATACCAAAAAACCATGGGCTGCCATCAAGAGTCCAGCCCAACTCATAGTGGCCTGATATGGGGTTTTCGTGACTGCAAATCTTTACAAGAGCTGACAGCCTCATCTTTCTCCTGCTGAGTGGCTGGTGGGTTTGAACCACTGACCTTGTGATTAGCAGTCCAATGCCTAAACCACCAGGGCTCCTTTGGTTGGAGATAAGAGTTATAAAAAAGCAGTAAGGGAGAATGCAGGCAAGAATCAGTGAGCTCAGAAGGGGCCGAGTTATGTATGGTGAAAAAATAAATCCAGACCCAGGTCTGCTGCCGCACTGTGATGGGAGACACAAGGTACCTGCCAGAAATCTGACTCCACACACGACGAGCCTGTGTGGTCCCAGTAGAAATGTTTCAAGTGACTGAATTTTTCGGATGTAGATCACCAGGCCTTTCTTAGGAGGTGCCTCTGGGTA
>NW_022103920.1:78921524-78925428 GCF_000313985.2 Echinops telfairi
GGGGTGGTGGATTCCAAGACATTGTAGATGTTCCATCAACTCCTGAATGGGGGTCAAGGGGAGGGGAGGAGGAGGGGGCAGCAGAGAGATGAGCCAGTGTGGGAGGGACAATAAGAGGTCTTCTCTTCCTTGAACAATAAAGGCAAGTCAGAAATAGACCTGCGCCTTCAGAGAGAAGCCAAGCCACAAACAAAGAAATGCGGAGGGGATCATTGAAACCAGGGTAATCAATGAGATCGCTCCAGGAAGAAAAGGTCTGCAGACAAGATCCTGGAGGACATCCACGTCTGGGGGCAGGAGCAGGTAGAGATGCCAGCAAAGAGCAGATGGTCTGAGAGAGGACGAGGCCAAGAGGCAACAGGAGGGGCTGGTGGGGCCAGAGCGATGGAGACATCTTCGAACCCGAGGACCAACAGGGCCAGGGAAGGCTCCTGGTGACCAAGGAACGAACAGCTCCAACAGGGACCAGAACGCGGGAGCACAGCCTTTCAAGCCATTACACAGGCACTTAAAACAAGTCACACCGGTTGCCCCTGAGCCAGCTCCAACTCGTGGCAGCTAGTGCAGAGCCGAGCTGTTTCACAGGGTACCCAAGACGGTGCCCTCTCAGGAGCAGATCCCCAGGCCCCTTCTCCAAGGGGTCTCTGGGTAGAGGTTCAACCATTCAGTCAGGAAGCTGGGCGCTTAGACATCTGCACCACCCAGGGACCCCAGGCAGGCACTTTCCTCTGTATAATGAACGGCTTCCTCCCTGAAGCAAGGAGGGTTTAACGCGCGCAGCCTTTTAAAGACGCTGCGGTGGAGGGGGCGTGAGGAATGGCAAGCGCCACAATGAACTGGAGGAAAAATGCCGCTGGAGGCTTAGGGATTTTGATTGGCCGTGCTACTGCTAAGGCATAATATAAACCTCCAGGAAGCTCACTCTCGGAGAACAGCAACTTGTGTCTGCTACAGATCAAAGTCATTAAAGAAAGAATAACGTGCTCCCCCAGCCGTCCCAAGAGGGAGGGCCAATAGAATCACGCTGCAGGACTGCCGAGATGCAATTGTCTCACAGTAACCACACGTCCTGCCTCGCCTCGTGCTCCTCAGAGTGGGCTACCGCCCCGCGGGGCTGGTCCTCCCCTGCCAACCATGTGGGCGGGTTCTGAATACCACCTCACCACAGTTTGAGGCCCTGACAGGGCACAGAGAATGCATTTGATCATGTGAGGTCCTTTTATTTTTTTTAAGAAAAGAGAAAGTTTATTGTAGCCATAAAAAAAATATTAAAGCAGCAGAAAGCGCATTAGGCACTCTCCCGCGTTTCTGAAAACATAAAGGTGTATAACGCTATAAAACACCTGGCAAGTATGGACGGCGGCCACACTCCAATAAAAGAACATCCAAACCCAGAAGCAGGCCTCCAGAGGGGCACACCTGCCTAGGAGGAGGCCGTACCTTCTCCTCCAACTCCAGTGAGTTGAAACTGCTGAAGCTCTCTTCAGAGAGGGTTTCCATGGGAACATCATCTCGGAAGCCAACAAACTCTTCATCGTCACTGGGGGCGTTAAAAATGTCAGCCACTTCTTTAGGTATCTGCTTGGGATTCAAAAGAGACAACATATAAAACCACAGGCCAACCTAAGCACTTAGGGACATTTTCTGACGGGACCAGAAATCACCATTTAGCAGCTCTATCCACCTGCAGGGTACACAGAGCCACCGCTGCCCAATGACCCTGAGCAAAATGTGCTTCAGCTGTCAGCAAAAGTGAAGAAGGGCAAGTGGAGAATAAGGCTTTTGCAAAACCTAAACGTGAGGATAGTGAGACTGCCTCACGTCCCTCAGACAAGGTACCAGGAGGAACCAGTCCCTGCAAAAAGACATCATGGTGGATAGAGCAAAAACCTCAAACTCCCCCCACCAAGTCAGGTCGAATCAACGTGATCCTATAGGACAGAGTAAAAACTCTGCCCCTGTGGGGCTTCTGAGACTGTAACTCTTTCCTGGAGCAGAAAGTCTCTCTTTCTACCAAGGACTGGCTGGTGGTTTCGAACTGCTGTCCTTGTGGTTAGCAGCCCCATGTGTAAGCCACTATACCAGATACAGAATTTCTACTGACCGTTAGCTTATGGTTCGGCATCCCGACTCAAAACCCAAGTCAAAAGTCCCTGGACAAGAGGAAGTGGACTGACGCGGGGCCTGCAACAATGGCCTTAGGTGTAGCAATGACTGGGAGTCACTCAGAGCCAGGGAGTGTTCTGGTCTGTCCTCCGTGGATTGCTCTGAGTCAGAACTGCCTGGGCAACACCTAACCACCACCACCACCACCACCAGAGCATAGCCACATCACAGAGAATGCCCGGCCACATGGAAATAGAAGCCACGTGTGGGCTCTGACAAAGAGAAAATACAGGCATGGTGTCTGAAATAGATCTAGTGATCTTTCCTGTCTTTTTTACACTCATGGGCTTGTCTTTAAATGTCATGCAAGCATTCTGTGAGATATTAAGCTCCTCTTTTCATGCATAATTTCCACCTATCGTTCTTCATTTTCTATATCCTAAGTCGACTTAAGAACGGTGGGACTTAATTCCTAGAGAATGTATATGCGCTGATGGGCAATTACTCCCAGAGCACGTTTCCAGCACATTTTACTCTAACCAAAATGCATTTGCTCAGAGTTCAGTTTTGTGGGTTGGCTCCGTTTTCCGTCTAGTTGAATTGTGGGAGGTTCAAGCCCACGGGAAGTTGACTGAAAAGCACGAAGGCCTCTCAGATCTTCAACTCAAGGCCCCACTTGTCACCGAGCTTTCCTTTGCTCTTTCACAACATTAATTTCAGCCATAGGCATTTGCTTATACTGTACTTACCTCATTCTGACCTAGAAAAATAGCAATTTAATCTGATCCATCTTAATCCATAGAGCACACGCTGTTCAAAGTAATTTGCAGACATCATATTAACTCACCCCACAACCCTCCTTCCATGTGTATTTCCCAGAACCGCAAAGCCACAATCATTCCTAAAATCAGTAGCAGGAAGTCTATTATATCACCTCTTGTAAATCCCTATTTCAATGGCTGCATCCGGCCCCCACATGGATTTGTAACACCTCTCTTCAGGGTAAGGAAGAACAGCCACTCATACAGGTTTATCCATTACATTTGGTTGTTATTTTTGTAAAACCGACATTGCTTTCAATTGTTTTTCATGTTTTGGGGAAACCCAGGGTACGTGTCTTACAGAATTCTGGGCTGACCTATTGCCTCCTCATGACTGGATTCAGGTAGAATGTTTCTGGCAACATTTCTCCAGAGGTGACGTGTTCTATCAATGTACTGCTACCGAAGACACAACATGCCAGGTTATCTTGACTGGTAATTTTTAAATGTCTACTATAAAACATTCCAAGCCTATTCAAAAGTACACAGAATACTATCATGAACCCACATGCGACGACTTCCCAAGTTTCAGCAATCACCGGCCTCTGGCTAATCACGGGCTTCCACACCACTGTGCTCCTTCCAAATGACTCTGAAGCAGTCGCAGCACCGTCCTGCTCACCGTTCTCTCACTTTTAAACTTCTGTGTGCACACGCTGAAATACGCCTGACACACAGCCCCCAAACAGTGCTTTTCACATGCACAGTGCTGCAACACCGGCTGCATTTATCACGCTCACCCACCACCCCTAATTACTCGCCCAATTTCCCATCACAGGCCGTGCTGTGCTTCACCTTCGGGAAACATGGCGCGTCTGGTGGACTCTCTTTGAGCCGTGATGCTATCTGAGCAAAGTAGTTAAGGTGGCCCCCAGCTTGCCCCTTTGGATTTTATGAGCACCATGAACAGTGAGATGGAGTCCCTGATGGTGACATGCACTAGGCTGCTAACGGAAAGCTTGGAGCTTGAGGTCTAC
>NW_022103920.1:78926038-78927248 GCF_000313985.2 Echinops telfairi
GTTGTGATGTTGAACACAGCTTACAAGGACAGCACTATGGGAAAAACTCAAGTTTATGAGTGGTTTTCTCATTTCAAAAAAGGGGAAATGTCAATTGATGACGAACCTTGTTGTCTGGACATCCATCAACTTTCTGAATGGACAAAAATGTCAACAAAATGTGTGTGCACTTGTGCCTGAAGACCGAGGACAGGCCACTGAGGAGATGGGGAAGTTATCTGGACTGTCCTGGAGTTCAGTTCCGCAAATTGTAATGGAAGATTTGGGAATGAGAAGGGCTGCTGTGAAATTATGCCTCGGGTTTTGACTGATCAGGAAAAAGAACGAGTGGAAACATGCTGTGCTTCAAAAGAACATCTCCAAAGTGAACCAGACTTTTTTCCCAAGGCCATTACTGGTGATGAGACATGGTGCTATTCTTCAACCCTGAAAGTAAACAATCAAGTCAGTGGAAGACGCTATAGTCACCTCGCCCAAAAAAAGCTCATTAAGTGAAATCAAAGATCGAGAAGACGCTCATTTGTGTTTTTTGATGCGAGGGGCATAGTGCATTTGGAGTTCATTCCACCAGGTCAGACTATTAATCAAGCTTTCTATTTAGAGGTTCTGAAAAGGTTGCGTAACAGTGTGTGACCAAAAAAAAAAGGTTTGATTTGTGGCAGACAGGGGACTGGTTTTGCCGCCATGACAATCAATGCACCTGTTCACACAGCCATCTCAGTGCACCAGTTTTTGGTAAAAAACAGCATGCCTCCCTTGCCCCACATACCTTACTCGCCTGACCTTACTTCAATCGCGGAATGAAGGACATAAAAGGACAGTGATTTGACAACACAGAAGAGGTGAAGAGGGAAAAACAAGGGAGGTACTATCAGCCATCCCAACAGATGAGTTTGAAAAATGTTTCCACGAATGGAATTACAGATTTGACAAATGTAGTAAGTGTAATAAAGTACTTTGAAGGTGATAAGGTTGTTTTGTAAAAAAATTTAAATACATCATAGCTTGGGGGGGGATTCCATTTGGCGGGGTGGGGAGGTACCTCCTCGTAAGCTTTCCTTGCAGGTTTTTCTCTTTCTGAAATATGGTCACAATCCTAGGTAGATACAAGGGGCCTTTTGCTGGAGGTACCCCGATGATGCGTCCACTGGTACCCAAAAGTGCTTCACACATACTTACCATTTCATCACACAGTACATTAAACGAGGCA
>NW_022103920.1:78927842-78930616 GCF_000313985.2 Echinops telfairi
GCAAACCACAGAGAAATCAAGAAAATTCCTATGTGAAAGCAAGGAAATGTCTGCCCTAATTTTCTTTCCAAAACCACAGATCCCGGGGAGTTCATGCTTAGTGCGGGTTAGTTCCTGTCTGGGGTGATGAATATAATGGTGGGCGCACATGTATAATCAATGCGTCTTCACACACACAAAAACAACAGTGAAGGCAACAAATGCTGTATATATTTCACAATGAAAAGCAACAATTTATTCTCTTCCTAACTTTCAGATATGGAGGGCGGGGGGCGCTTCAAAAAGCTGTTAAAATGAAAAGGGAAAGATAATGGAATTTTTTCACAAACTTTTTGAAGCCCTCTAGTACATAATACCATGTCCTTGGAATAATACCATCAAGTCATGGAGGGCCCACACTGAAGTTGTTGACACCCAACAGAGTCCTGACTACTGGGGAGGACAGTATACACTCCAGTATAAGCCGACCCGAATAGCAGCCAAGGCACCTAACTGTACCACAAAAACTGCATGAAAAATGTGCTGAGCAGCTCGGCTTACACACGAGTATACGGAGTAATAAAGACTTGCTAAAAGCTTTTCTCCCCCACCTGTCTGTCAGCTTGCCATACTGTGCTGGCGTGTGTGTGGCGGTGATGCTGGAAGCTGTGTCACTAGTATTTCATAGATCAGGAGGGTCACCCAAAGTGAACAGGTTTCAGGGGGGTTCCAGACGAAGAACAGATTACGAAGGAGGAATCAGTTGTCCACTTCAAAAGAAACAGCCACTGAAAGCCTTATGCACAGCATGGAAACACTGTCAGATACTAGAGGCCTACTGAATAGAAGCAGACCCTGTCAAGAGATCGTGCCAGGCAACTCGTCGCTCGGGTAAGACGATGACTGAGGCAGAACTGCCTTCTCATGGTAGAGGCGACCGTAATGAGGTGGATGGAGTCCAGCATAGGGGAGAAAAGCCTCTGGGACCTGCAGCTGCAAATGGGCACACTCAAAATAAGAAACGGCTGCAAAAATCTAATGACGGGAACTTGGAATGTATGAAATATGGCTCTTAAGAAAATTGGAAGTCGTCAAAAATGAAATGGAATGCATACAGACAGTATGCTAAGCGTTAGCGAGCTAAAATGGACTAGTATTGGCCATTTTGAATCTGAAAATCATAGTTTACTATCCTGGGTGTGGCAATTACATAATCTCCTGTCAACTTGGGCGAAGGGGTAGCATCTAGTGCCAGCCAGGTCATAGCCAATCATGCCTCTGTGTGGGCATGGCCTTCTCCTGAGGACTTTGGGAACCTCCCTAGGGGAGGACACACACTCTCTCTGCTTGGCATTCCAGTTGACAAGCCACATGGAGCTATGCTGATGGCAGCCAGAACCCTGGAGCTAGAAGAGCCACACGGAGACCCACACCAGCACTAGATGCTTCCAACACCACTGGATCCAAAGACTGCCCACCCACTGGCCTGTGATCTTGCTGCTCTCAGCATCATTGCACATGCTGTGTGAGTCTGCAGAAGACTTTATGGACTAGTAACGGACATATGGGCTAATATCAAACTTAGGGACTTGATCTGGAGGTACCCCGATGATGCGTCCACTGGTACCCAAAAGTGCTTCACACATACTTACCATTTCATCACACAGTACATTAAACGAGGCAGCCTCGAAGGTTGAGTTACTAATACTCACTGTATATTCTTATGTGAAAGGGAGGTTCTGTTCAACTCTGAGTGAAGCACACAGTGACCACCAATATGATCCTGTCACTGTCCCAATCCACCAGCTTTAGTCCCCACTGCCTTTGCACCATCTAGGTAACTACCTCCATTATGAAAAAGTTAATGTCGTATAAGGACAACGGTTTTGCACTCAAAACTCTCCAAGATTCCTAAGGTATGCCAGCATATTGGACTATTTTCTGTGTTGAATTAATCATATATCCATTTAGTTCATTTGAGGATACACTACTCCCTTCTGAACTTAATCATAATTGTAAATGCTTCTTGTTTAAAAATCAATTAAAAAGTTGAGTCTTCAGTCTAGGAAGTTTTAATGTTACATTTTAATGAGGACTCCAGATATTGAATACCCTTAAGTTCAAAAGCGTTAGAGGGTTAAATATGAGTTTTGTCACCATCTAACAAAATCACCGTAAATAGGAAAATGAAGTGAATTCTTATGAACAGAGCACTCCATTACGACAGAAGGAAATGCCATATTTGTGCCGAGAAGCACTTCCTAATAAAGCGTCGCTTTGAGAAGGTTCTGGGGAACACAAATGAACTTTACAAAATGAGGAACATGTAACTGTTTGGAACCCTATCTTTTCAAACAGGTTCTGCAGGTAATATTAAGCCATCACTACCGCTATCCTATGAAAACATTTGTACTAGAGAAAGTCAGCAACACTTGAAAATGCTCATGATTTTGGGGGTGTTTTTAATAGTTGTGTTCAGTCCCTAAAGCAGCACTGTTGAGTGAATTACAGTCTTTTCAACACATCACCACTCTACAAATCAAGAAGCCGCACCGGACCAGAAGCTTGCTGGAACACATAAAGGGTTAAAAAAAGGAGCACCCCATTTAATGACTTAATGAGGGCACACATAAGGGATAGAGGCGCTCGGCAACATGAATAAATTGCTTCCAGCAGCAACTGCATTAGCTGCACACTATTGTGAGGCAGCCTCCACCACTGCGCCGCCCGTGTTCGCCGAACTCCTTTCTCCTCCTTCGCCCATTACTCCGCGCCTGCACTCAAGGGGCTGTAAT
>NW_022103920.1:78930716-78933489 GCF_000313985.2 Echinops telfairi
ACCAGTGGGCAACCTGAAATGCTCGCTGGGTGACCACCTGAATCCACTTGTTGAGTGGAAGTGAGAGAAAAGCAACAATAAAGAAACAGGTTGAGTCTGGCCACTGACACCTGTGGACCTGGGTCACAGGGATACTGGTTCACAGGGACTAGAGCAGCGGTTCTCAACCTGTGGGTCGTGAGCCCTTTGGGGGTTGCCCAATTCATCACAGTAGCTAAGTCAAAGTTATGAAGTAGCAACGAAAATACTTTTATGGTTGGGGGGTCACCACACATGAGGAACTGTATTAAAGGGACACGCGGCATCAGAGTGGTTGAGAACCACTGGACTAGAAGAAAACACAAGTGGGTTGACTGTTCTGAAGTTCATAACCTAGCACAAGGGGGCTACAGCTGTTGAGAATTTATGATGAAGCACAAGGTCTGAAGGCAGGGTCTGAATGGGCACCCTGGTGAGGTTAAAGCAAGGTAGCCCACTTTGTGTTGACCAGAACCCGACAAGATGAAGAAAAGATTTTTGAGTCTGTGAATTGGTGCATACTGCTGCTGACTTTATGGATGGCCTCTCCTGATTTCCCTTTGCTTATGGATGCAGACTCACAAGGCTGAAAACTGGAATGAAGATTCTTCACATCAAAGAACATGCTGGTCTCCTCAAAGCACTGGGTTGATACACGGTAAGTGGGCAGCACATGAATTGGATTCCCAAAATGGGGAAGATAAAAGGCATGAAGTGGCTGGCTTACAAACTTTCATAGGTGGGGAAATATGCTCCTAGGATTATAGGATTAGGGTGTAGTTGTTCACTTAACTACAATTGTTAGGCATAGAATATTGTTATTTTTTTCATGTACAAAATATTATGCTTAAATGAGGCTGGCACATATTGAATTGTAAGCATTTTAGTTTTATCTTAAATACAGATATGATTTTATTGTTTTGTTTAAAAATTATATAAAGCTAAAGAGTTGTGTAAAGGTGTCAAGTTGACAAGGGGTGGTCTGTGGCAGTTACCTAATTTCCTGTCAACTTGAACAAAAGGCTGGAGTCTAGTCTGTCAATCAGGTCATAGCCAATGATGGCTCCCTGTGGGGATGGCCTTCTCCTGAGGATTCTGAGAATTCCTGTCTTCCTCCCTGGAGGCAGGACACACACTCTTCTCTGCTTGACATTCCTGTTGACAAGCCACATGGAGTTGTGTTGATGGCAGCCAGAGCCCTGGAGCTGGAGGTGCTATGTAGCAACCCATGCCAACACTGAGATGCTTCCACTGCCACTGGATCCACAAGACTTTCTACCCTGGCCTGTGGTCTTGCTGCTTTCAGCATCATTGCATGTGCTGTGTGAGTCTGTAGAAGAATTTATGAACTAGTATTGGACATATGGGCTAATATCAGACTTATGGGCTAATACTGAACTTATGGACTTGATCTAGACTGGGCTCGGATGTTTTCCTAATATACAATTACTCTTGAATATAAAACTCTGTTACACACATGAGTGTCTCTGGATTTGTCTCTCTAGTCAACCCAGACAAACACACCGGGAATAACAAAATTAAGAGGAATGAGGATGCATTGTCAAGAAGGACATATCAAGATCTATCCTGAAGTACAGTGCTCCCTGTAAAGGGATTATATCTATCTGAATCTAAGAAAATCCAATCAATACATTATTCAAATTTATACTCCAACCACTTGAACCAGTAAGGCAGAAACTGAAAAATTCTACCGTTTTCTATCTGAAACTGATAAACATGCAATCAAGATGCATTGATAATTATTGGCCATTGGAATGCAAAAGTTGGAAACAAAGAGGTTGGAATAGTCGTTGGACAATATGGTCAAAGAAACGAAGTGGAGGTCATATGACAGAATTGTGCAAGACCAATGACTTATTCATAGCAAACACTTTTCAACAATACAAACAGTGACTATGCTCATGGACTTCTCCAGATGTATACATGTGATAGGTTTATTGTGCCAACCTGACCAATAAGATGTGGGGTTAACGAGGTCAATTTGGAAGGCAAAGAGATCAATAGCTCTGCAAGGCCCGCCCTCCTCTCTCTTGCTCTCTGGTGATCAGAGAGTGCTAGAGTGTGCAAGCATGCAGCTGCTATAGCTGGTTCTCTGCCTCAAGTGTGAGCTACACTACCTAAGGGCCACGCCAACCCATGGAGTGTGTAGCTAGAGCTTGAGGCTGGTGGATCCTGTTGCCTTCCACTGCTTGAGTTTGATATCCCATCCGGGCCTGCCTCGCTAAGCTCCTAAGCTCCTGACTGTTGCTGACCCACTCTGCTGCTTGGTGCTGCCTGTGGGCAGACTCTGCTTACCTTGCCTCCAGGAGGATTCTGCTGTCCGCTTCCTTGACCTTGGACCCAGTAACCCATTTGAGTTGAAGGACTTCCAGTATGTTAACTGTCCCAGGGAAATGAGTTGACCTGAACCCTCTGTACTGCTGTGTGGACTAATTTGCTGTTAAATTCCTTCTCATTGTATAAACCTACATATAAATCATAAGTGTCCTGGTTTCATTACTCTAGAGAACTCTGCCTAACACAACACAGAAATAAAATGGACTACCTCAATGGGGAGACATAGAAAAGCTCAAAATCAGCAGTTAAAACCAGGCCAGACCATGATGCTTGCCTTCCCGACACAATCACTGAAGACAAAGCAGGTGCATAAGCAAATGTGGTGAAGAAAGCTGATGGTACCCGGTGATCAAAAGATATAGTGTCTGGGGTCTTAGAGTCTTGAAGGTAAACAAGC
>NW_022103920.1:78934847-78945857 GCF_000313985.2 Echinops telfairi
ATCAAAAAGACACTGTAAATCATTATGTTGATGTGCAAGAAACTAGTTAGAAAAACAAAAAGGAAGAACGCATTCACCGTAAACTGAAAAAAACAACAACAAAAAAACCAAGAAAAAATTCAAGCCTCAAGTTGCAAGATATTGAATGATGCAGGAAGCATCCAAAGAAGATGGAAAGACTAGGCATTATGTCCAAAAGAAATGGTCAACATTTCACCATTTCAGGCGGTAGCACAGAATCAATAACTAATGGTACTGAAGCAAGGAGTTCAAGCTACACTGAAAACATTGGCCAAACACACAAGGCTCCAGGAATTGATGGAATGCCCATCGGAACATTTCAATGTGCTCATGAAGCACTGGAATCACTCAGTTGTCTATGCCAGGAAGTTTGGAAGACAGCTACTTGGTCAACTGCCTTGACGAGATCTATTTGTATCCATTCCAAAGAAAGGTAACCCAACAGAATGTATAAATCATAAAATATCATTAATATCACATGCAAGTAAAATTCTGCTGAAGATCATCCAACAATGGTTGTAGCTGTAAATCGGCAAGGGGGTGGGGCAGAGATTTGGGCGGGATTCAGAAGAGGTTGTGGAACAAGGAGTATCATGGCTGATATCAGATGGATTTTAGCTGAATGCAAAGAACACCAGAGAGTTTAGTTGCGTTTTGTTGGCTATGCAAATGGCCTTGAGAAGAATGGGGATTCCATTGTGCTTGTGCTAAAAGAATAAGGTAATAGATGGTTTAAAATGAGGAAAGATGTGCATCAGGGTTGTATCTTCTCAACATACTCCCCCAATCTTATGCCAAGCAGAGAGACACTGGATTTGAAGGAAAGATTAACACTGTGCTTGCTTAAAGTGAGGAGGACTTGAAGTACGTGCTGCTGAAGGTCAAGGGTTGCAGCTTCAGTGTGGATTACAACTCAACATAAAGAGGGCCAAAACCCTCACAACTGAACCAATAGGTAGTAACATGAAGAATGAGGAAAAGTTGGAGTTGTCAAGGATTTCATGTTGCTTGGATCCACAACCAGTGCTCATGGAAGCAGCAGTCAAGAGATCAAGAGGCACTGCATTCAGTAAACTTGCTGCACAAGACCCCTTTAATGTGTTGAAAAGCAAGGAGCTCACTTGCACTTGGAGGCAAAGGTGTGCTTAAGGCGATCATGGTATTTTCAGTAGACTCATGCACGTGAAGTTAGACAATGAATCCAGAACACAGAGGAAGAATCAATGCACTTGAAATACGGTGCTGGCAAATGGACTGCGCCAAAAGAATGAACAAATCTGTCTTGCAAAGCCAGAGTGCTCCTTAGAGGCAAGGGTGGCACCACTTTGTCTCACATACTTCGGATATGCTGTCCCGGGAGAAGGACACCAAGCTTAATAAAGTAGAGGGGTATAGTAGTTACATAATTTCATGTCAACTCGAAAATATGAAAGTGTTTGAGTGGTGTTTAGCCTGTCAATCAGGCCACAGCCTGATGACCTCATTTGGGTGCCACTGAGATAAATGGCTCTCTGGAGGCAGGTCTCTCTCTCTCTCTCTCTCTCTCTCTCTCCCTCCTTTGCCTTCCTGCTGGGGAGCCACTTAAGGTCCACCGCCATTGGATCCACAAGACTTTTCACACACCAGCCTGTGATCTTCCAGCATTTTACATCATTGCTTGTGGCTGCATGAGTCTGAAGAGGGGTTTTAAGCACTACGATGGGACTTATGGACTAATATTGGGATCTATGGACTTGATCTGGACTGGGCTGGGATGTTTTCCTGATATACAACTACTTCTTGATATAAAGCTCTCTCTTACACTTGAGTGTCCTTGGATTTGTTTCTCTAGTCAACCAGGCCTAACACAAGGGGCAATAAAAACGGGGAAGCCATCGACAAGATGGACTGGCACAGTGGCTGCAACAATGGGCTCAAACATAAGAACAATGTGTGAGGATGGAGTAGGACCAGGCAGTGTTTCACCCCGCTGTACACAGGGTCGTGTGAGTTGGAACCAAGCTGATGGTCCCTAACAATAACAAAAGCCTTGTAGTATGGAGTCCCCAGTGGGAATACTAAATAAACTGTTGGAAAGTGCAAATCTATCCAGAGGCACCACAGAAGAAAAGTCTGGCAAACTATTTCTGAAAGATCACACTAATCGAAACCCCCCTGGAGCACATCTCTATTCCGAAACATAAGTGGGTTCACTGTGAGTCAGAATCCATTTGTTTTGTAGTCAGTGCTGTTGTTAGGCTTTGAAATGTACTTTCCTTGGAAATGGTTTCAGTCAAAAGTCCACCCTATAGCTTACCTACATATGGGAAATGAAGGAGTTTTCAACCAGAATTATTAGCACGTCTGCACGCAAAGCAGTCAGGCTTAACGTTCCCCTTTTTGAGGACTGTAGATTTAAGTCATGTAAATGACCTTAAAGGTCACCTGAGACTGCAAACCCAAAAGGCTATGGGAGCAGAGAGGGAGGCAGGTGGGTCAGTGAGGGGAGCAGGGCTGAAAAGGGACCTGGAGACACATGTCCAAGTAAGTATCAGCCACTCCTCCACTTCAGCCGACCCCCCAGGGAGGCATGGAGGCCCCTCGGTGCCTGACTCCCACCTTTCCCAAGCAGCCAGGAATCAGTCTGGTGGAAAAGTGCCGTTTGAAAATGTCACCTTCTAATGTGCGGACCAACCATGGACCAGCTGGATTCCACGTGCTCCGGAAAAGCACACAGGGGAACTCATGAGGTTAACACCCAGGAAATTTAAAAGGCTAGAGTTTCAAATCTTGCTGTCGGTTATGCGAATACTTCTAGCATCTGGCAGCCTTGGAAATGAGCACTGAAGTGCTCAGAACACTTCACGAGAAGACAGATTCTGCCCTCCTTAATGAATGCAGTCTTTTCTCGATCCAGAGCATATGCAGACCTTGGCTCGCTTTTCTTTTTCTAGAGCTTTGGGGGTCAAGCCCTTCTCCTAGAGGAGGTGCAGCTACATCACCTTGGGTGCCAAGGACGCAGCTGCACTGACAGCTAGAAACCACCCTGGACTCCAGGGGTCTGAGCTCCTGACCCGAAAGTGCGCTAAAAGACTCAAGGGCAGAGTCACTGTGCTTGGCTGGAATCCATGATGTGTTCTTGCCCAACCTGTTAAGATTAATGCTAGGTGCCCTCAAGTCAGTTCCAACCCACAGCAACCCCATGCACACCAGAACATGCCCGGTCCTGGGCATCCTCACAGTTATTCCCACGCATGAGTCCACCTCTTGTTGTACTGACTCCACTTCAAACTGTCCACCCACTTGTCTGCTAGTGTGTCAAACTGTGGTGGCTCGTGTGTTGCTGTGATACTGGGAGCTATGTTTCAAATGCCAGCAGGGTCACCCCAAGTGACCGGTTTCAGCAGAGCTTCCAGACTAAGCACAGACTACAAAGAAGCCATCGGCTATCCACTGTGAAGGAAGGGCCACTGCAAACCTTATGCCCAGACTCCTAGACGATACCAAGAAAAGCCTATCCCATGAATTGCTGCTGGACGCTCGTGACCAGGTGCCTTTCCACAGCACAGAGTACATGCTTCAGAGGGCTCCCTATCACTCCGACCTCCGCCAGCCTGAGTCACACACAAAACCAAGTGCTTACAAATTAGTAAGCTAGGAAAGAGGACTCGAACAGTTGGCTGGTAGTCAATCATGTATTTACTTTAGAAAATAAATTCATGTCAAATATTAATTTGAAACATCATTGGTTAAAATTTAAGGGCGTTATTGGACAAAAGCTTTATGAGGATGAAATAGTGCCTGCATAGTACTCAAAAGAATTCCTGGCACAAAGTAAGTATTCAATGCATGGTTTTAATGGTCATTGCTAATTTTTCCTCTTTTTAACCCAAACTCTGCACAACTTATCCAAAAGAAAAAGAAGCAATCGATGTTATTTTTGAAAACGTGTAAATGGGGTGAAGTGCACAGGCCTGTATTTAGGGCTCAGAAGAACTGTGCGGGAGACGAGAAGCCGATGGGCTGGAAATTTGGCAGAGGCCCTGGGAATGAAGTGAGCCAAGCTGGAAGAGGGTAATTTCCGATTCCCGGGAGGTCAGCAGATAAAGGACATGTGACACCCATATTAAGATTTCTCTAGAGTCTAAGAGATTGATTAGCAAACTGGACAGGCCTCTCTCAATTTTGTATCAGGACACCACTGGCATTTTGAACAATCACTTAAGTCTTGTGAGATTCTCCTACCTACCACAGGTGACAAAACTTCATCAAACCCTTAACCATGAAATTACAGGGACGTTCTCACCCCCAGCACAGACAAACCCAAATTACTTCTAACACTGCCACCACCACCCCAGTTCACGCAGATGAGAACCACAGACTGAATCCAACGTCAAAAAGTATGAGCAAATCTGTCAGAACAGGAGCAAACAGCTCCAGATCTTACTGGCTTGTGAACTGGGCTAACTGGAAGGTTAGCAGTTCGAAAACACCGGTTACTCTGAGCAGGACAGATTAGGGTTTCTACACAGGGAGATTTAAAGTCCCCTTGTGAGTCTGAATCAATTCAATGGCTGCGTGCGTGTGGAGGGTTTAATGGGCCAGCCAGAGGCTCTGCTCCAGATTGCCCACAGACCCAGACCTGGGCTAAAGGAATGGCGTGTGGCAAACAGCTTGCTGGCTTTCACAGACTTTCACCTGGAAGTGTCAATTATCAAATTTCAATGGTCAGAGCAACTCAAATAGCCTCACCAATCCCAAGGGCCCAAGGAAATGCAATCTTCCCATTTTCCTAATAGGAAAAGAGCCAGACTACCTGTCAGAGCCCTGGTACTGTCCAACTACAATAGGAAAGCAGTGTGTAAAGTAAAAGATGCCACACGAACGTTAGGTACTGGAGGCTGAACAGTCCCCTCAATGCAGCTGACCTTTCTTCCAAGTCTAAGTCTTGACCCACCACTAAAAACTGTCCACCATGAGTGACCCCGATGGTATCTGAAATATCTGTGGCATACCTTCCAATACCATAGCACCACCAAAACCCCAAACCAAAGCCACAGCCATCAAGTTGGTCTTGACTCATAGTGACCCCAGAGTTTCCAAGGCTATACATCTCTCAGAGAGCATCTAGACTCATCTTCTCTTTTGCAGCAGCAGGGGGGTTGTAACTGCTGGCATTATAGTTATCGATCCAATGCTTACCCACCACCAGGGTTCCTTTCACAATAACCACATAAGCCACCAGAGTATGACAAACAGACAGCAGCCAATGAAGATGATGGCTCACAACAAAATATTGTCCCATACAGTTGCTGGAAAATGGGCCTCCTTAGGGGGGAAGGAAGGAGCCCTGGTGATGTTAGTTACACTCTAGGCTGCTAACTGCAAAGTCAGCAGTTCAAATACACCAGCGCTAAATACAAGACTGAAAGTTTTGGTAAATGAGGCTTTCTGCTCCTGGAAAGATACACAGCATCAGAAGTACCCGGGGGCAGTTTTTCTGTCCTATTGGGTTACTATGAATCAAGTTCAATGTGATGGCAGGGAGTTTGGGGTTTCAGACTGGACTTGAGCATTCCAACAGCGAATAGTTCTGACACCGTGCTAAGGACAGAAGGGAGAGTCTGGAAAGCTGCAGGGCCGGAGACACGTGTCCAGTGCTCACTCCAGACAAGTGTTTAAAGAGCTCTTCAAACACGGGGGTGGGATCTTCTCAGTCCTACGGTCCAGTCCTGGGGCTTTATTCACAGACCCTCCTGACTCACTTCTGCCCTGCTAAGAGCACTGACTGCAACCACAGAAAACTTGCCAACAACCTCTGGAATGCCACCGGTGCAGGCTACCGGAACCACTTGGCTCTTGGCTTTGTGTACGTACACACACACACCCTTTTCAGTTCCTGTAGGCACAGAAAGGAATATTACTTGGTACGAGGGGGTTTCAAATGCTCACAGGAAAACTCCATTTTCTTTTCATTCCACTTTCCTACAAACGTTTGAAGCTTCCCTCCTTCCCCACCCCATAAAGGAAGGTGCCCAACCACGGTTTTCAGGAGTCTGTGAAGCCTATCCTGTGGGGAAACAGAACAGCCTTCGTTTGAGGAGGTTCAAGAGAACCTTTCTGGAGTTCCGGTGCACGTGGGGGAAAGGCTGAGTGCACACGGATTTCAATGACCACTATTATAAGACCACTCCAAATGAAACATGCTTTGGACCAATTATCAGAGGAAAAAGGGGGGGGGGGTCCGAAAGAAACAATGGTTTCAAATATACTTTTGTTTTTCTTAACTTTCCATTTTAAACTAATGCTCAGACTTAAAAACTAGTTGCATCAATTCTGATTCACGTCAACCCTATAGGTAAGACAGGGTAGAACTGTCCCGATAAGTTTCTTAGACTGTAACTCTTTACTGGAATAGAAAGCTTTATCTTTCTCCCAAGTTGCTGGCTGGTAGTTTCGAACTGCTGACCTTGCGGTTAAGCAGCCCAACGTATAACCACCCCACTAGTGTTCCTCAATGCGTCACCAGGGCCCCTTAAACTAATGCTAGAGAGGAACAAAATAAGACTCAGGAGCTACTGACTTTTTTGGTGAAAAAATGTTCTTGGGAATTTCAATATCAACCAAAGTTTTATTCCGGCCCCCTCTCCCACCTCCTATTTAACTGCTCTTCGGTCACTGGGCTTTGAATAAAAAGCGTGTGTGTGTGTGTGTGTGTGTGTGTGTGTGTGTGTGTAGATAGATAGATATTTGGGATGCCTTTTAGATTTCAAGAGTCGTTGCAGGTTCAATTTCTAACCTTTGCACTGGCAGCTCCATGATTCTCAGTCTGGGACGCTCAGCAAGAGCCAGGAATAGGCAGAAGATCTCCTCAGAGAAATAATTTGAAATTTCACTTTCGTATGAAAATAAAAACATACCACAGAATGGCATGGAAATAGAGCTGGTTTTTAAAGATGAAAGTGTCGGCACATGAGGGCATGTCCTGAGAGAGGCAGCTCAGCAGCTACACCCCCAGGCCTCGGGAGCAGGCACCGCCAGCCTTGCCATAAGTCTACCAGGATGTTCTAGCCAGTCGTAATTCTTACACCCCTACCAGAGGCTGACAGCCCTCAACTGTCTTTTTTTAATTCAACAAATATTTGCGCCTAGTACACTAGGCCCTTCATCAGCCATTACCCAGGGAAAATCCCAGGCAACAAGAAGGAAGTCAACCAGCAGGCACCTGGGTTGGGGTGGGGCAGCTCCAAGTCAAAGACCCAGCCCAGCAGGTGCAGAGGATCCTCCCAGCGCAGAGGTTTGAAGACGGGCACCTGTGCCTCCAGCAGCCCCCAGAGAAGAGCAGAGCAGTCTGGGGAAGCGCTGGTTCAAACCCAGCAGGCACTCTGAGGAGAAAGATGGGGCCGTCTCTTCCGTAAAAACTGACAATCTTGGAACCTCCATGGGGCTGCTCTACTCTGCCCCAGAGGGTTGTGATGATTTAGAGCCGACCGGATGGCAGTGGGTTTTATGCGAAGAGAAGAACCTGGCTTGACAGCAGACCCAGTCCTTTGGATAGTGGGTACAGCTGGCAGGGCACAAAAGGCCGGTGCAGCTGTGGCTCACACCACTAGCAGCCTGTGCTGGAGGGAAGGTTAGCCCTTCCTAGGGATATGTTAAACTATTTTAAAAAACATTTTATTGAGTGAAACACAAACTGTACCTCTTTTAAGGGTACCGTTTGGTGAAGTTTACAAACTGCACCCCCACATTATAACAAGCACCAAGATCACACAAACAGACATCATAACACAAACCACTTCGTGACGGATCAACCTTCTGGCTCAACCTCTAACTTCTGACTTCCAGTGAAAACACATTTTCAGTCTCAGAACATTAAGAGTTGAAATCAACGGCGACCCAAGGGTCAAATCGAGGCACTGGCTGCTAAGCAAATGGAGCTGCAGTGCAGACTTCCCGACAGCCCACAGGTGAAGCCCTGGCACTCTGCTCCCACATTGGCTACAGCCTAGGACACTTTGTGGCGCAGGCAGTTCTACTCGCTCCTATAAGGTGACTTACGATACTGCCGATCGCTTTTATGGCAGTGGCTGTGGCTTGGGTCTGGGTTTCTTCTGTGATATACAATGTCACTGTGTGCCAGAATAAGGGGCACCAGTGACTTACTGGGTAAGGCATCGGGCTGCTAACCACAAGGTCAGTAGTTCAACTCCACCAGTGGCTCTGTGGGAGTAACAGTGTTCAGTCTCAGAAATCCAAAGGGGCAGACCTACTGTGTTTGCAGGGGTGCTCAAACTTTTTAAACGGGGGGCCAGTTCACTGTCCCTCAGACCTGTTGGAGGGCCGAACTGTAGTTTAAAAAAAGCTATGAACAAATTCCTATGCACATATCTTATCTTGAAGTAAAAAAACAAACGAGGCAAAAACACCCGGCGGGCTGCATAAATGTCCTCCGCGGGCCACATGTGGCCGACAGGCCATAGTTTGAGGACCCCTGTGACTTATAGGGTCACTGTGAGTGGGAACTCACTCCACAGCCCGCACCAGCTCGGTTGAAACCAGCAAGAAAAGAACAAATGTTTTAAAATGTTGAATCACTGCCGATGAGAGGAGCCCATCGGGCACTCAGCTTCCGAGTCCACATATTGGCTTGCAGAAATTCCTTATCGGCCCAGGCTCTTCTCCCGCGCATTCATGACCACATCACCAGGTTTATATGCAAATCACAGCGATAAAGAACAGACCTGTAAAACTACCCTCCACTTTCCCCCAATCGAAACCATTCTACCAGCCGCTCCAAGTTCAAAGGAACAAGTGCCCTTGCTTCAGTAACGAGCCTTGGTCTTAGCCTGCACAGAGCTGGCTTCTCTTGGCTCGTAAGCCCCAGCAGAGGGAGAACTGCCCCAGGAAGCCTGTTTCACCGGCCTCATCCACTGAAACGGAACCACGGCCCTTCATGAGACACAAACCATATCAAAACCACTCAAGGTGTAATGAATAGGCCCCCTCCCAAAACACTTTTTTATTGATGGCGAAGTTTTCTTAAGGAAAATGTTTTTTCAACAATCGAAAATAGACAAAACATACAAGCACTCAATGTTCTTAAAAATGAAAAGTGTGAATGCCTCCAAGCCCCGGTAGCATGGTGGGTTACACGTTGGGCTGCTAACACAAAGTCAGCAGTCTGAAACCACCAGCCACTCCTGAGGAGAAAGATAAGTCTTTCTACTCCCATAAAGATTCATTGCCGCAGAAACCCACTGAAGCAGTTCTACTGTCCAATGGGGCCACCACGAGTCGGAACTGACTGTTACACAGGAGTCAACTTGATTTTGAAAAGGAAGCAAGGTTTAAAGAGCAATTATAGTGTAAAACGTCACACCACAATGACGACTGGACATGGGCAATTTCCAAGATAGAAGACAGAAAATGAAGTGCATCAAGTAGGCATTGTCAAGAGTTCCACCTCTTTTTCTTCCTTTCTTTTCAGCTTATCACATAACATGCGGTTAATATGCTTGGCTGTTAACCCAATGGTTGGCACTTCCAGCCCACTGTCCTCGGAAGAAAGGCCTGGAGGTGATTCAGTGACAGACCTATGAATTGGTTCAACCCTGATGCACATGTGGCTGTCATGAGTCAGAATCAACTTGACAGCAGCTATTTTGCTTTATTATTTTGTACAAAATTCACATGAAAAGCAACATTGCTACTTCAATGCTGTGTGGATTTTATTCATAGTCTCAAAGTGACTTGCTGCTTGCATCCAATAGATTCTGCCCAAAACAGAATCTGATGTGTTCCTTAAAAAAGCACCAGGCTGGCTATTGTAATCTCCAGACCTTTTACTTGAGTGAAGACAGCTGAGAAAAACCGGAGCGCTCTCACAAACCCTCTCCCTGTACTTAAATACCAATCCCGTTGTCATCAACTCAACTCTGACTCATAGCCACCCTAGAAGACAGGGTAAACAGTCCCATGTGGTTCCCAAGGCTGTAAATCTTCACGAAAGCAGACTGCCACCACCTTCTCCCATAGAGCAGCTGCTGGGTTTCAACTGCTGACCCTGGGGTTACTGGAGTTAGCGGCTGAGTACTTAACCACTGAGCCACCAGGACTCCTATATTTAAGTACTGGGGTGGGGGGAGGGGGGCACATAGAGCTGATCGTGATTGCACAACTCATTTCAAAGGCGATTTAACCATGGAGGGATGGTGGGGAATGCTCTAAGATAGATGTAGTGCTGGTTGTACAATTCCCCTTGACATAATCAAACAACTGAAATATTCAACTGTATGATATGTAAATTGTGTGTCAATGAAAATGTTGGGGGTGGGGGGGAGAAAACTGCCATTATATTTCAATTCCATTTTCCCACAAATTTTTAAAGCCTCTTCTATTTCAGTGCTGGATCATGTCGGCAGAACAAGCAGTTTTCATCCTCACACATAAAAATGCTGTGGCCTGCCATGGCCCTGTGGAGGGACTCTGGAGACACACTGGGGAACCTGTCCTTCCTTGCTGGCATGCCCTCAGCAAAGTACACAACTTAGTCTTCTCTTTAAAATGTACATAATACCAGCAACTTCACAGCAACAGGGATGTGAAAGTGATATGCTAAACCAACAACACACCAGCCAAACAAGTGGCCCTTTCTACAGCACTACTCAAATGGCAAGTCATTGTGTTCTCCTGGCAAGAAATCAAACTCTGCTCTATGACAAGACTAGGACCAGTCCAGCACACTCTGGAGAAGACGTCCACAAACTCCTAGCGTGAAAAAACATACCCTCTGCCCCTTCAGTGGGAAGAACTGCCAAAAGAAACCACAAATCAGTCTCAGGAGAAATAAGACTTGAAGGAAGGATGGTGAAACTTCATTCTGCTTATCGTATAGACCGGACGCACCTAATTTTACCATAAAAACTGCATTTAAAATGTGCTGAAAAACTCGGCTTACACTCAGAGTGCAGTGTAGCAACGATGAAACATACAACTTTCCTCTAGTTC
>NW_022103920.1:78947556-78948723 GCF_000313985.2 Echinops telfairi
GTGCCAACAAAATAAACAGGTTCTGGGAGTGATACATTACCAAGCTCGATTGATTTTTGAAGCTCCATCCAGAAAAGTCTCGTTTGGGGGCACACCACACCAACTTACAGAGTGGCCATAGCACATATATATGTATTCTTGATAACCTTGTCTCAGTCCTCCTGGGGGTTGCATTACTATATTCCTTTCTCCCCCAATCGAGAAACTTTCAAAACATCCATCAGTGTCTTCTCAATGCCCGTTTTCAGGATGCCTTTCAGAAATGCCTCAATGGCCAAGGCATCCATTATAGGCTCGGGACTTTGATTTGCTACCAGACTTCGATTGCTGCCAGATTCGGGGCAGTGACAGCGGCCTAGACTCCCACACCAAGGGTTACTGGGCAAGGGCCCAACTGTGCCAGGGCTGTGCTGACCGCAAGCAAAGGGTGCTCCACCTCTCCCTCCCCCTGGGCCCAGCAGCCAGGTGGAGAAAAGAGGTAAACACCAAAAAAGGTGAGCAGGAAGCTGTGAGTAGGAAGCTTTCACAAAAGAAAAAAAACGAAGTCTCGCACAAAGCACTTCTCCGGGCCCCACCAGCAACAGTGGGGCCGGCTTCCTTCCCTTTCTAAAAAGTTTTATTTTTAGCTCGCTCGGGCAAAAAAAAAGTTTCTATTACTTATCACTGAATATAAAATCTCGTTATTAGGAAACAGGGAAATGTTCTTTTAAAACACGAAAAAAACACGAAAAAAACAAAGTCGCGGCTCACAATCCCACCGCCCACTGAACTATCGGGAGCAATTACGGGTTTGCGAATGAGATTTTTCTAAGGCTAGTTAGAACAGCGTAACTGGGGTCGGCCTCTGAATCTAGTTTGTGACCTTGGCTTTTGTGGTGGTGGGTTTACATTTTCTTTTAACTTGGCCTTCTGGTGTGGGCATCTCAAGTGTTACTAAGTCCTTAAAAAATAACTTTTCTAAAGTTCCAGAACAAACACAAAACCAATTCCTTTTAAACTCCGTTATTGGAGTTGAACTGGTCCGACTCCTGACTCTGGTTTTTAGAAAACTACATTTAAACTTCGACATATCTGGCCCGGTCCTCCCCTCCCCCGCCCAAAGTGGAGGTGGAGGTGGGGGTGGAGGGGGGGTTACCAAAAAGGTCCTCGAGTCCCAACAAGAACGTG
>NW_022103920.1:78950096-78966274 GCF_000313985.2 Echinops telfairi
CCGTTGGATTTGCTTGACTGATCTTTACAGGAGCTAATTGCCAGGCCTTTCCTCTGCGGTGCAAAAACGTCTACAAAGAAGGAGGAACTCATGGCCTTCAAGTTGATGCCTACCTGAAGTGACCCTATAATGTACAACTCCACCCTAGGGATTCTGAGGCTGCAAATCTTCCTTTGAGAAGCAGACTGCCTCATCTTTCTCCCTCAGAGAGGCTGGTGGGTTTGAACCCCCAGTCTTGTAGCTAGCAGTCCATTTTACCTGGGCTACTTCAGGTATAAAAACTAAACCCACTGCCACTGAGTCAATTCTGACTCACAGTGAAGTTATAGGACAGGGTAAAACTGCCCCTGTGGGATTCCAAGATCGTAACTCTCATGGGAGTACAAAGCCTTGTCTTACTCCTGAGGAGCAGACCGTGGTTTCGAACTGCTGACCTTGGGGTTAGCAGCCCAACTCGGAATCACTAAGGTATAAAGAAAACTCAGTATCATCAAGTACTCCTCCCAGATTCTTATTGGCCATACCTTTGCCATAAGGAAACAATCTGCGAACACACATTAAAAGAAAGACCTTACCTGCTGGTAAGGAATGGTGTCAACTGCCAACCTGAAACCCATTTGTTATGGCTCCAGGCCCATTTTGTTCTCCCCCCCCCACCCCCACCCCCACCCCCTGACTGCCCTGAAGCTCAGAGTTGAAAACATTCATTCATCCAAAGCTCTTTTGGTGATTAATTACTTTCTCTTGAACCAATGAGCCTGTCTTCATGTATCTATTTTTATTGTAGGCTGCATCAAATCCCTCAGAGAAAAGGAAGTATGAATCAAAAAGAAGGTTTTGCAAAGCACTTGAAGCAGCAGAGGTATTATTTGAAAACAAGCTGTTGAGCTCTTCAGCTTTAGAAATGTGCTGTAGCCCGCTCTAAGTATTTAGATAACAACTTACCTGGCAAAGCCCACAAATTGAATGGCATTTAGTATTTGACATAGCTGTGCTGTTCTTTGTTCACACATTCCAATTCCATTTTGTTATAGAAGGCTTTAGGGAAATCCTTAGAGAACCGGGAGATTTTAACATCACCCTGTGATAATACTGCCAATTTATTGGATGACTTTCAACATGCAAGAATGTATGCTCTGTCCCCAAAACAATAGCATCTACATTGCAGTAGAAGAAAACGAAGGTAGTTTGTAAATTGCCTGAAACCTACATGTAGAAATTATCGCATTGTATGTTTTGTTATGTATATTTTTCACCACAGTTAAAAAAAATCTAAAATATATGCTTGCTTACTTTCCCATGTTTCCATGGGAGAATTAAAAACTACATCCAAAGTGCTTTGAACAAGATGAGAAACCTGTTATTCAAAGTAACCACTGAACCTGATTGAAATAAGGTAAGAGAATTGTGGCTGGGAGTCAGCCCTGGCCCATAATTTCTTTCCAATCTAAGATATGAAGTCCAAACCCTTTCCTATCTCCTGTCATAGCACTGGCTCCCCCGTGTCCCCTCCCTGAACTTAGCTAAGACCATACCCTTCAGCTCCCAATCCCCTTAGGAAAAAGTGTTTGAGAACTAAGAAAACAATAATTTCAACGCTTTTGGAATTTCATAAATTAGAGATGCCATGTAAACATGACATATGATTAATGCAATCAATATGTTATACTTGTGGGGGGGGTTTCTTCAAAATGCACAGAGTATGTATCTTGCAATTTAGTCTGTGAACATAAAAAATGATTTTAATTAGGCACTGACAATAAAGAGGTGAAAATGAAATATATTAAATCAATAAGCTTTACCTTTCTAAGAACTTACATATTATAAAAGAAAATGTATTACAATTAATCCAACAAAAGTATAGTTGGTACATAATTTGGGGAGAATTAATCCTGTTTGTGATGAATTACATCAGTAGCATTTCTTCAAGTATTCGATTAAATACTAATATAAAGAGTTAAAATAATTCTGTCTATAAAATAACTTCCAAAAGCCCTTAAATGAAAAACAATTCATAAAATATTCCACTAGTTTGATAGACAAATGCAGCATATTTTTAAAGCAGTGTTCGTTTTTGATTTCCCAAAACTGAAGTAGCCAACTCTTTAGTATTTCAGGATAGAATTTCAAAAGATTGCTATTTAATACAATTGTAGTGATCTTTTATTTCTTCACCCATGGTCAGAAATCTCAATTACTTGATAACCCTGCTTCAGAACTTGGCACGCAATAGAAGATCCAGGCTCATAAGATGGAAATTTGGATATCAGAGATGTTCAACTTGACCAGCTTATTACAGATGCATTCCTGCAGTGGACCTTTGTGAACCCTGGTTAGGTAGTGGTTACGGAAACCACATGGTCAGCAGTTCAAAACCACCATCAGCTCCGAGGGAGAAAGACTGGGCTTTCTACTCCTGTAAAGTTATAGTCTCACAAACCCATCGGGGTCCCTGTGAATCAGCACAGATTTGATGGCAGTGAGTAGATCTTATCAAAAGAATAGTTTTCTTTGCTATTAGAGACGAGAGCAGAAAATGTATCCTGAAAGATAAATAAATAATAAGACTTGAGCAACTCTCTCACATCCATCTCTAACTAGTTGCTTTCTGTAAATTGTCTGCTCTAAGACTCACTCCCTGGGCTGAGTGTTACTGCGTATGTGATTCCAAAATACAGTACCCTAGAGCTGCACATCAAGTGTGGTCCTGAGACTAGCAATGTCTGCATCACCCGCGAGCTTGGTGAAATGCACAATTTTGGACCTACCTCAAATCTTCTCATCAGCGTCTCTGGGAGTGGGGCCTAGAATCAAGTGTGTGTTTTAAATTCTCCAACGGATTCAAATGCTTGCTGCGAGTTTTAGAAGGACCTGAAACAAAATGGGATCGCGTTGGCAACATATTTATATATATTTAACCCCACCCCCTTGGTCCCATCTCTGATTTAATTAATCTAGAGGTAAGCATAAAATAGACCCTTAAGCTTACAGGTGATTCTAATGAGCCATTAGGTCTGTGGAACATTTCTCTAGCTCAGTTGATGATAAAGTGTGTTCACCAGACCAGGAACATGAGCATTGCTTAGGCTATTGGAGGAAATTTGAAATCTCAGGCTGCATCCCAGACCTGTCAAATAAAATATTGTGGAAGTGGAACTTTTCAATACAGGCTTTCATCATCGTCCAGGTGATTCTTATCATAGCTCCAGTTTAACAATATCTACGGTTGTCCTTGAAGGCATAAGGCTTTTGAGCTGGGTGGTCTTGGGCCTGATCACTGAGCTCCATTTCTTTCCTCATGAAAATGGGACACTGCATACCTGCCCATTCACTGCCATCTAGTTGATTCTGACTCATAATGGCCTTAGAGGGCAGAGAAAACTACTTCATAGGGGTTCTTAGACGAAGTGCTTGTGGAACCAGACAGCCTCATCATTCTCTGGAGGATCAGTGGGTGAGGTTGAGTGGCCAACTGTGATAGTTAGGTTTATTGTGCCAACCTGGCCAATAGGAGCATGTGGGCCTAATCAGTCGGTTTGATTGGAGGGCAAAAAGATCAATGGCTCTACAAGGCCCACCCGCTTCTCCTGCTCTCTGGTGAGTGGACCAGCTTACTGCTGCTCTAGCAAGTTCTCTGCCTCAACCAGTGAGCTACACGACCTGTGGACCAAGCAAACTTGTGGCCCCTGTTGCTGGAGCTTGAGGCTCCTTGGAGGCCTGCTTCACCACACTGCTGGTGCGTACATTGCTTGAGCTTGAGGATGGTGGATCCTGTCTCCTTGCATTGCTGAAGTTCCATATCCCATCCAGGCCTGCTTCGCTAAACTCCCAAGCTACTGACTATTGTTTGTCTACTCTGCTGTTTGCTGCCTGTGGACAGACTGCCTACCTTGCCCAAAGGAGTCCTCCGCTATCTGCTTCCTTGATCTTGGACCCCGCAGCCCACATGAGTCGAAGGATTTCTAGTATATTAACTGTTCCACAAAAGTGATTTGAACTGAGCCCTCTGTACTGCTGTGTGGACTGATTAACTGTTATATTTTGACTCGCTGTATATATATATATTATATATATATAAAGTCATAAGTGTCCTGTTTTTTTTTCTCTAGAGAACCTTGCCTAACACCAACCTTTCCGTTTTCTGACCAGTGCTTAACCCACTGTCCCACCACCGCTCCTCCTAAATTTCCTTGGTGATGGCTGTATCGCTCCCAAGATGAACATCAGTATCACACATGACAGGATTTTGTGGAGGCTATAGTGGTGGACCCAAGCAAAATAGTAGTTATAGTAGTTATCGCTGTATTTACTGAGCACTAACCAGAGTGCAGGGATCGCTGATGGCATAGTGCGTTACATGTTGGGCTACTAACCACACGGTTTATTTCAAAGGGGAGGGCAGACATGGAAACAGTCATACCCAGGGGGAGGCTGAATGTGAGGGTCCTTCTACAAATCAAGGAGACCAAGAAACATCCAGGATTACCAGCAGCTGAAAGAAACAAGGATGGGTCTTCCCTTGGAGCCCACAGTGAGAGCAATCTCCTGTGGTCCTTGAACTTACGACTGGCACCCTCAGGAATGGTGAGAACACACCTTTCTGTCCTTTTAAGCCATCTGCTTGTTGGTATCTTGTTGGCAGCCCAAGGTAAATGAGATCGCCCCTCCCTTTGTACTTAGACTTAGGGTTCTGATACTTTCTCTGATATTTCTCTTTCACTACTGGTTTCTGAGAATAATCTCTCTCCACTTATGGGCCATTGTTACCAGGTGTTCCTGCATTGCTTTCCAGTGCCCTAATCTGTCTCCCCCACCCGACATCCTTGTCTCCCCTTTTCCAAAATCTACCCATGGTCCAGACTTGATATAGCAAAATCTGTCCCACACACTGACTGGCTCTGATGAGCCGATCCCTGTGGGTGTGGGAGCAGCTTTTCAACTCTGACCTGTTTATCATGTCTGGACTGTTTATAGCTTTGGAGCCCGCAACAGCCCCTGACCTTGCTAACGTGGCCCTGTACCAGAGAGCCTCCACTCGTATAAAATTCAAGGCCTAGTCTTATAACTGTGAAATGAAACAGATAGCCATAAATTGCACATTGGGCTCAAGAAACCGTTTTCAGCTGGATTGGGGCATTTCAGACCCTCACTTCCCAAGCAAATAACATCTATATGTGACAGACGGATGAGAAGTCATCCACCAGGGAAACATATAAACATGACCTGTTCTAGAATGCCCTCATGCAAACACAGGTTGTTCACACTGCCTTTATGCACAGGATGCATATCTGATGACTGCGATCAGACAGGAACCTAGTCAATTAAATTTTAGGGATGCTACATTGTGAGTCTTTATGTCTTCTGAGAAAAGCAGCGTAGCTGGTGGCCTTCCTCTTTGCCACTGTTGCTCCTGCTCCATCTCCTTTCCACCCCCCCACCCAAACACTCAAGGTTCTTATATTAATTTAACCATAATAATAATAATCTTTATTAATTTAATTAAGTTAACCAGGACCCTGGGGGAAGGCAGAGAGGATGTCTTACGACATAAAGTGACCATTTCTGCAAATCCTTGGGAAAGATGGGATATGTGAAGGTCCCGATAGGATCTAGTATCTTTGAAACATGGCTCCCCAAAAGGAAAAACAAACACACAGGAAACAAAACTATAAGCACAAAACAAGGAAACCAGACTGCCCCCTTTTCAGAAATTACTCCTACTCTCGCTGGCGCCTGACTGAGAGAGCGTCAGACCACTTCTGAGAGAAAGGAAGGCAGTATCTGGCTACTGAAGGAGGAAGTTGAGCCACATGCTTGAAAATTGTAAGGAAGAAACGACTGTGAATGAGCCTTTCACTCCACCCAGTCTCCATTGGGGGCACAGGGGAGTGAAGTCTAGCTCAACATCTAAAAGGTGGCAGCAAAAGCCACAGCATAAAGCCAGCAGTATCCAAGGCTGATTAACCCCTGGACCAATTGGAACGGCTTACAAGTCTTTGTTCTTGCTGTTGGGCGCTGTGCATTCTTTAATCCTCATGAAATCTTTTACCTGAAACCCTGGAGGTAGACAAAAATATGTGTGCTCACATCCTCCGTTTCAAAATCTCCCTTCTAGCAGCAGAGCTGGTGTGCAACCCCGCTGCGTGTTCCAGCTGGCATTTTATAATCTCTGTGAACTCTGAAGTTCAGACACCACCAAGCTGGATACACATAGCTGTGACATAGCACGCATTCCTACAACAGATAACAGATCTTTAAGTCAGTGGTTTCTTCCTTTGCTCCTTTCTGGGGACAGAAATAAAAGTTGAGATATACCTTTAACATGATCATTTTAAACTAAGTATAATAGAGATGATTTTAAAGTAATGTGACCAGATTTTAACATTGGTAAAGCGGGACAAAAGCAGGACACCATTGATAAAACTCATATCCTGGTGAAATAGCCACATGGCAGCCAAAAACCGTATACCCTGGCTTGTCGTGCATTCTTTCCAAAAATCGGGACTTTTTAAAAATGCCACAAGACGCAGGAAAAGTTGTTAAAAATCGGGACTCTCCCGCCAAAAGCAGGACGTCTGGTCACCTTACCTTAAAGATTCACATGCCGTTGTAAGAAATACACAGAGCGATCCTGTGTACGCGTTGCCAAGTTCCCCAGTTACCACAACATGGGAACAATAGGGATTCCAGAACACTTCGTCGTGCTCATGCAGAACCTGTGCCTGCACCAAGAGGCGATCTTTGAAGAGAACAAGGAAATTCTTCATGCGTTCAAGCCAAGAAAGGTGTACCTCAGGACTGTACCCTTCCACTCCGCAGAATCATCATCAGAGGAGCTGACTATATGAAGCGGAATGTACCATCAGGATTGAACCAGTGCTTATTAACAACCTGCGGATGAACCAGCCTTGTTTACTGGAAGCCAAGAGGACTTGAAGCACTCGCTGATGAACATCAAGGACTATAGGCTTCAGTATCAATTACAGCTCATTGTAACAAAACCAAAATCCGCACAACTGAACCAAGAGACAACATGATAAACAGAGAAAAGTTTAAAGTGGTCAAGGATTTCATTTTACTTGGATCCACCATCAATGCTCACGGAAGGAGCAGTCAAGAGATCAAAGAACACATTGCGTTGAGCGTGCGCACAAGACATCTTTAAGGTGTGAACGGGCAAAGGTGTCGCTCTGAGGACTAAGGTGAGCCTGACCCAAGTCAGGATATTGTCAGTCGCTGCTTCTGCAGGTGAAAGCAAGACCATGCAGAAAGAAGATGGAAAGAGCAATGCCTTTGAATTACGCTGAAGGCTATGCGGAGTGCCATGGGCTCCCACAGCAACAAACCATCTGTCTGGGGGGTAGCGAGGAGTGCAGCCCGGCGATCCTTAGAAGCAAACATGGCAAGACTTCATCTTGATGTGGGTGCAGAACTGAGTGGACCCACTTTGTAAGTGTTGGCCCATGTTCACTCTTTCCCCTTGACCAATTAGTGGCCAGCCCCCACACCTAAGGACTACTGCTGAATGAAGAAAAGCAGTTTCTTGTAACTTCTGCAAGATAAAAAAGAGCCGAGTAAATTCTCTTTTATCACAAACTGTCTGCCGGCAGAGCAAAATTCAGTGTCTGTTACCTCACTCTGAGAGTCACACCAAACGGAGCGGACCAAGCCTAGAAAGTAACCAAGTAATGCAACCAAGATACGTAAAAAAGACCACAGAACAGAGAGCCTTTGTCCCCACTGCCCACATCTTATCCAAGCTACATAAAAGCCTTTCCCATTTCCACTTGGGGAGACAGCCTTTTGGAGGGTCCATAATATATATGTCCTCTTTCAATATATATTAAAACATTATTGATCTCAACACGCCTCTGTATCGACATAGTGGGCATTCTCTTTGCAGTGGGCAGCCTGATCCACTGATGTTTCTGTGACAGTCTCAAGTACTTTAGACATTCTATCTGCAGAGACCAGTTCCTGGAGAAGGACCTCATGCTTGGTAATGTAGATGGGCAAAGAAAAAGAGGGCGGCTCTGGATGAGCCGCTCAGCATGGCACGATGGGGATGGTGCAGGTCTGGGGTGTGTTCCACTGCTTGTTGTCCATGGGAGCCTGACCAGAGTCGGTAGGCCCTAACAACAAAAGTACCATGTCCCATTCAGACACTGACATGGATACAAGCCACCCTTCTTACTCCACTCAGGGAACAGGAACCATGCGAGTTATGGGGGGAAAAAACTTCATAGGAAGCATTTTTATCTGGGTATAATGTTAACTAAGGAGCCAAATGGACAAGAGGGAAACACTGGGTGTCACAGTGAATGAAAGTGCCAGAAACAGCTGTCACTTTTAGGGCCGAGGGCGGAGAAAGGAAGAGGCTAAAACAATGACTTCGAGTCATGGCGACCGCAGTGTCTGGCGTAATGGGCGCCATAAGGCTTTCCATGACTGATTTTCCAGAATTGGCTTCTCAGGCAGCTTTGCACGGATTCAACCTGTGACCTCTCAGTGAGCAAACATAGTCACAATTGGCACCACCCAGGGACTACTGGAAGAAGTTAAAGCCTTCTCCCCCACCTCTTCAAGTATGCACTAAACTGAAATGCCAACCTCTGAAGAGGAGAGCTGCTTCCCTGGGTACCAGTATCTTTCTCAGAGATGGGTGCAATACAGCTATTTCTGGAAGTGCTGGCAAACCCAAACTGGCTTCAGCTGTTGCCCGAGTGACTAAATGTCGATAGGCTGTATTGATTGGATCAAGAGAGATCAGGCACCTCCTTCCACCAGACTCACTCTAACTTCCAGCTTGGCAGAGAATAACAGGGAGTCATCTGGCAAAACTGAATATGGTTTCAAAGTCCCAACCCCAGGATCACAACATAATGTATAGAAGGTGGGGTTGGAACTGAAAAACAATAGCTTACTGATGGGCACAGCTTCTATGTGGCTTTCTTCCACCCCACTTTAGACGCTGTCTTCCATAGCATACCCTTGCGGTCATCTCACAGAGAGCTCTGCCACCTGTGGAGCAATCCCAAGCATCCCACTCTGCTCACTCCCAACGCTACCGCTCACCAATTCTAATCATCTTATGTCAGCATTTATTTCAGCCTCGTCACCACGTGCAGTCCGTTGGTGCTCGATACTTTTCCACTATCCATCTTTCTCTTAGGGACTCACTTCCTCCGTGAACACTTGGATTCCATGGTCATGGAATTCCATGGTGAATCCACGTCCCTTTCCTTATCTCCTTTGGCCTTTCTCTCCTGGGGTACTACTTAACCCACCAACGGGCCATCCCTAAGTAAGCCCAATCCAATAGTTTCATGACTACACCAAAGTGCTCAAACCTGGATTCGCTTCTCTTTACATCTATGGCTACAAGCCTCCAATGGGTCCTCAATACGGCTTAACACTTTGACTATAGTTTTCTGGTAATGTTTGCCTCCCCCCTTCTAAAATGACCATATCAGACTTCACAGCTCCTCATTCTCCTACAAACTCATTCACTCCATCTTCTCCCCATCCAGCCGGTCACCTTGCCTTACATCTCATGGCAAGGCCATGACATAAGCCATCCTATGACAGCTCTCTCATTGACCTGTCACCTTCCTGGCTCTGAATCCATCCTCCAGGCCTTCCCTCCTATGAGTGTCCTAAGCGACCGTGCTCCTCAGGGACTTCCCTCCTAGAATTATCCCCCAGCTCCTGTAATCAACTTCCCTTTCTCCCTACTGAATTCTTCCCTATGGTCTAGGGACATTCAAACTGTGTCATATTGAACCGAGAAAGAAATATAATAAAACCCCCTTAAATACAAAAAGGGAGAGTCCCCTCTAGCTATCCACATTTCTCCTCTGTTGCTAACAAAACGTTCAGAAAGAGTTGCCTACAGGCTTACTTCTCTCTCCAAGTCTCTCCTGAATCTAAATTGGGCTCAGCCATCATCAGTTTCACTTAGCTTTAACAAAGACACCCATGTGGTCATTAAACAGCAGTCATGTCCTTGTCTTCATCCAGTGAAAACTCGATAAATGTCTACTGAGTAGAGCGTTCAATCTTTTCCACGTCACTAGCATCCATTATCTTTGGAACGCCTGTGGTGTCTCCACTGGTGGGGATTTACAATCTGGCGAAGACCAGAAGCCAACAGTTACAACGTTCAGGGCAGGAAGAGCTACAGAACTAAAACCTGGGAGAGAAGGAATGCCGGGAGCCAACGAGCTTTAGCCTGCAGCTCATGGGGATTAAAAGAGCAAATCCGTGTTTGCAAAAACCCTCCCTGAGGTCACTGGGAGACCGTAAAATGGGATGGATGTAAGTGCGAATCTCACTTGCAGGAAACATGCACTGCGAGCGCTTGTTAGCAGAGCCCCAGCGTGGCCTGGGAAGACCGTTTTCCACTTCCCCAGAATTCAGCTGTGGTCTGAGAGAGAGATTTCAGTCACTAGAAATGGAGGACAGGCGCTCTGGTATCCATTTGGGCTGCCAACTGCAAGGTTGGTAGTTCAAAACTACCAGCCATTCCCCTGCAGAAAAATAAGGCTTCCTCCTCCCATAAAGTGTTCTTGGAAACCCACAGAGGCAGTTCTACCCTGTCTAATGGGGTTGCTATGAATTGCAATCAACTTGGTGGTGAGTCTTTTGTTTTTTAATTAATAAAATTAGGACTCTATTCATGAGTACCCAAGTGATAGTTTCATTCATCGCGCGTGCGCACACGCACACGCACACGCACACACACACACACACACACACACACTTCGAGTCAGAATTGACTGGATGGCAGGGAGTTTGAGAAAAGGGGAGGATCATTTGCTTTCATTTTAGAACTGCCTGCCTACTGACTGCTATCTATTTATTAAGTTCCTATGTCCTGATTTCAAGAAAAGAATCTTCTGGTTCATGATTGAACCCCTTGGCTAGTCTTCCCCCTTGCACCCTTTGTCCACTGTGAACTCCTACTGTTCATGGAACTATTTTATTTTAGGAGCACTGAAGAGGAGCTCTTAACCTGAGGTTAAGTCAACAGACTCAGAAGCAAGCTCTGGAATGGAGGGACCACCAGCAAGAACGCCACCGGCAACGAGGGGGTTAAGGGCATGGATTCAAGAGCAGCTACACTTTGCTACTTATGAGCTGACTAACCTAAGGAAGTCACCTACACTTTGTGTGCCTCAGTTGCCTCATCTACAAACGGGGACAAAATAAATATAGAAACATTCACAGGATTGTTGTGAGATCAAATGAATTTACGTATGTCAAATTTAGCATTGTACTTGGCTCATAGTGAGTGTTATTTGAATGATAAGTACTAGTACCTTTGATTAGAAGCTCAAAATGATTCAAGCATTCAAGTGTTGAGCCTGTTACATGAATACTTTCATTTAGCACACACCCACACTCCACCGGTGTCTTGCTTCTCTAGTACATATAAGGAACTGGAGTTTCATATATGTTTACACAAATAACACATCTTTCATGAATTAAAGGATGAACAAGGATTAAAATTCAAGATGCTAAGGCTTCACACTCTCACAATATCACTCGCCAGCCTGCTGTTCCTCCCAATATGAAAAATGGAACTGCCCTAAGACCCAGCAGTTCTACTCCTAAGTCTGTAGCCCAGGGACCGAATAGAGTGATGTGAACAGACACATATGCTCACCTATGTTCATCGGATGAGCCCTGGTGGCACAGTGGGTTCCCATTTGGACTACTAACTGCAAGATTGTTAGTTCAAAATCTCCAGCTGCTCTGAGGGAGAGAGAGGAGGTGTCTGCCCCCCTGCAGATTTACAGCCCTGGAAACCCACAGGGGCACTTCAGCTCTGCCCCGTAGGGTCCCCATGAGTCCGAATCACTCGATGGCAGTGAGCAAGTACGGTATTCATGGAGCACTATTCACAATAGCAAAAAGATGGGAAAAACTTCAGTGCCCATCAGTGAACGAATGGATAACTAAAATGCTGTATATGTACACAAGGAATTCTACTCAGCAATAAAGAAAAATTAATTCCTAAGGCATCTTTGAACATGAATAAACCAGAATGACATTATGTTGGATGAAATAAGTAATCACACATACATATCTACATGCATATCTTATGAAAGGATAAGCACCGAAAAACCCCTGGAAATTAGTTCATTAGTGATTCCCAGCCATGAGAGGTGAGTAGAAGGGAATTCACTCTTGAAGTAATAGACACTGGTCATTTTGGGTGATAGAAAAGGTAACATGGGATTAGGGTGAAATGTACACAGCTTGTTGAAAGTAAATGAAAAGTAATTAAGAGGGTAAAATTTTAATTAATTTATATAAAAAAATTTTAAGGTAAAATTTATAAATGTATAACAAAATGGGCATATTTGTAATTGTTACAGTATATATAATTTTGGAACAGCAGCAAAAACACACAAAAATTTATGTATAGGTATATTCTGGTGCATCCCCTCTGACCACAAGTCGAGGAAATTGAACAGCCTTATTGGACAGAGAGCATTGCAGAGATGATCATAGTAGATCTAATTGGCTTAAAATATAATCTCTTATTTGATCACTCTTTTGACCCATTTAAAAGGATTGGATTATTTTGATTGGAAAATTTTTAAAAAGTGAAGAGGAAGTAAACGTAGATGAAGGCACCATGGACTCCCCTCTGACCGTAGACCGGGGATGTGCATAGCCCTGCTAGCGTGCAGCGTGCACTGGTGAGTGGACAGCGGCTCTCTAGAAGAGCTAGGGCAAGCTCAACACCTTCTTGTTCCACCTCCCTTTGGACCCACTTTCAAGTTGTTCCAGTTTTTAATATTTTCTGCATTCTTCTCAATTGAGTTTTTCTCTATTTTATTTTGTTATTGTTGTTAACTTTTTTGTTTGTGTTTTGTTTTTGTATGTTTTTCATTATATGAAATCCAGATGGGTGAATCTATAATCTATAGAGATAGTAACTGAATTAATGGTTTCTTGGGGCTATGACAGGGGATGTTAGGGGTGAATGAGTTGCTAATTACAAGGAGCACCAGAAAAAAAAAAAGATCCAAAATTAACTCTCCCTGATTGATCTATTATGAATGGTATGATAGATGGATTATGTCCCAATAAAACTATTAAAAGTCACATGTAAAGGTATATGTGGACATAGCTGTATGGGTATTTACCTATAGCCACTGAGTTTATTCCAGATCACAGCAACCCTATGGGACAGAGTAGAACTGCCTCACGGAGTTTCTAACGTGGTGATTACTTACTTATTTCTATTGGTAATGGGAGTTTTATTGGTGGTTTTGAGGGTCAGTACACATAAATTATAAACAATTTGTACATAATTATTTTTTGTTGTTTGGGGTCATACTGGCTGTATTTCTCATGTTTGGGGTTCAAAGGGGAAGCAAGGGTGCACAGTTTGATCACCTGCTGCCGTCAGCTGAGAATGTCCTTGGAAGCTGACTTAGCTCGGTGTCCACAGCCCAGGGAAGACCACAGCTCTGCTCTGCACCTCCGGCCTGCTCACGGGTCCCGGCCTGCTCACGGGTCCCGGCCTGCTCACGGGTCCCCGGCCTTCTAAGGCGGCAATTTTGACAGGAGCAGATTGCCACATCTTTCTCCCCCAGAGATGCAAGTGGGTTTGAACCTGCGGCCTTTAGGTTAGCAGTCAACCAGGGTACCTTTATATGTACGTAGTACGTATACATGGATGTATGCACACCACATACCTATGTGACTGTATCCACATATATTCGTATGTGTAATAGAACACATGGTGTGCAGTTTCATAGACTTCTTAGACACAGCCAATCACCTCACACAATAGGAGTTCTAGGTCAGAAAAATGTAGAATTGCAATCTTGTGGGACATCTCAGTCGTGGGTACAATATAAAGTTATATCCTACAATCTGGCTTGACAAGTCGTGTCTGAGGCCTTAGAAACTTGAGCGTTAAAATGAGCGGATTCCGGGAACCCAAGAGGCAAGAGAATTTTGGGAATGATGAGGGCAACAAATGTATAGATGTGCTTTACACAATTGATCTATGTATTGTGATAAATTGTATGAGCCCCAATAAATTGATTAATTTAAAAAAAAAAAAAAAGAAACTTGAGCATGGCCATCTAGTATACAGCTACTGGTCTCTCCTCAACCAGAGCCAATGAGAAAGATGGAAATCAAAAGCTCAGAGAAGAAATTCACGTCAGAATGAACAGTCAACATGGACCACCGCCTCACCTCAACTGCTGGGACCTGGCTACCACTACCCACTTCCCTAAGCAGGAGGGGCACAATTGATGGGCCCTGACAGAATGGGAGGGAAATGTGGAACCGAACCTCAGATTCCTGAACGGAATACAACAAAACAAAAATTCAAAGAACAATTAAAGCCCAGACCCACTGAACTGGTGGAGAGTGGAGGATTCCCCAAGGTGATCACCCCAAGATACTCTTCAAACCTTGAACCAAAACTCACCTAAGGCCACCTTGTAGAAAATAACCAGTTGGCTCAAAAATAATGTATAGCACATCTCCGTACTCTTACCAAACGGTTCACAGTTACTTTTGACTGCTGTGTAAGCCTTCACCAAAAACACAAAAATACGAAGGTGTAGGTAGTAGTTACATCATCTGTTGTCAATTTGAGAGGACTAAGAGTGAAGGGTGGAGTGTAGCCTGTCAATCAGGTCACAGCTTGATGACCTCATTTGGAGGGGCTAGGGAGATAAATAGCTCGCTGGAGGTGGGACACAGACAGAGATGCTCTCTGCTTCATCTTTCTTGCTGACAAGACACATGGATCTACGCTAGAGCCCTGGAGCTGAAGGAGCCACGTGGAGACCCACGCCAGTGCTAAGATGCTTACACCGCCTCTGGATCCACAAGACTTTCCACCCACTGGCCTTTGATCTTCCTGCATCTGGTGTCATTGCATGTATTTCTTGAGTCTGGAGAGGAATTTACAGATTGGTATCAGACATAAGGGCTAATATTGGACTTATGGACTTGATCTGGACTAGGCTGGGATGTTTTCTCTATATTCAATTGCTCTTGTATATAAAGCTCTTTCTTATACATATATGAGTGCCACTGGATTTGTTTCTCTAGTCAACCCAGACTTACACGGTATATTTAAAAGTTTGTGTAAAAAATCCATTAACTTTTAATTCCATTTCTCCATGAACAGTTTGAATAACTCTCAAACATAGGAAAAGTTTGATTTTTCTTTTGTGGAGACATGCAGAAGGAGCCTGGTGCATTGTTGGTAAGTGTTGGACTGCTAGACCCAAGGCTAGCTATTCAAACCCCTCACATTCTCTAGGCAGGGGATATGAGGCTCTCTGCTCCCAGGAATATTTACAGCCTCTGAAAACCTTCTGGGTCATGATGAGTCAGAATCCACCAGATGACAATGAGATGTTGAGATAAATGAAAATTAAAACAATACTGAGATACCATTCCTCATTGATTAAATTGGCAATATTAAAATAGTACAACAAAACACATTCTGTTGATGAGGGTGGCACGTTTGCAATCAAGCTTACTGAATGTGGTAATAGCTAAGAAAACTGGATATGTACTCATCTTTTGACCCAGCAAGCTTACATGTTTCAAAATCTTGTAGATTGAAGATATACGTCCAACAATACAGAGTCCTATGCACAAAGTTATTTGCTGCAGCTTTGTTTGCAATGGAAACTTGCTTGCAATAGAGGAAAGAGGAAGTGGGATTCATACCAGGGATGCAGGATGGTTCATCATATGAAAGACCATTATTCGCCACATTGACATGAAAAATTATAAGAACCACATGATAATATTGATGCAGAAAAAGCATTTGACAACATCTAACACCCATTCCTGTTTAAGACACTCAAGACATAGGAATAGAAGGAAAATTCCTCAATATAGTACAAGCCATATGTGAAAAACCAATAGCCAGTGTGGTGGTCAATGGAGAAAAGACTAAAACAATTTCACTGAAAAAGGGGACCAGACAAGGATGCCCCTTGTCCCCACTCTTATTTAACATTGTACTGGAGGTCCTAGTTAACAGCATAAGGCAAAGAAAAGACATCAAAGGTACTCACCTGGGCAAGGAAGAGGTGAAACTATCATTATTCACAGATGATATGATTTTATATATGGAAAATCCCAAAAGCTCCACAAGGGGAGTACTGGAAGCAATA
>NW_022103920.1:78969386-78979423 GCF_000313985.2 Echinops telfairi
ATATATATATATAGTTTTACAGAAGATATTTGTTAATGGGTATTTTACCTTTGCTGAAAATATATCCATGAATGCGGTGGAACCTGGTGGGAACAAAGTTATAAAAACACTTTCAATATATCCCAATTCCTCCAGAGATCGAGTCACTGGGCATGAGGGCTTCAGGATCATGATCTCTGGGAACACCAAGGTCAACTGGCATACCGCAGTCCACAAAGACAACGCTCGATATCGTCCTTCGGTGGGTAGTGACCGGGTTCTGACTCAGAAGCAGTCATCTAAGGTGCACCTGTTGGTCTCGCCCGTCGGAGGAAGGAGGAGCGGTGCAAATTGAAGACACCTGTAAACAGTCCAGTGGGCCAGTGGACCACATGGACATCAGCCTCTCTGACCGTGAGAGCAGAAGAAATAGATGAAGCCCAGGTACCACCACCAATTGCTCCCAAAGGGATCGCACGAGAAGTTTCCGGATCGAGTGGGAGAAAAATGTGTAACAAAACTCGACACTGGAAGACAGCAAACTCACTGTTGGATAGAAACTGGGAACCTTGAGATCTGGAAATGAACTGCCCCGGTGGCTCTCTGTTCAGACAAATAAGACACAGGTCTAAAAGAGGAACAATAATACCAGGAGGTGCACACCCCACAGACCAATCAGCCCTTTGCCCTTCATCCAGGGACAGAGTGCAGAAGGGTCAGGAAAGAAGGAAGCATGCCGCCAGGAAATCCGGGGCAGAAGTGGGATCAGGGATGGTACATCGAGGGGGTTGCCATTGATTAGATGCAACCGAATGTGTGTGAATCGTTGGATGTAAAACTGATGGTCTTCTCTCTAAGATGTCACCCATTTCATAATAAAGAGCCTGTTTCCAATTCCTGGAGCCAAACGTAAATACAACTGATAATCAATGTATGAGAAGATCACCACACACACAAGCTGAGGACTTGGGGGCAGGAGGATTCTCTGTGCCATGAATGGTGTCAAATTGGATCTTGCAACAGAAAGGGACCTTCATAGACATTTAAATAAGGAGAGGAGCTTCCATTTATAGTATTTTTTTAAACCAATGTTAACTTTTTGGTTTAGATCATTGTATGATGCAAATATAAGATGCTAACAGAGGAAGCTGAGTTAAGGGCATACAGGAATTCGCTCGGCAGTTTTCTTTTTTCCTACAAGTCTAAAATAATTGCCAAAAGGAAAGTTAAATGAACCCTTGCTGGACCTGAGTCTCCATATCTGCAAAAGGACTATGTTTGCTGGGCAGACACCAGTCACTCTACCACCAACATATTTGCATTAACAATCACAATCTCTTGGAACGCCCCTAGGGTGTAATGATTATTATTGTTATTTTGATTCACGGCCATTGAGTCAATGCTGACGCACAGGGCTCCTGTAAGAGCTGCCCCTGTGGGTGGCCGGACCTTAAGTATAGAGAGCTCTCCTATTCCTGAGAACCCTGGCTCAGGAGAGTGCTACTAATGTGCTTTCTCCCAGAAAAGGAACCTGGGCCTCTAAGGCAGTGGTTCTGAACCTTCCTAATGCCACAACCTTTAATACAGTTCCTCATATTGTGGTGACCCCCAACCATAAAATTATTTTCGTTGCTACTTCATAACTGTCATTTTGCTACTGTTATGACTCAGGTGACCCCTGTGAAAGGGTCGTTCAACCCCCAAAGGGGTCTCGACCCACAGGTTGAGAACCGCTGCTCTACGGGAATCAAACAACCAACTAATAAATGGAAAAGTTAGGATGGGACACAAGTCTTCCTGGATGCAAAGCATATGATCTTTCTACCATCCACGCCAGGTCTCGAAATACAAACCGAGGAAAACTCTTCAATTAAAAGGGCCAAAACCTCAGGCCATACCTTTACATCCAGGTGGTAGCCGTGGTTCAGGAGCCCTGGTTGTGTTGGGCTGCGATCCGCCTGGCCAGCAGTTCAAAACTACCTCCGAGGAAGCAAGACTGTGTTTTCTACTCCCACAAATAGTTAAGCGTCTCAGGCAACCCACGTGGGGTCGCTAGGACAGGGAGTAACAGTGGGGTGGGGCTGGGGTAAGGAATTAAAATACAGTGTAGAGAGCTGGTATCAAGGAGTTCAAGAAGAAAGAAAATGTTATGAAACTCATGGTGGCAGCAATTGTACAATTATATTTGCTCTAATTGAAATATGAATGATTACAATTTCTGTGAGAGCTCCAAAATAATCATTTATAAATAATCTAGGGTTCATGAGGGAAGGGGCAGCAGGGAGGGAAGGCAAAAAATGAGGAGCTGATGCCAGGGGCTTAGGTGGAGAGCAAATGTTTTGGGAATGATGAGGGCAATGAATGTACAAATGTGCTTTACACAATTGATGTATGTATGGATTGTGATGAGTTCTATGAGCCCCTAATAAAGTGATTGGAAAAAAAATAAGACAGTGTAGATTCCTGGGCCCTCTTCCCTCAAACCAAATGTGGGGGTAGAGGTAAGTGGAGAAGGAGTGTTAAGCCATGAGCTCTATTAATATCATAAAAACTGAGTGATTAGGCAGGGACATATTTAAAGAAATTAAATGACTTTCCCATTAACACCCTCCATAATGTACCACAGAAGTAAGTGTCCTCTTAATTATTCATCTCGTTCCTGTGATTTGAGGAGAGAAGGGTTCTTGCAGAAAGACTGCCCCCACCCCCTCCCCCAAAAACAAAACAAACCCACAAAACCTTTCTCCGCTCCCTTAGGCCCACATCACGGACTGTTTTATACAACAGTTCCACCTACTGGCAAGACGCAGGATTGCAGGGCACTCGTTCTGCGATTTTTTTTATTTTTTTTTGCGGGGTGGGGTGTGGGGGTAGGGGAAGAGGAGACTTCTGCTTCATTTAGTTTTAAAACCAACTCAAATATTCTTAGATTTGTAGTATCAGCTTCTATGACACAGCTTCATTGTATTCATAACTGTTTCCATAGGGGACAGAGTGCATTGAACCAGACCCTAGCCTGCACGTACCTCTCTCTAACGTTTTATACTGGCCCAAATAAATCGAAGCAGATGGGTATGTCGGCGGCGTCAGAGGTTGTCTTAGATTTCTAAGGCCATCATAACAAAATACCACAGACAGGAATTTAAAAACTAGGAATTCTTTCTCCCCAAGCCTAGAAACTAGAAGTCTGAATTCAGGGTGCTGCTAAGGCTCCCTCACTTCTCTATGAGCAACAGCAAAAGACACCCTTCCCCGCCCCTTACCACTTTCTTCTGGAAGCTCCAGGTGTTTCTTGGCTCTTGGAAGGATCCTCACACAGACTCCCCCTCCATGTGGCTATTTCCATGTCGATTTATATTTGCGAAAGAGCGATTTATATTTGCGAAAGAGCAGGGTTAGAATTAGCACCAGTTCGATTCCAGTATAGCTTCATTCGCTTAACTGATAACATCTTCAAAGAAATAACCTTTTCACCCTATCATTCAACCCAAACAAAACTGCATTCACCTGTGTAAGGGCTGGGATTTCAATGGATCTTTGGGGAGGGCGGTGTGGGGTGGCAATTCAATCCCTGACAGAGACCAAAGGGAACTATAATCACCGTTATTCTTCTGCTTAAAAATAACACTCCTTTGAGAATTCTTGGTTCTTTTATTATCCACAAGAATGAAATTTTATTCGATCAACTGCCCTGTCTTTGGTTTCTCCCTTTTAATCATAGATGGAATCACCATTGTCCCATTGTTTTCCTCCTCCTGGTTCAAGATCATGTACGCGGCCAGTCCATTTTCATTTCAGAAGGTCCAGAGGGTCTGTGGCTATCTCGGCTCAGAGACCAGGGTCTGCCCCAAGTGTTTACGTCTTTAATTAGCCCTAACATGCATCCTGTTCATAAGAAAGCAAAGGAGTGGGAAGCTAACTATCTCCCAACTTTGTAGGGGGTCCCTCCACCCCCTTTCAAATAGTCCTTCACATGAAGTGGACGAGAGGTGAATCAGGGAACAAGAGATTAATAAAAAGACCCTTTCCCGGCCACTTTTCGGCTCTGAACCGTGAACTCTTGGATATTTAGAAGCTATGGTAACTACATTAGAAAAGGCGAATTCCAATTGTAAGAGGAACATGGCACTCCTTGGAGTTATTGTGGATGCCCCTGCTTTTCAAAGAGAAGTTCGTGTGCCAGGAGCCAACAATTTGTTTCCTCTAAAAAGCTGCCGAAGCCTCGGACCAGCAGTGCTGCTGTTATTGGGTAAGGTAATAAGTGCCCAGAGACTGGCCGCTATGGACTCAGGGGGCTTGGGCTGCCTCTGCTTTCTGCCCTCGCATATTCTGAGTAGACTGTTTACATTCCTGTCTGAGAGAAGCTGGGAGCTTGTCTACATTGCACGTGTGCTGTAAGTTTATGGTTGTTCCATATCTGCTTCTTTGACATATAAATCATAGCAGTGATTTATTTGATTCTGCAGCCTTGTTCAGGAATACTGCCTCCAATTAGACCATCATTCCTTTGGGAAAATATGTGATGCCTGGCAAGTAAACGTGCTTTACAACGTGGTTTCCACGAGACCACAGTGGAGACACAAAGTCGGCACTGTCTGTACTGGGCTCTCGAACCCTGGGCAGACGACCACGACGCCTCATCTATTACAGAAGGGAAACAAGGTCTCTGAAGGAGGAACTTCACCTCCTCAGATGGTGATCAAAAGCCTGCTAGCCCCCAGGCTCTCTTCTTAACCCTTTCAAGACCAAAGTGCTGTCTGCCTTGAGCTTGTACTGAAGGGGTGTGTCTCCAGAAATGGAAGGCATTTTGAATGAAATGGAAAGATGTCTTTGACCCAATTATTTGAGATACACATGCCCCAATGTGTCTGGTGTTGGGGTTGGTGGCGTGAGGTCCATTTCTTCAAGTTCGCACAGTTAAGAGTAGATAGGCCCCCAACAAATGGGAACATGCACTAAAGTGGGATAGCATTCTCCCACTGAACCCGAGAGAGGTAGAATAAGCACATGGGTACTTTTTTTCTTTTACAAAAGGGGTAGGGTATGTTCTGGTTTATCCTTGGTAATGGTCAAGGGCACAGACGCTGGTGCAAGGCTGACTTGGTTTAAGTCTGTGTGACACTGGGAGAATTGCAACTCTTTTTTACTCAGTAGTTTCATCTCTAAAATGAGGTGAGATTAATGGTCATGACCTCCCGGAATTATTTTGAGGACTAAGTACACTAACAAAGCATTTAGAACAATTCCTGGCAGATAAAAGCCAAGCCCTAAACTCAGTGCTGCCGATGTAGACTCACAGGACCCTGCAGGGCAGAGCAGACCTGCTCCACAGAGTTTCCAAGCCCACACCTCCTCCTAAAAGCAGCTGCCAGTCTATCTCCCCTGGAACAGCTGGTGCATTTAAACCTCCAACTTTTCAATCCATAGCAGAATGCTTAACCACTGTGCCACCAAAGCTCCAGAAAGATTAATAAAGTCCCACATAAATATTAACTATTATTATTTAGATGGTCAGGGAAACAGTTTCATTTACCTGAAAACATCAGCGATGGTATGAACACAGTTTAGATGACAATAAAACCAGCATTTGTTGCTGGATGGGCGTCTACTACATGCCAGGCACTGTATGTGCGTTATCTTTTTTTTCTGCTTCTGTCTCCATTTCAAAGATCACCAACAAGAATGTGTTAGAAATTAAGCAAGTTTCCTAAGGTCACACACATGCTAAATAGCTTAAAGACTCCAAGCCAAACCAAATTCACTGCCATCCTGTCAATGCTGACTCATAGTGACTCCTGTGGATTTCAGAGATGGGAGTAAAAAGCCCAGTGTTTCTCCCTTGAAGCTGCTGGTGGTTTTGAACAGCTGACCATGAGGATCGCAGCTCAACACATAACTACTACACCACCAGGGCTCCTAGCTTAAAGCCTAGCCTCTTCCAATGATAAAAGCTTATTGCTGTTCCATCCACTAGACTAGATGGCAACTCACTAACCTATGCTAGCTTTCTTGCATTCTGCACGTGATATCTTAACGGTTGACTCATAAGCGCAAAGGATGCATTCCTGATTGTAACATGTCACAAATGTCTTCTTAAACTGTAGCTTATTTTAAGGTCCGTCCTTTTCTCAGAGCTCGGTCACAGAGTGTCAGTTACTATATCAGGGCCTGGAGACCCCAGGGATGTACAAGAGAAAGTCCCCAGTGATCAAGTTGCTCACAGGCTGGGAGGAAGGGGACAAGAAGGGCAAAGTCAAACCAGTATGGGGAAATTGTAGTGCATTAGAGCAAGGGTTCCTAGCGAGGGGTAGAGCACGATGCTATGGTAATATGTATTCCCTAGAAGGAAACCTTTCCAATCTTGGGGTTCGGTAGTACATGGGGTATAAGCATAAAAATGCTTCCCAGAGATCCTTCCAAATGCTATAGCAATATGATCATTATTGGGTATGAACCCAGCGCATGCTCTCGTTTAATCCTGACTACAGTTTTCTGGATGGTGCCAATAGTTAAGGCATTCTGCCGCTAATTGCAAGGTTTGAAAGTTCCAGTGAGCTGAAAAGTGCCTTGGAAGAAAGGCCCGATGACTTACTTTTAGAAATCCAGTCCCCGAGACCCCAATGAAGCGCCGTTCTACTCTGACCTAGTACCTGCGGTCCCGTGAATTAGAGCCAACTCGACAGCAGGTGCTGTGATGTAATTCTCCGGGTCGGTGCCATCACGTCCTCTTTGTAGATTAGAAAACAAGCTTTGGGAGACCACGTAAGCTACCTAAGGCCCTGGGGTGCTGTGGGCTTGGCGGTGGACTGCTAACTGCAAGGTTGGATGTTGAAACCCACCAGCTGCTCCTCAGGAGGAAGATGAGGCTATCCGCTTACAGAGAGATTTACCGTCTCGGATCTGCTACGAGAGGCCCCTACGAGCCCGAAGTGACCCGAGGGCAGGGTCCTGTGTGGGTGTAAGGGCATCCAGCTTGTAAAGTAGAGTGGCGGAGATTTAACTCAGTCTATAGGACCAACTTTCCAGGCCATTCCTCACTACTCCAATCTCACCCTGTTGTATTGTGAGATGCAGACCCATGATGCTATTGTTGTCCAGAGCCACTGACTCGGTTGTCTCACAGCACCCTGAAAGGGCGGCCGAAGGAAGCCCCGCCCCCACAGCCGCTGCTGGTTGAGCCCACTGCTGCGATCAGGGTGTTCACCCATCTCATGGAGGGGCTTCCTCTGTTTCTCTGGTCTCTGCTTCACCACGTATGAAGTCCTTTCCAGAAGACTGGCCTTTTCTGACAATTGCAATTCTGTCTTCATGCGTGTCTGTATCTTACTGTTTCACTTGTTTCAACAAGCACACATCGCTGTTGTTATTTAAAACCATTTTATGAATACGCTTAAAATGAATGATGCTCGATTGGTCTTTTCCAAAGCCTTACACAGAGGCACGTGTCGACTGCATCATTTCATGCCAGAGAAGCAATGAGGTTGGCAAAGGTGGGAGGGCAACACTGCATTTTAAATGGATTTGGTGAATCCATATTCTCAGTTTTCTAGTCTCAACCCTGCATGGGAATTTTGGCGGGGAAGTTGTATAAGACAGCACCAACACATGGGAAACGAGATTTAACCTTGGCCTGATTCCTTGAGAAATCTATAAAAATGATAACAGTTTAGGTTCTCATGAAATCCTCTTATATCATTATAACTCAGTTATCTAAAAGAGGGGGTGCTGAAGGATTTGCTGTTTTTAGGTGCCATACGGTCAACCCCAACTCATGGTGTCCCCATTCACAGAGAGATTGTGGTCCCTGGTGTTTCATTGGTTGGTTTTCAGAAGCACATTGCCAGATATTTCTTTCTACTCTTAGTCTGAAAGCTTGGCTGGAAACTGTTCAGGATCAGAGCAACACGTAACCTCGGCTGACAAAGAGCTGATCTTAAGGTGCATTGGCCTGAAATGGAACCTAGATGTCGTTCATAAAATGTGACTATCCCACCACTGCCCTCTCCTGGAATAGTGAGCAAGATGTAATTAGCTGGGCAGTAGAATGGGAGCAAGGCCCAGTACCTTGGGAGAGCCGCAGTACTGGCAAACTCTGCTTTGGAAACATTGTTTTATGAGGCATCCTGGGAAGGTGATCTGGCCCCTGGCTGTCTTTGGGCCTCTCCTGCCTTTGCCCCAGGCAACCCAGCCAGGACACATTTCCTTCAAAGCTCTGGGACATGCATTTACACCCTTCTCCCCCAGTCCCCCTTTTCCCTGACATGAACTTCCCCGGGCAGATCCTGGACCCTCTAGCCTCTGACATTTCCCTGAAGGTTGCCCCCTGCTCTGCTCCTCCACAGAGCCTTTTCTGGCTTCGAGTTAAAAGCGCATGTGGTTCTCACAGAATCCTGTGAAGCCTTTCTTATTTTTCTTAAGCCGCTGCTCTGATTACTGGGTGCGTGTCTGTTTCTTCCCACTCCCGTGGTGGCGAGGGGACAAGAACCATATTGTAGTCCCTTCATGCTTGCTTCGCTTAGGCCAGTGCCTACTATGCGCTCTCCCTAAGACCTCCTTGCCATCAAGTGGACTCATCGCGACCTTGAAAAGGTTCCACGGTTGTACATCTTTGCAGAAACCAGTAGCCTCCTCAACCACCAATCCTGTGGTCAGCAGTCCAATGCTTGCCTGACGGTGCCGCCAGGCCCCCTTGCTCTCTAGCAGGCATTTAATAATTGGATGGATGGATGGATGGATGGATGGATGGATGGATGGATGGATGGATGGATGGATAGATGGGTGGGTGAGTTGATGGAGAAATGGATGTTCTTAAATTGGGACCAGGACTCAATGGATCACTCTCAAAGCAAGTCAGAGAGGAAATTCCCCAGTAAAGATACTACCAGTTACTCAAAAGTTATGGATCAAGGAATTTCAAACTTCATGAAGCAAACACTTAAAAGAATGTAGAAGCACAGGACTTTGACTCTCATGGGTTGCCCCCGCCTTCCCCACCCCACCAGCTTAGGCCCATCATCATAGTTCATTAATCTAGATTCTAATTAGAGGGGAAATGAGGAGTGTTTTTGTAAATAGCATGTGCAGATTTTATGGAAGTGACAGTAACAGGCAAGGGAAATACAACCAGAAAATGAAGACGGGCCATAAGAGAATAAATATAGCAGGTGCTCAGCAGGATGAAAAGCCCCATGGGCCACTATTCTTCTGAGAGCTTCTGGACCAAAGTCCTCAAGGGTTGGGACAAGGGTTGGGAAGGCCAAGGGCTTTTAGTGGCTGCATTTGCGATACGGGTGAAGCCCCTTCCGTGGGATAAGCAGGAAGGGCACTGCCCCCTGCGAGAGAGGATGGAGTCAGTCCTTCAAGGAGCCTCTGTTTCACGCCGTGGAGAAGTGACGCTGTCTACCCTGGAGTCTCTTTCCCATTTCAATACTGATCACGAAACAATTCTCAGGCCAAGGAAAGCTAAACCAGAAAGGTGTTCCTATGAAGCCCACTCTGCCCCAAGGGGCCCTGCTTCCAGCAGCCCTTGTCGCCCCATGGGGAGCATTGTGTCTCTTCAAATTCTACCTCGCTCAGCCAGCAGCGCCTTTACTGCTAGCCTCCGGGGAAGTGATTATGGCAAATGTGCATGATTTTATCCACAATATACAGTATCGTGTGAAGCTCGCTTTTGATTGCCTTCAGCCTTTTTTTTCTTACAATTTATTTTAATACGTGTGGAATTATTATCCCAAACATTAGCCAGCTAGCCCGCTGGGGTCTCCTTTGCTGGGTTCCAGCTCGCTCTCTCTCTAATCCTCTCTTCACGGATAATCCACTCTAATGCTTCTTGGCTGTGGAGGGGCCTTTGCTATTACTACCTGTTGATTGGAAATTCACTTTGTCCTGTGGAGGTGGCGCTAATCGTTCGGTAATGAACACCTTGTTTGAGTCGCCGAGGCCAGAGCTCTAGTCGGGAGATTTCCTTTCTTCTTTTCAGATTTCTGGATGCTTACTTTTCTTCCGTTTTCTTTTTCCTTCTCCTGCACAACAATTCGGCCGGTCTTTGAAAGCAGCCT
>NW_022103920.1:78980716-78985306 GCF_000313985.2 Echinops telfairi
AGATGCTCACTAAACAGAGGGAAGGAGAAAAGAGAGGGGCACAGAGGAGGAAAGAATGAAACAGAAGACAGAGGGCAGAGGATTGAATGTTGGGTCCACTGAGCTACCTCCTTTTTTCCTAACGAGGTTTTATTTTAATTGCGGCCAAAAAAGCGTCATTCCGTTATTTAGGACCTCCTTAACATCCATCCGTCTGTGCTGCGGAGCCAGTTTCAAGTAGTGCTTCCATCCTTGTTACAGAGGTCAGCCTTCAACACGAAGAAGCAAGAGGGCCTAACCTTGTCAACGTCCCAAAGTTGATCGTCTTTAGTGAAGCGGAGTCACAAGAGACTTACGTACAAAATCGGAATGCAAAGGAAAGTGTTATGAAGAACTAGCCTATCCGAGGAAACTGGATGGGTGGGTTATCTTCACACAGTTGTTTCGTGTATATAAGCTACACGGGAGACCAATTATCAAGAGGTTTCTACTTGATGAGCAAAGAATCAGAACCTCGGTGTACCTAGGGTCCCTGCACCTTCCGGCCAGCCACCTCGGCCCTCCCATGACCTCTGCCGTGCGCACACCGGACATCACCTTGCTGCCTCTAGTACTGAGACTCTCCAGAGGCCATGCTCATTCTGTTCACCTACCTCCTTTTTGATCAGCAGCTTCTTTCTTCTTCTTTTTTTAACAGTTTCATTGGCACTTCACCCACAGATCACACAATTCAATAGTTCACTCATATCAACAGGAGTTGTACAGTCATCACCACAACCAATTTTAGAACATTTTCTTCTTCCTTGTACTCCTTGTTTTTTTGTGAAAATTATTATTTTTCTAAAGTATGGCTAAAATATATACAACAAAGCATTCTACAATCCCCCAACTTCTACAGAAATAATTCAGTGCCATTGATTATACAAAGGGGTAGTACCCCCCCCCCCCCAAAAAAAAAAAAGGTCCGCCCAGCAGAGCTCTTGTAGTAGGCATTTTCCCCTCTAGGCAAGCCTCGAGGAGCTCGCTCTAAGGTAGTGCACCCAGTGGCATCACATGGGAAGGTTCTCTCTGGTCACAGTGAATTTTTTCATAAAAGCAGTTTCACGTGAACCTCGTTTTTTGTGATGACCAATTTAAGAGAACAGCATGTGGCTGTGAAATTTTGTTTCCTGCTCAGGAAAAATACTGCAGAAACTGTTGTGATGTTGAACACAGCTTACAAGGGCAGTGCTATGGGAAAATCTCAAGTGTACAAGTGGTTTTCTCATTTCAAAAAAGATGAAATGTCAATTGATGACAAACCTCATTTTGGATGCCCACCAACTTCCTGAACAGATGTCAATTCATAGTGCATTTGGATTTCATTCTACCAGGTCAGACTGTTCAAGTTTTCTATTTAGAGGTTCTGAAAAGGTTGTGTAACAGTATGCAACAAAAAGGCCTGATTTGTGGCAGACAGGGGATTGGTTTTACCACCACAACAATGTACCTGCTCACAGAGCCATCTCAGTGTGCCAGTTTGGGGCAAAAAACAGCATTCCTCTCTTGCCCCATCCACCCCACTCACCTGACCTCACTGCATGCAAATTCTTTTTGTTTCCATGAATGAAGAGAGCCCTGGAAGGCAGTGATTGGATGACTAGAAGAGGTGAAGGAAAAACAAGCGAGGTGCTGTAGGGTCATCTCAACAGATGAGCTTGAAAAGTGTTTCCAAGAATAGAATCGCAGATTTGACAAATGTATTAAGTGTACTGGTGAGTACTTTGAAGGTGGAAAGGTTCTTTGGTAAGAAAATAAGTAAATATATAGCTTTGTGGGGGGAAGGGGGCTTTATTTGGTACCCCCTTGTACTCGGTGTCGTATAACATTACTGATATCCTTTTCCAGATTATTTCACAACCATTAGCATGAACTCACAACCCCGAGCAAAAACTCTTCCTCCTTCACTCCTTGTGACCAGTGATGAGTCTTTTTTTTTAGGTGTTTTCTTGGTATGATATTCACGTATCATCTAGTTCCATAGTTACATCGTTTTCAAAAAATAGTTGTAATATCATCATTACAATCAGTTCTAGTGCTTCCTACCCCTATGGCATTCATTGTTTGAGCCCCAATTCCCCTCACCCTTATTCCCACCCACCCCCATCCCCAATAAACCATTGCACCAGTTATTGTCTCTATGCATCCACTTCTTTTGTACTTCATAAACTGGGAAACCTAACAGAAACAATAATAAAATAAAAACAATGAAACAAAAAGAAGAAAATAATAATAGACCGATAAAAAGAAAAGACTACCAATGATATTTTAAAAGCCAGAGAAGAAAATTCTGTCGTGGAACAAGTGAGAACTCTTTGAGCTCAGAGCAAATTCAGGTTGGGTCAAGAGGGAGGTCAACTGATCAAGTATTATATTACACCATGGTTCTATCCACCATAATGAAGTTTGCAATAATTTCTGTCTGATAGTAAAGCTGTTCCAGTCTCCGACTGTGGTTATTTAGGTATGTTGATGACTCAAAGAAACCCTGGTTGCATAGTGGTTATGTGTTGGGCTGCTAACCACAAGGTCATCAGTTCGAAACCACCAGCCGCTCCTCAGAAGAAAGACAAGGCTCTCTACTTCTGTAAAGAGTTACAGTCTTGGAAACCCAGTTTCTCAGAGACAGCTCTTACAGGGTCACTATGAGTCAGAATTGATTTGTTGACACCGAGGGATAACTCACCAACTTTGGCCCCTCCTACCTAATCTTGGAGTCTTTTCTACTGTTCCCTTCTGCTTAGATCCATGTGTGTTGGTTTATGAGTCCTGGTAACCTCTCTATGTAGTACCCCACCAGTGGCACTTCCAAATGTGCACGCTGTCGATGATGGTGGTGAGAATGACAGATAACTGATGGCACAAAGGTCGTGGCACACCTGTTACCTCAGTGTGAGATGACCACAAGCACCTCACCCAAAGTAAGATTGGTGCCACGAATATCATGTTGATGGAGCCCTAATGGCACAATAGAGTCAGTAAATTCACATCAAGGACCTGTGACTTTTGCATTATGCACATCTCTTAAGGAATATCACATTGTCGTTTTCTAACGTTAGTATGACCTTCCTGTATTTATTCCATTCCAACCTGCAGGGTGTAGTTTCCCATAGCAGATTCGTGTGTGCTTATGTGTGCACGCATACGCACCTGTGGACAAGCATGAGCACGTACGTGCGCTGTGGCATGTCATTCTCCTACTACATTTTGGCTTCAGTGAATGATATGGGGACACATGACTGGTCTGGTGAAATTGGGTACTTAGCAATTCTAAGACCAGATGCCCACTAAACCGCATGCCAAGGAAAAAGTTGGCACCTTGTCCTTTTGGAGAGGTAGCTGTATCTGAGGCTCACATGACATGCTGGTTTGAATCGGGGTGAAGTCCCAGTCCTTAGCCCTTTGAACCTAGCAGACGAGGCAGAAGCTATGGAATACAAATAGCTGGACTTTACAGGCCAGCCATTTGTGCACCACGGACCACAAGACACCTCTCTCTTTGCAAACATCCCGTTGAGGTCAGTCTGTCTAAGACAACTGGAAGTAAATTCTGAGGAGGAAGAGGAGGAAGAGAGGGAACATTGTAACAAGTGTTTAGGGGGTGGGGAGAGGGGATGATTGAGAGCCCTATAGAAGAGATGGACAGGCCACCCTGGGACTTGACAAATAGAACACAGGGAAGCCATACCCTTTGAAGGACCCCACTGAGTGGCCCCAGCAAGGAAGGATGCGAAAGCCCCAGTCAGACTTGGACAATGAGAGAGCACGTGCTGCGGCTGTAGGCCATGCAGAGAAATGGATCAGGAACAAAGGAGAGACCAAAAGGCAGAAGGCAGGAACAATGGGTCAGACAAGCCGCTCCCCCCACCTCAATCTCCCTTCTTCCTCTTTGACATCCAGACTTGTGGAACGGAGGCCATTTACCACAACAATGCAGCCAAGTTATCCGATGGCAGGTGATCCCTATCAGGGCGAGGGGAACTGCTTATTTAAACAGAGCTCGATGCCGAAGAGCAGGAGAACCCAGAATACATGGGACCACGACTGCTGTACACCTAAGGAGTGGTGAGAGGGAAGAGATGCTCACTGGACCCAAAGGGGCTGGCTGGCTCCAGTTCTGAAAGGATGGAACGATGCCAGGAGGAGGACTCTCAACACCCATAAGCGTGGAGTCTCCAGGACCCAACAGTTCAGTAGAAGAACCCGCTTCTGGACCTGAGTGGGTACCTATTTGACTGTAAGTAGAACTGGCCTATGGCACCAGGGGAGCATAAGGGGTTACAAGTTAGGCTGCTAACCACAGCAACCACCACTTGCTCCGGGAGAAAAATGAGGCTTTCTGCTCCTGTACAAATGTACAGCCTCGGAAACCCACGGGGCAGTTTCCTCTGTCCTGAACATGATGAGTCAGAACTGACATGCTGGCAGTGAGAGGGTTGGGCTACTCGGTGGAGGAATGAGTCTGCCCAGGTTTCCAGCAATCGAGAAGCCTAATGCCAAGGAGCTGGCGAAGAACTCTGAACATGCCACAGACTGCCGGGAGAACCAACCAACCAACACAATGAACGAAAA
>NW_022103920.1:78987110-78995512 GCF_000313985.2 Echinops telfairi
CGTTCGACACCCCGTGATCACACAGGTTGATATGTTGTTCCATGTGGGCTTTGTTGCTTCTGAGCTAGATGGCCGCTTGTTTACCTTCAAGAAATTGGGGTTTTGGAAGGCAAACTGCTCAGTATAGCTTTGGGGGCTGGGGTTAGGTTTTCAATGAGCCACGAGCCAGCAGTGGGTAGATCGGAGAGAGACACCGACAAATGTAGTTAGTCTTTATTAAGCACCTAAGGGACCCAGGTGTGGTGGTGACGTGCTCTTATAAAACAACAGGGTGGATGAAAAAATGGGCAAAATCACTCCGGGCCACTCCAGGCATTCCCAGGCTCCGCTTTGCCAGTGTTTCCTCATTGATGGTAATACGAATATCATTCCGGAATTCCCAAGAAGGGGGAAAGAAAAGCTAAGCCTGATTTGCCTCTGAGCTGGAACCAGAATGTACCAGTACAATGCAGGAGCATATTTCTAACAACAAAGGCTAATGTCTATGAATTCATTCAGCCAGCTCCATTGTTTATAATTCTTGCTTACATTTGCTGTCATGCACCGGAGTTAAAATTTACACCCTTTGGGGAATGCAAGAAGTTATTTTTATTTATCCTTCTTTGTTAGTGGTTTCACTTCACGATAATTAATCAAATTCCCCAAGCAGCCTCGGATTGGGGAATGATGATTTATTTGCATTATTTGGCTTTGCTACCAGGGCCTCTCACGGAGTGAGCTCTCTGTTATAATATGGGCCTCTGATTTTATGACAGGTTGCAATTTTCTTGTAATGTTAGATGTGGTTCATCTTGATAATTATGCTAAATTAAGTCGTCCTACACATTATAGAAATGTATGTGAAGATACATTAACCGACATTAAGAATTTTAATTAGGTTCTACATATCATAGGAATGCATATTAAACAAGAATCCATCTGCATTGCAGAGTTCCAATGTAATTCTCACAACTCAGACCAATTACTCGTGGGGAGGCGGGGCTATCTCAACCTCTTCAGCTTTGTACTGGCATGGAATTTTATAATGAGTACTCGGGTCACATGTAAAAGGGGAAGGCTTGTCTTGTTAGGAATTCATCTCTCATTCTACCACCACCACCCTCCTTTTTCCCCCCTCTCCTGCCCCGTTCCTTGTCTTTCTTTTCTTGCTGCTCGAGTAACAGAGGAATTGGCCAGAAAAGCAGCATGACCCTTGCGGGGACGTCTCAGTGGGAAGCGTGCAAAGAAGGAAGCGAGAAGCCGCCAAACCAGGTTCTGCCCCAGCGAAGAGCACAGGCCCTCTGACCTCAGCCTTTTCGGGGGCAAGTGGGGAGCCCGGTGTCCTGCCTTCAGCGGGGGGTCCAATCTGCCGAACCTGGGCTGGGCCTTCGCAAGGTGCAGGGGGTGGCCCTGACGGCTGTCGCTTGCACACAGACGATTTGGTCCCCTCCCAAATTTTGTGGTGAGCTGCCGCGGAGTCGGCCCCGAGGTCCTGGCAGCCCCCTGCGCAGGGCAGGAAAGTTGGGGCTCTCCGCGACCGAGTCCTCAGAAATGAATAGCCAGGCCGTTTCTTTCTAGCCCACCGGAGTCTGGATGCTCTGCAGAAACCCGCCAGCGTGACAGCAACGCCACCGGGAGCCGGCCCTGGCGGACAGGGCTGGGCGTGCAGCAAACGCCAAGTGGCACGTCTGAGGGGGTAATCTAACCAAGTCTCTGGTCTGGGGGGGTGAGAATTCTGCCCCAGAACGACCAGCCCCTCCCTGAGAGCGACAGGGGCTTCTTAGGAAGCCTGGCGCTGGCTTTGGGTGGGACCATCATTTCAAAGAACGACGAAAGGGCTGTGTGCACACGGTCGTCCTCTGAAGTCACTTCTTCGTTTTGTCTTTTTGAAAGTAGTTGAAACCCAGTGCAGCCCCTCACAGCCAGAGACCCCTTCTCCCAGGCTGGCAGGGCCCCCAGCTGCAGGCCAGAGTGGACCGCCTTGCTTTTTGGCGCTCTGACAATGAGATTCAGCTCCCAACACTCAGAGACTCCAGCATCGGAGTCTCTTAGTTGAGGCTCACAATCCCGGCTCCGAGGCCGTCAGGTAACCACCCTTGCCTTGGCTGAGCATGGGGGCCATCTCCTGTGTGTCCCAGCATCCCAGAAGAGGGCACTCAGCGGAGGTGGACAGTCACCTCTCCCCTGCCTTCTGCACTCTTGTCAAGAGCTCTCCCCTGACCATAGGACTGGCCATGCTGACAGATAAAGACCGAAGGTCAGTAGCTGGGAACTAGCAGAGACGGTCGGAGGTGGGGGGGGGGCAGCGATTCCAGACCAGGGAGGTTGGCTGTAGGGTACTGTTAGATTGTGTCCTCCAGGCCAAGATGGGGGGGGAGAAGCTGCTGCTTCTTTCCATCCTGACCTGCACCCCTACTGATTTCAGAAGCACACTCCCATCTATGTGTGCTGGCTCGAAAATGTCTAGGCCATCATTTCCATGAGAACGAATGGTCTTGCAGCTTCCGAGAACTACACTTGACCATGGACTCTGTGCCGCCTGCATCTTCAAAAACCAGTAGCTGTGCTTTTTTACTATTCTCCTCTTCTTTGCTGACTCCCATTGCCAGCATTATAAAATTGACCCGTCTTTGCATGGTGGAGAAGCCCTGTCGTGTCTGGCCCTTTCCTGTGTACTAAACCTTGCCTCTGGCCAGAGACACCACCCCCACCCCCACCACACTGAGCTTCCGGTCAGCGGTTCCGGAACTTGCCTGTGGCTGCATGTCCCTATGTATTTACAGCCCGTTGTCCCTCTGCCCTGCCCCCTCTCCATCCCACCCAGGAGAACACAGTGCACGAACAGGGCTCTGTCAACTGATCTCAAATGGGAGGCACCCCTGGCCCCATGTCCCCACGCCTGGACAATTCATAACTTACTTCTCTTTAAATTACCCTAGTTAAAGCTTAAATTTCTAATCCATAGAACCTTTTGAGGCTCTGTGCCCCCTCCACCTTCCTGTTCTGCGGATACTTGGTTCCGTTGTTGTTCTCTTGAGTGGAGAGTGTTCAGAGTTTTTATTCGGGACTTCACACCGTGGCTTTGGGGTTCTTGCAAAACTCTTCTCCCAGGGTTCGTAGCAAAGGAGTCCTGGTGGCTGCACCAAGTTAAGCATCAGGCTGCTAACCCAAAAGTCACTGGTTTGACCCCAGCAGCCGCTCCACAGTAGAGAAACGAGGCAGTCTGCTTTCACCACCATTCTAGTCTTCAAAACCCCACGGAGCTGTTTTCTGCCCTAGAGATTTGTGAGTCAGAATCCATTTGATGGCAGTGGCTTAAGGTTTATCGGATCCAATTTTGACCAGTCTCATGCTCTGTTCAAGGCAGATTGAGCTGCGTGTCTCCACCCCAATGGGGACATCAATGTCCCTATGAGTGATGCACACTATACCACCCATCTGTCATTTGTAGCCGACAGTGGACAGCATGGATTATCAAGCAATCCCTCTGCGAGGCATTTGGTTGGGAAGACATCAGTCAGGAAGTCTTAACAGGTGTCCAGATGACAGAGTCAATGTTGAGTTAAAAAGTTAAATCCTGTTGTGGACTCCCAACCACACGTTTATTTACATATTTTATTTATGCACTTTTAACTGCAGTAAATATGTCCTTTACCAGTTGGGTTAAGGCTAAAGGGTGGTAGGTTTCTACCTGGCTATGAACTCAAAGATCGACTATTCAGATACGTCCATAGCACCGCAGAGAAAGGCTGCCTGGACTCTGGTTGAGTTGGTCTTTCTTTATTCATTTAGTCCCAGTCCTTCTGGTTCATTCTAACCCAAGTGGAGGAACCCAGGATACAGAGCTAGAGAAACTTGCAATTTTTAATTCAGCTTCCAAATGATTTCCTCTCTGTTGTAATTTGCTAAATCTTAGAATCCCTTAAGTTAAGAGATTTATGAAACTGTCAGCGTGACCTTCTCGCACCCCCCTCCACCTGCCCCTGTGAGAATCATGTAGGCTTAGGTATGATTTTTGTCTACATCTTAAAAGGCCACATTCGACGACTAAATGTGCATTGTGGCAGATTTAAGATGTTCTTATCCTTTTGCTAATAGATTTATCATTTTAACCAGAGTGTCTTTTATTTCTGAGTCTCTCTCTAAAGCTGAGAACAGTCGTGCTGTCTCCAAGAAAGGAAGAACACTTTAACTCTATTACAAGGATAAGAAGTCGGAGTTTGTTAGATGATAGGGAAAAGTACGAAGAGCCTGGGGTCTACGAAGAGTAGAAAGGGTCTGTGAGGTCAGGGCTAGTCAGAAAGTCCTTGTTTGGCTACTTATTGTTAACTCAGGGGTTTTCAACTCGGGTGGTTGTTAACTCGGGTGGTTTTTCCCTACAAGTCCTCAGGGACACTTGGGAGTCTGGAGGCACTCTGGAGTGTCAAACGTATAAGATCCTAAAATGACAGGACACTCCTGCAATGAAGACATGTCTGGCTTGAAATAGTAATAGCCTGTTTGAGACTTCCTGAGTGAACGCTGCAAAACCTCTCCCTGTGATGAAGGGATTTGATCCTCAGTGTCCGCTCCAGGAGGCCACCAGAAATAGAGCCTGGTCAACTTGGGCACACTGGAATCACATCTTTCTGCCCGCTGACAGAAACGTGAGGAGGGAGAGGGAGAGGGAAAGAGAAAATCATTTTCTATAAAGCCATTTTTTAGTTGAATTTGTTTCAAACCATTTATTTTGCCACAGCAGGTGAAATCACTTGCTATTTTCCATGGGGAATGTTGCTGCTCCTTTAGTGGGCTAATACGGACTGGTTATTTTAAAGAGCATTCTGGAAGATCGTTCTTAAAATGGCGGGCTCAAATGTGGCTGCCATCCCTTCTCAAGAAAACTCCTGAGCGTGGTTAGATTGGAGAAGTGAGGCATTTAGATTTTCGTGTTGCTTTATTGGTCTCGGCGAATACAATCAATGCATTTAGCAATGACATTGGTCAGGGCTGGAGGTGGAAGCTAAGAAAGCGATCAGGAACAGAATCAAGAAGTTAAGAGTAGCACACAGGTTACCTTACTCATTTTGTCCCCCATTGTTCTTTTCATGATTTAGAAAACTTGCTTTAGATTCGACTGGGTGACATGTTGGACTGCTAACCACAAGTCACCAGTTCAAAACCACCAGCCACTCCATGGGAGAAAGAAGAGGCTTTCTACTCCCATAAAGAGCGACCATCTGGGAACCCCCCAGGGGCAGTTCGCTCTGCCCCATCAAGTTGCTAGGAGTGGAAGATATGTTTAAGGATATTGAAGAAATGTCTTAAAAGGAGAACACCTAAGCACAATGTTGTGTTGTGGATTTGATTCCTCAAAAGAAGATGAATGTACACACACACACACACACACACACACAGAACATTAGTGTGATCAGTGCGGAGATCCTAACATGACCTGGGGTTTCATTAATAGTAATGCCCGTGGTTGGTTTTCCAGTTTTAACAAGTGCACCATGGTAGCAAGATGCTACTACTGCCATCAAGTCAACTGCAGCTTGTGGGGACGCTACATGACAGAGAGGAACAGCCCCACAGGCTTTCCTAGGCTGTCGTCTTGAAGAAGAGCATGGTGAAGAATATCGAATGGACGCTCAGAAGAACGAACGAACAAGTCTGTCGTGGAATAAGTACAGCCAGAATGCTCTTTAGGAGTAAGGTGGAGAGAGGCTTTGGACATGTTATACAGGAGGGGCCAGGCCTTACAAAAAGACGTCATGTTTGGTAAAATAGAGGGTTAGTGAAAAAAGAAGACCCTTAATGGATGGTTGACACCGTGACTGCACCAAGGAGCTCAGATAGAGGAATGGTTATGAGGGTGGCAAGGACCAGGTAGGGTTTCATTCTGCCGTACCTGGATGGGATAGCAGTGAGTCCGAACCAACAGTGCCTAACAATAGTACCTACAGGTATCTACTGGTGCTTTCTTCTCTGGAGCAGCTGGTGAATTTGAACCCCTGACTCTTCAGTTAGCAGCTGAGTGCCTAACCATCATGCCATGTCCTGAGAGCCCCTTAATGACAGCATTAAGAACAACAACAAAACCCCAACCAAACCAAACCAAAATCACTGCCATCACGTAGGTGCTGGCTCCTAGCGACCCTATAGGACAGGGTAGAACTGCCTCGGTGGGTTTCTGAGACGCTAACGCTTAATGGGAATAGCACGCTCTGTCTGTTCCGAGGCTGGTTTAATCACTGCACCCCTGGGCATTAGGAGAAACACCAGCTGTGTGAGGGCTAGCTGTCTTTGGATTTTTCTATCAATCTAAAATTATCCTCAGTACTAAGTTGGTTTTTTTTTAAATTCAGCCCCAAGTTGCTTGTACCTGAGGTGTTTTCACATGTTCATTTAAAGTCAACCAACACTGCTTAGCTCGCACACCAGAAGTGCTTAAGGGATTAAAACTGCAGTCTCCAAACCCCCTACCTCCTCTGTGTAGCATTAGGATGACTGCTTTTAAACTAATGTCAGTTGATGAAACTTACCCAGCAGTACAAAAGCACACCCTTCCCTTCTCGCTCACGCCCGAACAGCGGTGCCAAGCCTCCAGGGCAGGGGTCCTCAAACTTTTCAAACAGGGGGCCAGTTCACTGTCCCTCACACCCGTTGGAGGGCCGGACTATAGTTAAAAAAAACAACTATGAGCAAATTCCTATGCACACCGCACATATCTTATTGTGAAGTAAAAAAACAAACGGGGCAAAAACACCCGGCGGGCCGGATAAATGTCCTCGGCGGGCCACATGTGGCCCGTGGGCCGGAGTTTGAGAATGCCTGCTCCAGGGAACAGCCAGGCAACCGTGTGTCAGCGTAGACCTGCGTGCCATGGGACTTAGAGCGGTGTATTTTGAAGACATCGACCACCAGACTTTTCTTTCGAGACACCTCTGGCGAGACGCAAACCTCCAGCCCTCAGCAGCCCTCGTTTAAGTGTTTCCCAAGACGCTGACGAGGTCACGCAGTGACCATCGGTTAGCCTCACAAGCCACATGAGCTGCACCCAGAACCTGGCACTTCCCCCCAAGTAGCCAGGTAGTCTTGACTCTTCAAATTCGTAAGGGTTTTACTTTCTCTGCTACATTAACTGGAGGCATGTTTGTGGTGTAACTACTTTGTTGTTCTTGGCTCTGCACAAGATTCGGTGAGGTTTGAGAAGTGGTTCAGGAAGGAAGGAGAGAAGAAAGGGGAAGTAGGAGAGGGAGGGAAGGAGGGGAGAGAAGAGCCATAGAGAAGGAATGAACCTGACCTCTGTTTGGAAGGGCTTATGATTTCACGGATGAGAGTATAACATAGAATGATGGAACAAAGTGAGCCTACCTATATAAGACAGGCATGGGAAGCAAGCTGAAGGAGGAAGCAACGAGACCAGCAGTTCTGGAGGGACAACTAGGGAATTAAAATCAACAGCGAGGAGGACACAGAGATCCTGCGGGTGTTGTAGCAACAGCAATCTAGCTGAGAGGAAATACTAAGACGTGGAAGCAGAATGAGCTGTGCTGGTGGGACAGGAGGAAGGTAAAAGGAAACAGGAACGATCTAGGAAGCAAAGCTATGCACAGAGGTATGAAAACATAGGTGTGCACTCATGTAAATATATCAATTCCTAAAAATAGAGGTATTGGCATATGTACATATATTTGTAAGGCAATACACTGAGGTAGTGAATGGACTTTGGGCCCCTGCTCAAGCCCTGCCTCAACACAAGAATACTTTAATAATTTGGCATTCTGTGAGGCTCACCCTCCCATGATCCCTGAAGACAAAATGGGTGCATAAACAAATGTGGTGAAGGAAGTAGATGGTGCCCGGCTATCAAAAGATACAGTGTCTGTGGTCTTGAAGGCTTGAAGGTAAACAAGCAGCCATCTAGCTGAGAAGCAACAAGCCCACATAGAAGAAGCCCATCTACAGACAATAGGACATCTCCTCACAGAAGGGTCATCAGGAAGGGATGAGTCAACCAGGGCGCAGTATATCACCGATAAAACACACAATGTTCCTGTCTGGTTCCATGAGGCTTTCTCACCCCCCACAATCATGACCCCAGTCTTGCCTTTCACTGCGGGATAGAGCAGAATATGTACCCAGGTACAGATCAGAGATAAGAGCTCAGGACACACGGAATCCAGGAACAGGAATGGGAGTAGCAATATAAGGAGGATAGGGGAATGTGGAGAGAGGAGGGGAGGAAGGGGGAACCAATTGCAATGATTGACACATAACCACCACCACCCGCCACCCCTGGGATGAACAACAGAAACCGTGGGGAATGGGAGACAGCAGTCAGTGTCAGATATGAAAATAATTATAATTTGTGAAGGAGTCACGGGGGTGGGGTGGGGGAAGAGGAGCTGATACCAAGGGCTCAAATAGAAGGTAAATGT
>NW_022103920.1:78996580-78998466 GCF_000313985.2 Echinops telfairi
ACTGGACTTAGTTTCAAAGAGCTTCTGATATAACATGTAAGGATCTTGAGACATACTATTAAAAACATTTAAATATATTAAAGTTTTTTTTTAACGTGAGCAACTCACCCGCAGAAAGGGGGTGGGGGTGGCAAAGAACAACCACTCATCGATGAACCGCTGGAAAGCCTCCCCCATCGAACTGGAGCATTTGGCTCAACGTGGGCCTTGGATTTGGGGAGGGTGTGGGTTTCACCGTGAGCGGCTAACGAGGATGTCCTTGTGTCCTTTCGCTCAGGGTCCTCTCTAGCCACTTGGGGCAGGAGAGGAAAACCTGACAGCCAGCTTCCATGGTGCCGGGCTGTGTGCTTTGGACCCCTGCCCTGCGTCCACCCACAGCCTGGGGCTTCCTTCAGAGCCCTTCCTTCCTTCCCCAGGGCTCCTTCCCAACTGCCCTCTGGCTTAGAAGACCTTCAGGCCCTCACTGGTCAGTTCCGATGGGTGCCGGGGCGGGCCGTATGGGAAAGGAAGCTTTCGCCTCGGGACCTTCAGTCCAGCACGGAGGAACTATGCTTCTATTTACTCAGTGCCTGCCAGGGCCCGGTACCGAACAGAGATGATTCTGTTAGTTCTCCATAAAATGTCAGCGTGCAAATTGAGACAGCCCTGGGGCTGCACAACCGCAGCTTGGGGGTGGGGTGGGGATAGGGGTGCTGTTGGTGCCTCCCCTTGGATCTGATCTGCGCAGGCGGTTATTTAACTGCGCTTCCTGGGAGGCGTTCTTTCTTGGAGGGATGACTCAGTCCCACATAAATGCACAGTAGGGGGACCTCACTCGGGACAATTATGTTGAATCACGCGCCTTCCCCAAACCATTTACTCTGTGGGGAAGTCCCCCAACTTGTGCCTCTTGTTCTTTCCCAGAAGCTCGGCTTTATTTTCTTTGCCTCCGTGGGAGAGGAAATGGATGTGATCGCTGTGTGCCCAGGAAGAGGGATGATAATACTCATTTTCAGCCAGCTCAAGTTTGTGTGTGTGTGCTTAGCTTTTTTTTTTAATCATTTTATTAGGGGCTCATACAACTCTTATCACAGTCCATATGTACATCAATTGTGTAAAGCACATGTGTACATTCATTGCCCTTATCATTCTCACAACAGTGTTTAGCTTTTAAAGATCAGAAAATGCATGCACGTGTGCATCGGTGCACAGATGTAACAAGTAAATAAACGCGGCCAAGCAGCCCAGGTGAATGGAGCCACCACCGAGGCGACTGCCAGCGGTGGACGCAGAAGGGACCGAGGGAGGCGCCCAGCCAGGTGGTCCTTCCTCCTCCTGCCACGGCGGTGACTGCCATCGCTGTGCAGCCTATGGCCAGAAATCAAGTGACGTACAGGCAGCACTCCTTTAATTTGCCTAATTACTATTTGTTCACGCCCCGCACCACAGGACCGTGTTACAAATGATCCCCCCAACTCAGTCCACTGGGTGGATGCAAGTGTCACTCTCAAGTGGCTTGTGGGGGCAATTTGCAAAGAACGTCTCCCCCACCAAATTATTAATTGGCTCCTGGGGAGGCCCTGGTTTCTGTGGTTCCGAGTAATTACTATCCGTGTCAAGGTTAAACATCTGCCAGCGGTGAGCGGCGGTACCTGCTAACCCGCCGGCGGAGGCACTCGCTGCTGTCAGCGTCATGTTTACATTCACAGTTAGGTAGCTCCTGTCAACACTTCCTCTTCGTGAAAACAACAGCAAGTGTCACCACCGTGACACTGTTTATGTGGCTCCCTGAAGGCTGTGGGGGGAGAATGTAAACACGGAGTTACTGCCTGTTTCCAGCAGAGCTGCACTTGGTGTGAGGAGGTGGGGACCACGCCTTGAGAAGGAAACTGCCGTTCAGCTGTGGA
>NW_022103920.1:78998715-79011446 GCF_000313985.2 Echinops telfairi
ATGAGTTTCCATGGTCAATGAGTTAAGAGCGAGGCTGTCAGACGGCAAGAGCGCAACCTGCTAAACTCACTGCAGACCTGACTGGCAGGCGGCGCTGTAAGTCACTGGATGCCAAAGATTGGAATGTGCCTTTCAGGTTCATTCCGAACAGCTCCGCATCCTTCAGGACCTTCCAGTGAGGATGTGACAGGGCAGTTAGGCTAAGGGGCAACCCTCCTTGATGGCCTTTGCAACTCCTCTCCAAGGCTGACTAACGCACACTGCTCCTGGGTGACGCAAAAGGCTGGCCACTCAGTTACGAGCCCACAGGTTGGAAGCTTGAGTCCACACATAGGTGCCTCAGGAAAAAGACCTGGAGATCAACCTCCGAAACCTTTGTAGAGCTGGAACCAGAGTGGACTGAACGCAGATTTTCACTTGCTATGAAGAATGTCACCAACGCCACTGAATGCGTTGCTTGTGTAGAAATTGTTGAATGGAAAAACACAAGGGGCTGGATAGGGGGAGCCTGGTGGAACATTCTACCCTGAGACACACAGAGCCCCCAGGAGCAAGGTCAATCTGACAGAACTGGATTGGTTCCTGGTTTTGTCACATGATAAGATGTCCTTCCAATTGAATATTCATTTTTTTCATAACTTGTTAGAGCGAGGTCAATTTCAACAGCAAGATCAATAGATTAGCAAATGTTTTGAGAATGATGAGGACAATGAATGTACAAATGTGCTTTACACAATTGATGTATGTATGGATTGTGATAAGAGTTGTATAAGCCCCTAATAAAATGATTTTTCTTAAAGTCAAAACCACCACAAAAAAAAGATTAAATAGATAGGAATTATAACTAAAGTTTCTAAATAAATCAAGAAATAATCTGAAATAGGAACTGGTAAAACATAGCATGACAGCCAAATCCAGCCTCTTGCCTGCTGTTTGATGACAGCCTTGCTTACTGAACTTGACAAGGACGCAAAGCACTTGTGGACTAAAGTCTCAGTAAGAAACGGGCAGGAGAGCCAGGTACAGGTGTGTGGGTAAGCTTTTATGGAGTTGCTATGAGTCAGAAATGAGAAATTGGGCAAGGTAATAATTTACAGGAATGTGGATGCTTTCTACGGGTCGTAATGAGTCAGAATGGGTGTGACAGCTGTGGGTCTGGTTTTAATTTGATCGGTGTGCGTTATATGGTTCTCATAACTCTCAGTGGTTTTCAGACTTTTCCAGAAGATGAGAGTGAAGGGTCTTAAGGGTGCAGTAGGAACTGAATTGGAAAACGTGGCCGGAATATTGATAGTATCGCCAGTCAGACCAAACCAAACTCACTGCCTTCAAGACTGTATGACCCAGAGGGACCCTAATAGGACAGAGTAGAGCTGTCCCTCTGGATGTCTGAGACTGTAACTCTTCCAGCAAATAGAAAGCCTCATCTTTCTCCCTTGGAGTGCCTGGTGGGTTTGAACTTCTGACCTCTGGTCAGTTGCCAGTCAAGAGGAGTCTATTTCTCTCCCTCTCGCAGCTGAGCAGGAGTTCCCTGAGTGCAGCAAATGGTGAACATGTTTCACTGCAAACCAAGAAGCTGGCAGTTTGGATCCACCAAGAAGCATCTCAGAGAAAGGGCTGGGCATCTGCTTCAGGGCAATCAGTCATTGAGAACCCCACCAAGCTCGATTCTCTTTGGATAAACATGAGGTGGTATCTGCATGCCAGGTGTTGGCCGGGGATGCATCCCGACTCACTCATTGCCATCACGCCAATGCTGACTCACAGTGACCCTATAGAACAAGGTAGAACTGCCCTTACAGTTCTTGAGACTGCAACTCTCTAAGGGAGTAGAACACCTCACCTTTCTCCTACAGAGAGACTGGTGATTTTGAACTTCTAACCTTGCAGGTAGCAGCCCGATGCAGAACCACTATGTCAAAAGGGCTCCTCCGATGATGGCTAGGTTTGACCAATAGAAGGGGGCAGAGGTGGTGCAGGTTTTAAATATCCTTGCACCCTTTGTCTTTGCTTATTGGAAAACTTCCATCATCCTATAAAGAAGCCCAATGCAGCCCACTGAAGGATGGAGGGCCCCGTGGAGGGGAAACTAAGTACCTCCGCTCACAGACAAGACAGCTGTCAGACTTAGAGAGAGGCCAGCCTTCCCAGCTGGCATAGCTAAACCCCGCCCCACGCCGGCCTGCCAGTGGGATGCAGCTGGCTGACTGGGTGAGCTCAGGTGAGGCCTGCACAGCCAGAGCTCAGCCATCCTGCAGAGACAGCAGGCACACAATAAATCCCTGTTTCACATTAGTCAGGTGTGGAGTTCCTTGATAGGCAGCCATACATCCATGGAATCCTGGTGGCTTAGTGGGTACACATTGGGGAGCTAACTCTAAGGTCAGTAGTTTGAAACCAACAGTCACTCAATGAACAAAAGATGAGGCTTTCTACACCTGTAAAGAGTTAGTCTCGGAAACCCAGGGACATTTCTCCCTGTCCTATAGGAGTCAGAATTGATTTCCTGACAGTGTTTGGGTTGTTTGTTTTTTTGGAAGGGGGTAATACACCCATGCTTCAATGTCTTTAAGAAAATGTAAGATCTTCTTATGATATCAGGAGAATTAATGTAATAAGTCTTTTTAATTCAGTGATATAATTTTGTATAAAAGCCTGTGACCAAATTAGAAACTGCAGGGGGAACACTGATGCTCTGTGATTTCCAAAATCACGTATTTCCTTAGCTAGCGATAACAGAGAAAGCCACTAACAAAATGCATAGCTACAGATTCCCAGCTGTTAGAATCGATTTTGTAATCCGCTGTTTACAGGCAGTGGCTAGAACATTTTAAGCGTCTGTGTTTTTTTAATAGATCTGATGGTGTGTTAAAAAATAATATAAATCCCCTCTTTTAGAAAAGGCAATGTGTTGCCAGAACTATGAATCTCTGCTTAAGACAAGATTACATTTCTAATTCAAGGACAACTACAAAACAGTCTCAGAGGATCTAAAATCACTTTGTTTTGTTTTTTCCCCCGTCACTGAGGCGTAAGTCCCATCTCTGTGTTTGCAAGGAAACTTGTCAAATTGTTTTACTTCAGAGCCTGTCTTTACCCACCTAAACTGCAGACCTTTATATTTTCATTGCTGTCAAAGTTTGTCAAATATGTTTCAGATAATGGTGGGAAATCATAAAACCTGCCTCGGGTTAGGAAATGGTAATAGTTCACAAATTATACTTATTGTTAATCAGCTCAGACTGAACTGAGCTGCACATGAACTTGTGCCCTGTTGATTTTTTCCTGCCCCAAGATAAGCCCTTAACAGCTAGGGTTTCTTCCGTTGGAAACAATGGCCCTTCTTCTGTCTTTTCTCTGCCCTGGTAACCAGTAAAAGCATACTTAGCAGTTCGTGCACTTAGCACTAGCCTGGTTTGTGGCTCGGAGCCTAGTACTGATATTACTCCACTCACCAGTAGTCTAATACCCGATGCTGTCTTTTACTGAATTACAGTGTATACAACTCTTGGTAGTTCTACTGGAGAGCAGAGACGGAGGGACAGGTCACTGACCTCCCTTACCCTTGATGGAACTGCCAAAGGCCCACAGCTATTCTCTTGGGTGCCTTGGGTCTCACTGCAAGGCATTCATTACCTGCAGGCAGAAGATTTCTTACATGTGCCATGCTTACAAGGAATCCATTCTATAATCCATTGATCCCTTTTACAGCTTCTATTACTGGCATTTACTATGAACATTTTGTAATCTGTCAAAGAGGAAATGAAGTCCATGAAATTTCTTTGAATAGCTTCCAAGAGCCTGCTCATGCTGAACCTTTTTTCTGTTCAGATGCATATACTCTTTTTGTTTGGTTGGTTTTTTAATGAATATGAAAATATTTCAGCTAGGAGTGAAATGGGTTTATAAGAATGTGTGGCACTTTGGTGTCCGATTTGTGTATTACAATGATCCACACATCCATTTATGAAAGGAATTTTCCCATCTGCTAAAAATAAGCACTGAAGAATTCCAGGGAGTGAGTCAGTATTAAACATTGCTTGGAATTTTAAGAGTGCTTTCAAAAGCAGCCTCATCTATCGCTTTGTTGTCATTAAGACTGATCATTTTTCCTGCTGGTTATTTTTCTGTGGGCAGTTTTATTGAGCAATTGGTCATTAGAATTGCAATAGTTTGCCCACAGAAGTGTGGACCCAGTTGCAGGATGTAGTCAACATTAAGATCTAGATACAAGTTCAGCCGCTTTCTACAGACCTCTGCAACCCTAGGGAATTCCAATAACCTCCCCCCATTTCCCAATCCCAACTCACTGCCATTGAGTCAGTGCTGAATCATAGTGACCCCCAAGACAGGGTAGAACTACCCCTGTGGGTTTCCACGACTAACTGTCTACAGCAGTGGAAAGCCTCATCTTTCTCTCGTGGAACGAATGGCAGTTGATTTCAAACTGTTGACCTTTTGGTTAGCAGCCCAGTGATAACCACTATACCACCACAGCCTTCCCAGATGTCTGTAATTTACAGTCCCAAGAAGTTTACAGAAAAGAGGCCTTGCAATCTACTCCTACAAATCTGATCATTGGAAACCCAGCGTAATACAGTTCTTCTCTGACCACAGCTGGGATCACAAGTCGAAAACAGCTTGTAACTAGTTGTTTATAGCTCCACCTGGCCCTGAGCTCTTTTCCCTGCTGTTACTAGAGTTTTTATTGAGTTTTTTGATGTGTTGGTCAATTCTTGTCCTTGATTGGGCATAGTTCATTAGTTTAAAAGTAAAACATTACTTCAAAGAGGTAATGCCCACTCTTAGCAACACATTCAAAATATGCCAAAATAAAACTGTCAAAAATAATTTCTCCTGCCCAAACCATTCTTTAGCTACTAACTTCCATATCCCAGAAGCAGCAACTATTACCAGTTTCCTTTACATCTTTCCTGAACTATTCTGTGGATCTAAACACCGATGTGAACATATTCTTAACTTTTATATAAGAACAAAAGAGAATAACCTGCAACTTGGCCCCTTTTCACTAAAAGTCTACATTGGGAATCACGTGTAATGACACAGAACTAACCTCCCTCATGTTAGTCCATGTCTCGGCATATTAGAACTTATCTAGCCGGTCTCATTTCAGTGAACATTCAAGATGCTGCCAATCTTTGGTTATCACAAACAATGATCTGTAGTACTACCTATCACATATATGAAAGAATTTAAATTCCTAAATTTTCTCACTTATTTTTGCATTAGGAGCCCTGGCGACAAAGTGGTTGGGCTGCTAACCACAAGGTCAGTGTTTCGAAACCACCAGTTCTGCGGGAAGAACGATGAGGCTTTCGACTCCCGTAAAGAGCTAGCATTCCACTCGTGCAAAGACAATGTGTGCCTGGCCCTTTTTTTTTTCTTTTGGTATTCTATGCAGTGATTGTGATTTGAACTCATAGTTGGCACTCAGTAGACCTCAAAACAGCATTTATTAAATTCTCTGTCGTTTCATGTGTTTCCCAGATAACATAGGAAACTCATGCTTCCTTTTGGGACTCCGCATGAGGGATCTTGGTAAAAAAAGTAGTCGGGTTGAAAGCGTTATTCTTGGGTCCCAGTCACTGTTTTATGAATGGGTCTTGAATGAATCTTGTAGAAAACTAAGTTCTGATAAGTCTATAAGAATTCTGTTTTGAGAGTGTCTATAAGAAAGAGCATGCACTGCCATGAACAAATTTGTCTCTAATTTATAAAATGATAACGTAATCCAGACTTGGGTGAATTTTGTGTCAAGTGGACTAGAAAGCTGAAATTGCTATAGCTAGTTCTTGGACTATCTGATAGCCCGTGATAGGGACTTGTCTCCAAGCCTCAACCCACCCTGCCTCCCACACACCCTGCAACTGGAAAGGAGAGGGCATGTTGGCATTTCACGTACCCCTGAGCCTCTCCATCCAACTACTCCCGAGTTCATCTATTGTTTTCAAATAAGTGCTCACACTGACCATTTATGACTAGAAGCTTTAATTTGGATTTTAATAGTGACTCCTAAAAATGTCTTTCAATTTTGAGAATTAAATCATCATTCTTTAGTAACTAGCTCAATAGTTTCCTGTAGGTTATTTCCAACATTAAAAAAAAATCAGTTTATTCCTAAAAAGCCTTTTGTTTTCCCCAGATTCTCCTCCCCTCTTCTTTGCCTTTTAAGCCCATCGAGACCACTGCACCGAAGCTTCTTTTCCTTTTACACTGCACAGAGGAGGAGGGTTGTAAGGCCTCCAGCCATTCTCACCCAAGGAACGCTTGCCTGTCGGGAAAACATTCCTATGAATGAAGTCTGTTGTTATATGTACAAATGTGCTTGATCCAATTGATGTATGGATTGTTATAAGATCTGTAAGAACCCCCAATAAAATGATTTATAAATGTTGCTGCTGCTATTATATGTTATTATTTAAAACAGTGGTCAGCAAATTATGGACAGCCGGTAAAATGCAACCCACTGCCTCATGGTGTAAATGACATTTATTAGAATCCCAACCAGCCTGTTGCCATGGAGCCCATTCCAACCCATAGCAACCCTGGAGGACGGTCCAACGGCCCCTTTGCGTTTCCGAGGCTGTAATCTTTATGGAGGCAGACACCACATCTTCTTTCACAGTGTGGCTGGTGAGTTCGAACCCCCAGCCTTAAAACTGAGTTCTTAACCACTGCACCACACAGCCGTGCCCACGTCTTATACAGATAGAAGGGGAGAGTTGAGTAGTTGCCTATGAGACAGTATGACCACAAATTCTGAAATATACTCTGTTTGAGGCATTTACAGAAATCGGTTGCCAACTCTTGGTCCCCTTAAAGGAAAAGGTCTCCTCTTTCTAAGAACTATGGAACGCCAGAAGCTACTGAAAAGGGAGCGATGAGAACAATTCTGGGGGAGCCTTTCCCATAGGGACGGAAAACAAGCCCCTTGGGTAGGTAGACACTCAAAATACGACTGAGGAAGAAGGTGCCTCCTGAGAGTAGAGCCGACTGAATGCCGTATTCTTGGGAAAGACCAGCTTCTGGAGAAGGACATCGTGCTTGGTTAAGTTGAGGGTCAACACAAACGATGAAGACCCTCAGGGAGATGGACTGACACCATAGCTGCAACACAGTAGCAGTTGTGAGACTGGCGCAGGCCCAGGCCATATTTGGCTCTGCTGTACACAGGGTTGCTACCAGTATCAACTGAGTCAACGGCACGTAACAACCGTATCTCGTGCACAGAAACAGAAAGCACTGCACTGAATGAACGCTGAAAGACAAGCATTGAAAGACAGGAGTACATGTGTCAGACCATACCATTCTTACTATGGAATACCCACCTCCATTCGCATACAAAAATCAAAATCAAAAACCCACAGCAAGTCCACTTCTCTTGGTTGATTCTAACACATAGTGGCGCCACGTTTTACAGAGTGGAACTGCAGTCTTCTGGGCCATAGTTTTCTGGAAGCAGATTGTCAGGCAGTCACTGGATGCGTTCAAACTGCTAGCCTTTCTGTTAGCAATCGAGGACAAGCCATTTGTGCAAGCCAGGGACTTTCCAGCTACATATTCATTTGTTAAGCCCTTTGTGCTATAATTATTTTGCAAAATCACAGGAATAAAAGCCCAAAGTTCTTTCAATCTAAAAGTAACCAAGTGCTTGCCTGGGGTTATCCATATTCCCGAGCCATGGTACCAACACTTGCCCCAAACTGGGTGCCAAGTCTTTTATCCCTCATCTTATTTTTCCTAGGTCACATTTAGGACCCCTGGCAGTGTAGTGGTTACACATTGGGCTGCTAAGCCAAAGGTCAACAGTTCAAAACCACCAGCTACTACGCAACAGGGAGTTGAGGCTTTCTACTCCCACAAAGAGCGGCAGTCTTAGAAATCCACTGCAGCAGCTCTCCCCTTTCCTGGAGGATCAGGATGAGTCAGCATTGACCTGATGGCAGTAAGTGTGTAAAGTGATTTTTTTTCTCATTTAGATTTCAGAATGTAATGGCTTAAGAAAAAAAAAAGTTGTATTGTACTTGTTTTTATTTTCTATATATCCAGAACTGCTTAAGTGTCACGAGTGTTTGAGAATAACCAAAATGATCAAATATCTCTACAGGACTACTATGTTCATACCCTTGGATTCATCGGATGTTTAGAAAGCTGTCCAGTTATCGCTGATTATGGACATATGTCTGTGATCAATTAGTCAAAATGTTTGGGGGTTCGTTTTTTTCACCATATTGTTCCTGTTTGGAAACTCTAAAGTATCAAAGAAAATGGAGCACCTAGCAAGCAAACATACAGAAGGCATAATTCTTGTTCTAGACTCACGGGAGCCAAAGACAATGCAGGGCGTCAAAGAAGAGCCTGGTCCTGGGACTCGGCCCAGTAGCCACAAGAACTGTGGCTTCTCCTGAGCCCACAGGAACTGAGTCTCGCCTGCGACTGCAGCCGGTTCTAACCCGGACACAATAGAAGGACGCAGAGGAAATGGGAGGGAATGTAGAACAAGCTTAAAATTTCCAAAGAAGACAAAAGTTACTGAACTGTTAGGGGATTCGAGGGGCCTCCAAGACTATTACTCTAAGAAATCCTTTCCACTCAGAACTGAAGCCACTCCCAGATTACAAACTAAACTGGCATTCTGAGCAATATGCTCTCCTGCCCGTTACTTTATGACACTGACTGGTCAACGTTTACCACCAAGCACAGCTAAGAAGATAAGGAGGCCAGGGAAGCTAGAGCAACAAACCCCGGAGGAACAGAATAGAAATAGTAAGGCTGCTGGCGCACTGCGGACAATGTACCAATGCCAAAGGACAACTTGTCTAAAGATCGCTACACGGCGTAAGCCTTTAGCTACAGTGCACTATTTCAAAAAGACAAGGAAGCCATTTAGATCAAGTTTACTCACCTCTGAGATCAAGAGAGAGCCTGCCGTGTTGGCTTACTAAGAACAGGACTGTGGGGGTACTACAGCACATGTATGCCTCCCCACCACCACCGAGACGCTGCATAGCTGTTAGGGTATTTTAACTGCACTCTAGAATGGGAAGAGCAGTAGTCTGAGAATTACCATACCCCCCAAATTAAGTCACTTTTAGTTTTACATTAACAGATTATACCTAATCAAATAACAAAGTTTTATGCTGTTTTTCCAAACAGGAGACTATTCCTTGCTCTTAAGAAAGAGAAAAATTTAGTAGAAATGAAATATGATCCTGGAAAACGGCACGCTGGAAGCATGAGGCGCTAAAGGCAGAAGCCCAGATAGAATCCCGGATGGCCACCTGCCAAGTCTGAGCTGAGCTGACACTTAGGATAGCGGCACTCACGAAGCCGAAGAAGCACAGGGAACCGGTGAAGGAGATGGGGAACTTGAGCAAAGGGACCACACTGTAATGTGGAAGCTAGGGCCAAGAGAGCGTTCAACGCCGAGTTAGAGGCGCTTTGGGTCTAGATCAGCGGCTCTCAACCTGTGGGTCACAAACCCTTTGGGGGTCAAACGACCTTTTCACAGGGGTCATCTGTTTTCCGATGGTCTTAGGAACCGCGACACCACTCTATCTGTCTCCAGGCAGGTCCACCCACGTGCAGATACACCCACATATGCGTACCCAGCGTGAAGACTTACCCATACTACACCATGCTTCAAGACAAATTTTCACTTATTTGTCATTAGGATAAATATTTCATAATCCATAATTACATATTGTTTTTGTGATTAATCACTATGCTTTCAGTATGTTCAATTTGTAACCATGAAAATACATCCTGCAGATCAAATATTTAGATGACAATTCAAAACAGTAGCAAAATTACAGTGATGAAGTAGCAACGAAAATCATTTGATGGTTGGGGGTCACCACTACATGAGGAACTGCATGAAAGGGTCGCGGCGTTAGGATTAGTTGAGAACCGCTGGTCTAGAGAGAACGGTTCTGAAGAGCTGGAGGGTGGACTTCCGGCTCAAACAGTCCCCCAAAGTAGCTCGCTCTCTTCTTCTCTATCTACCGCCCAGGTAAGGGGAACTTCTCTTTAATCTCCTCTTTTAAATATCCCCACATTTTTGAACCCCTTCCACAAAAAACGTTTACTCCTCTACCCAAAATACAGATCCCTCCACTACTTTTACACATGTATTGAGTGTCTTGAAATCACCTCCTGAGAATCAACAAGAAGCACATGGACACAAAGCCACATACCTATCTATTGCTTCAGGCCGACATTTAATGAACCTCTCCTACTTCCTAATCTGGGTCCTTGGGCCATACCTGGCATACAAATTTCTGTTAGATATCCTCATTATTGCCAAAGAATCTGGAAGGGGGAGGGATAGCTAAGACAGCCTTACTAGACTAGCCCAGGGGGCAAACTCTTCAAGAGCTCCAGCTGCCCTCTCTAACAAGAAGACTTTATTTTACTGTTACTACTACACGGTATCTTCTTGGACAATCTATATTAAACAATGGAGTTAGAGATTTGTGGTTGGTTAAGATTGTTCTTCCGAAGTATAACCATATCCAGTGTCTTTTATACATGTCATGCTCAACTTCATTTGTAGGAACTGGTTACTTCTGGCTTGAGTATAAAAAGAGGTGAACGATGGGATTCCTAAACGGTATAGACAGGAAGGCTTTCACATGCATATCAAGGAAGTTGTTACTGGACTTACTGAATACGGAGATTCTACCCTTGGTCAGGGCCTTTTCATCTTCTATTTAGAATCTATAATTCCTTAGCAGCTTAATCAAAGTTAAATAGCCACTGGAGTGGAATTCTTTTCAAATGCTCTTTTGCATTGAAGTCAGATTCTTTGCCCTGCGGAAAAATTAGGCAGACTGGAGGAGAGTCCTTCCATTTTAAAAAGGAATGGCCGCTCTTCTCTGCTCTGATCCCTTGTTTCTCAGTGTACCACCGCATGCAACATGCAAGTCAACACAGGAGAGCTTCCTTTCTGCCCACTTGATGCCCTATTCGTCCCCAAGGGGAACCGTGACCCCTCCCAGCCCTCCACTAATCTTACTTTGTAATTCAAATAAGCCTTTCTTGAAACACAAGGCAAACAGCCTTAAATCTTCTAAGGCCGTTAAGCAAATTTTGCATTTTATGAGCGAGGATAATCCTTTCCCATTTTCAGAAATAAGTTTACAAGCCCCGGTGCCCAGTGAGCAATGGGAGCCAGTGACAAATGGGGAAGCGGAGTGTCCTTCAGGCAATCTGTGGGACACACAGTAAATCCTCCCGCTTTGGCAGGTCCAAGAGGGTGGCTCGGGAACAAGATCAATCCTCAGCCAGCCTCACAAAGGACCCTGCATCGCGATGGCTGGTAAACTCGAGGAGAAGCTTAATGAAGTAGATGTTGCACGCTGACCGGAGTACTGGAAATGGATAGAGGGAAAATGAAAATATTATGCCCCAAATTGGCAGAACAGAAGACTGAGTGACTATTAGTGGACACGGAAACAGAGCGTAGCCGCGTGCTGTCGCCGGCCAGTTAGAGACAGGAGCAAATCTGCATCAGGACGCAGCAGAGTGGACAGCCGCACATGGGACGGGGGCTGCTTGGAAACCCACGTAACAAAGAGCACAGAGAGTGGTGCAGAAATTGGAAAAAGCCAGGCCTGCCAGCCCTTCGAAAAATAAGCCCAGCTCTGATGAAAGGCTACTTTGAGTGTCTGAGTTGGGGAGGCAGGAGAAGGCAGAAACAGCAAGGGGCACAAGAGACAGGATCCGAATCCTGTGGATTCCCGTATACCATTCTCTGGTGGGTGTCTCCTCGGTCGACTAGGAATTGGTTGGCCGTTTGGTGGAGCGTTGTGCGTGCTTTCTACTCTTTGCCGTTGCTGTTCTGTGGCTTTGGGGGGTGGGAAACAGCATTACCATTCAAGTGGGGGGTGACGGGCAGCAGTCTGTGATGTTGTAAGTCGTGCTTTACGTCGGTCCCCTCCTTACACACTTGAGCTGAGTGCGGCAGGAGGAAGGAATAAACAAACGCATGGTGGAAAAAGACGACCGTGAAAGGGACCAGGTCTGTCCATCCTCAAACACAAAAAGCATTCATTTATTATTTTAAGAGTAAAAAGTATTTAAAAGGGCCCTCTCTGCGTGAGAGAGGCTCTTGTCTGTTCAACCTATCCCTGTTATTATATATACTAATTCCACGGAGACACCGATGGCTACATATGGACTAGCACCACTATCCCGGACTCAAGGGAAACCCACACTCAAACCAGCTGCCGCGGAGTCAGTTCAGACCCGTGGTGACCCCGCTGTGCGTGTCAGGGTAGAAGTGGGCTTCCTGAGGTTGTCAGTGGTTGCTTTACTGGTTTAGAAGCAGATCACCAGACCTTTCTTCTGATGTACCTTTGGGTAGGCTTGAATCTGTAACATTTCTGTTAGCAGCGGAGTACAGTAGACCATTAATACCAGCCAGGGACGCTCAGCTTAGGGTAGGATGAAGTGACAGGAACATGCTGCCTCATTTCTGAAAGAAGTCCCCTGAGGGTGGCGGTGCTGGTCAGTGACAATTTGATTGACATGAGTAAACGTAGGAAAATAAACCCAAACTAAATCCACTGCCATCCAGTCGATTAAGACTCATAGCAACCGCATAGGACCGAGTGAAACGGCCCCTCTGGGTTCCCGAGAGAGTGTGCTACTCTTTTCCGGGAGTAGAAAGCCTGGTCTCTCCACCTGTCCCCCTCCCCCCACCCCCC
>NW_022103920.1:79011568-79022418 GCF_000313985.2 Echinops telfairi
GCTTCTTAAACACAGGAAAACGGAGGACGGGGAGGGTGGGGTGGGGGTGGGGTGGGGGGGTGGCATGAAAGGACACACACCTGGGCATCTATCCTGAGCTCGAGTTGTCTACAATGGAAAAGGTTATTGGTAGACATCAATCTGAGCCTCTCCCATCATCACCCTGGTGGACACAGCACGGGGTAGCAGGAGTATAACATGCTTTCCTCGCTCTCATCCCCTGGACCAGGACCAAGTGAGATCCTGTCAGTGGGCTGATGGACCAGCCAGCGTTCTCCTGCCTGCCTTGAACAACAAGCCCGCAAATTAAGCGGAAACCTTTGGATTGCCCTGCCAACAGGACATGCATGCTTGGCTCCAAGTGGAATGAAATCTTTCCACCGTCAAGCAATTTGGGGGTTCTGAGGTTACTGTCCCCAAAAGGGGACAGGTTTGCCACAGGAGTTTTGGTGTTTCCCTATCCCGAAGGTGAGTCCCGCAAGTTTGGGGTCTGGCTGGGAGGAAGTGCACATGCCCCCACCCCCCGCCCCCCTGCTACTGCTGATCCAAAACAGTGCTGAAGAACAGGGGTAGGGAAGCTAGCAGAAGGGACAAAGCGGGGGAAGGAATGGGAAGGGGGGGGGGGACGCGAAACAAAATGGATTATGAATTTGAAAATTGCCAATTATCTTGTATCATACAGCTCAGGGCCCTGGCACAGTGATCAGCCCCAATCCAGATTTTTCAGCTTAAATGGCTTTACATTCAAGCAAGCAAATTAACCATAAAATAGAGGAGGGGGGAAAAAAAACAAAATATCCCAAGAAAGAATAAACCGCAGATAATAAGCACCAATCTGGTGTTGAATGCAGCCCAAGACAGCAATTGTTTCAAGTCACGCCAAAGACAGCTGAATGCTCATCTCGTGGCTGCGGAGCGAGGGTGATTGCCTGCCATGAGTATCTTCTCTCACAAATAACAGTTTTTTCGCTCTTAATTTTCTGCTAAATTGGAAGCTAACTGCTTCCCACATTGTCATCGGAACACCTGCAGCTGTGCTGGATTTCTGCGCACCATTTCTTTTAGGTAAAACAGCACCCCACTTCCTTCGGCTCCTCATTATGCCGCGGTCTCCTTTCACTGAGCTGCAGCGCTAATGATTCAGGCAGCCTGGTCAGTCATTAAGTGACAAGCAAATGATACCGTGTGCAACGTGTGAGTAATCGGTCTGAACAAATGAAATCACAGACTTGCCGTTCCCATCATTCATTTCACAAACAGCCGCACTGTGGCGCACAGCAGGTAGTTCAGTTAAAACCAGCCTTGTAAAACAAATTTCCTGCTGCCGCCGTTTAAGCGAGAGCGGGCCATGGGCTGGAGGCTGTGGCTATGGGGATGGTGCCCAAAGGCATTAAGGGGGGTTGGGGGGTGGGCAGTGGGGGGAGGAGAAGGAAGGGGGATGGTGGGGGGTGCTTCGAGGAGGGCCTGGGTACATACATTAGAATAATGAAGGGTTTCATGTCTTATTGATATGTTTTTCATTTGTCTGGATCTCAGAAATGACTGTTGGATTAGGGAACCCAAAACATACAGCGTACACGTCGCGGCTGTGCCTTGTCGAGAGCTGTTCAGAGAGGAGTGCCGAAACTCCCAAAGCAATGTCCTACATTGGAGTCACGAAGACGTCTTTGTGAACGGGATGGACGGCTGGGAGCCTGGTGACGCAGATCGCCGGGGTAGAAAGCTCCGTGGCGTTTCTGTTCACAGTCCCTCCGCTTTTAATGCATCTGTGATTGTGCAAACGGTACAAACTGGCTGCTAACTGAATCCCAACTGGAGTGCTAATGCTTTAAGAGAATGGTAGAGCAGCCTGAAAAATAAAATAAAATAAACACCCCCCCCAAACACTCAGTGCCCTCCAGTCAATTCTCACTCATCGTGACCTTATAGGACAGGGTAGAACTGCCCCTGTGAGTTTCCGAGACCAGAAATCTTACCAGGAATAGGAAGCCCCCTCTTTCTCCTAACTAAATCAAGAGGGAAGCCACACTAAAGAGGATGACATGAACATCTTGGTAGTCCCAAACTTTGAGCCTTCAGGCCTCGGGCAGGCTAGGTGATCCCAGGTATCCCTGGTAGGAACCGGGCTGCTTCCTTCATGGGCCAGGACTCTGCATTCCGATTCCATGCGCCTGTCAGTCCTGCCTCCTCCTGCAGGCTGGAGGTGCTGGCCCCAAGGGGAGGCCAGCAGCTGTGCCGTCTTGTGTGGCAGCAATGTGGGCTGGTGCGACGGCGCTGAGGGCTGGAGGGACCGCATCAGCCCTTGTCTTCCCACACCGGGGTGTGTGAAAGCAGCCCCAAACTGAACAGAAAATCCCATCTGGCACCTGATGCTTCCCTCTCTGGTGATTCTGATTTGGGCTTCAAACACGGACCTCATTTCATCTTCAGCATCTGGAGGACGCTTCCAGAAGGGAAAGTAGGCAGTCTGGCTTAATGGGAGCCTGCACGTTATGTCCACAGAGGAAAGTCACCAGAAGGTATCAGTTCTGGTCACCCGGGCTTGGGCTTGCATGCCTGCCTTCCTACACACTCACAGGCAATTCATCACGAAACCAACGAACCAATCAATCAATCACTAAAAATGTCACCGCTCCACCTATTCCCTGACTCGCTGGCTAATGAAGAAGGTGTTACAAGGAGGGAAGGGAAGAACGTTTCTTAGTCAAGAATCCTTGACTACTGGAACATTCTTTTTAGGCGTGGTTGACATCCCTGTCTGCAACCTTTGTACAGTGGCCCAAAGTCACTACAAACCCAACCGCATAGCTCCAGAGTCAAGCCCACCTCACAGAGACTGTGCACTGGTTCTGAGGCTTCGTACAGCTGTGTGAGGGCAGTCTCTTCTTTCTCACAGCAGATGGTAGGCTTGAACCACCAACCTGGCAATTAGCATTCCACCACTGCAAAAAAATACTATAATACTGCATTCTTGAATGCTGACTAAAGGTATTTATTGCAAATAAACTGTCTGTGCAAAAAGATAATATACTACCACCTTCCACCCACCTCTGTCTATACTCAGGTACCGGTCTCCCCAAATAAGTCTGAAACGAAGATCTCTTTGATTTGCAGGCCTAGAAGGGAACACTGGTCGTGTGTTGTTGTTGTTGTTGTCGTTGTTGTTGTTAGGTAGCATCCAGTCCACTTCAACGTAAAGTGACACCATGTGGCAAAGCAGGACTGTTGCATAGGCCTGTCTAGGCTGTGGTCTTCTGGGAAGCAGGTCACCAAGTCTTCCTGCTATAAAGCCATGGAAGGGGTTCAACTGTGAACCTGGAGGTTCACGGCTGAGCGTTTAGCCGTTATGCCACCAGGGCGCAGCTTTACAGAGGTTCATATCTGTAGATCTGATTTCTTTTCAATGAACATTGATAATGCAACGAAAATATAAGAATGTAATAGGAATATTCCCCAAACGCAAAACTCGCTGCCGTACAACCGATTCTGACTCACAGTGGCCCAATGAGGATAGAGTAGAACTGCCCCTGTGGCGGTCTGAGATTGAAACTCTTTACAGGGAGCAGAGAGCCTCCTTTCTCCTACAGAACAGCCGATGAGCCCTACTGTTAGCAGCCTAATTTGTAACCCACAATGCCACCAGGACTCCTAATAGATATACATTTGAATTAAAAGTGCACTTTGAAAAGAAATCAAAATAAACCACTGTCAAGGTGCGGTATGAATTTGCCCAGTCGGGTCATGTCCACCTCATCATGTGTAGAGACGTAGTCAGGTTTCCCGTTCTTCGATGCCCTTTTCACTGGCAAAGACACTGCGGACACCTTTTGATGTCAGGACATGTAGGTTTATGGCAACATCTACAAAATAAATGGACAGCGTTCCATTTATTTCAAACAAACTGCAGGTGAGTGGATTCTGACTTACAGCGAGCGACCCTGTAGGACAGGGTGGACTGTCCTGCAGCCTGCTTCCTTAGAGAGTGCAGCCTGGGGAACCCACGGGCCGTCTACTCTGTCCTCTGGAGTCACGAGGAATTCAAAGAATCAACTAGAGCCCAATGGGTTGTGGCTGTTCTTGGCTTTCTTTTCTGCTGAAAGACAGTGGTTTCTAATCCTTCGTCTACTCAAAATAACACGGCAGTGAAAATCCTGTACATATATTTCCACAAATTCGTGTGAGTGTAATTACAGGGTAAATTCCTCAAAACAGACTGTTTAATCCATAGCAGTCTGACAGGTGATTATTTTGCTTATTGAATCTTATTTCACTAAAAATGTTTTAAGGTTATTTGCCACTTCTTTTTATCTGTGACTTGGTGCTTCAGGTATTGGATCATTTTTCAATTAGGTGAATGGGCTTTATCCTATTGATTTACAAAAGGACTTCTTACTAGACTTTAATCAGAAAAGTATTACAACTTTGTTGTTGTTGTTGTTACTCTGGTTCTTTTACAGTAATTTTTGCCTTAAAATTATTTTGACTTTCATAAAAATGTATTTAGCCCATTTATAAACTATCAAGGGCTCATGCGGGAGGGGGGAGCGGGGAGGGAGGGGAAAAATGAGGACCTAATGTCGGGGGTTTGAGTGGAGAGAAAATGTTTTGAGAAACGATGTACAAATGCGCTTTACACAATTGATGTGTGTATGGATTGGGATAACAGTTGTATGAGCCCCTAATAAAATGTTAAAAAAAAAAATGTATTTAGCAACTCTCGCTGCTTAGGATTTTTAGATTCTTTTGTTAGGAAATATCTCCCCTATTCCAACTGAAAACTCTTAAAATTCTCTGCCATTGAGTAAATTTCAACTCATAGAGAGCGGTCCTATAAGACAAAACAGAATCAGCACTGTGCATTTTGAAGGCTGTAACTCTTTATGGAAGCAGAAAATCTCGTCTTTCTCCCTTGGAAGGGCCGGTGGATGTTCAAACTGCTGGTTGGCAGCCATCCTTGTAAGTCAACTACACGACCAGGGCACCTTTTCCCCCCTCTCGTACTATACTTCAGAAGACCAAAGAATTGGTGTGTTTGAATTGTGGGGCTCACGAAGAATGCCGAAAGTACCATGGGCAACCAAATCTGTCTTGGAAGAAATAGATCCTGAGCTCTCCTTAGGGTAAGGTGACCAGATGTCCTGCTTTTGGCGGGACAGTCCCGATTTTTAACAATTTGTCCCATGTCCCGCGGCAGTTTTAAAAAGTCCCAATTTTTGGAAAGAACGCACGACAAGCCAGGGTATACGGTTTTCTGCTGCCATGTGGCTATTTCACCGGGATATGAGTTTTATCAATGGTGTCCCGCTGGTGTCCCGCTTTACCAACGTTAAAATCTGGTCACCTTACAGGGCAAGGATGGTGAGACTTTGTCTCACGTACGTTGGACATGTGGTCAGGAGAGACCAGTCCCTGGAGATGGACATCGTGCTTGGAAAGTAGAGGGGCAGCGACAAAGAGGAAGGCCCTCAAGGAGGTGACCTAACACAGTGGCTACAGCCATGGGCTCAGCCATCGGGACCATTGGGAGGCTGGCACAGGCCTGGGTAGTGTTTCCTTCTGCTGTGGGCAGGGTTGCTTTGCTCAGGGTCAAAACCGACCGGATGGCACCTGGCAACAACCACACATACTTTACAATATTCACTCTTTCCTTTCTCTGGAGTGTTAATTTCTTAATCCATCCAAAGCATAATAGCAGTTAAGAGGAAATAAGAGATCCGACTTCATTTATCTCCATCTGTTAGTCATTGTCCCGACAGCATTTGCTGAGTGGCTCGTCTCAGGAGCAATGGGATGGACACAGCACCATCATCTCTAAAACCAAATCAGTCTCGCTGCCATCGAGTCACTGCTGACTCATGTCAAGCCCTGTGCGTCTGCCCGACTGCGACTGCTTACTGGAGTGGAAAGCCCAGCCTTTCTCCCAAGGAGCTGCTGGTGATTTCGAACTGCCGACCATGTGGCTCTCAGCCCAACATGTAACCACTGCACCACCAGGGCTCCTCACCATCTCCAAAGAAGCACCTTTGTAAGTCTCGCTCTTTTTAACACTCATCAGCCACTGAGCACTCAGTTACCTGTCTATCCGTAAGCTCTGCCTGCCTCAGAAATACCAGCTATCTCACTGGCAAACAACCAAGAGGTTTTGCTTGTCTCAATGTTGTGGAATTTTCAGGTTCTCATGAGCCTGTTTTGCCTCTTGGCTAGAGGCCAGGACACCATCCACAATTCCCGGTTCCGAATGCTGAAATAAAGAAAGTTCTCAAAACGACCGGTTTCTTCTTTTTAACCAACCTGAACCATTGTGAGGCTTCTTTTAGCAGTCTTTATTTCACTTATCTGGATTCTGTATACTTTTTGTGTCCATCTACTGTATTTGTTTGTAACTAAAAAGGACACGAGTTTCAAAAACAAATCTAAAATTGACAACATCAACTTGAAAGGTTAGATGAGAAGCTTAGGGGCCAACGTGTTTATCTTTTTAAGCAATATTTATTTAGTGTGGTTGGATGGAAGTTTACCCACTGGGCTGCTAGTTCAAAAACCGCGGGCTGCTCCACAGCAGCAAGATGAGGCTTTCTACTCCCATGAAGAGTTAGAGTCTTGGAAACCCACAGGGGCAGCTCTACCCTGTTCTACAAGGTTGCTATGAGTCAGAATCAACTCGATGGCAGTGTGTTTGGTATTTGGTTTGGAAATATTTTGGAAAAAGATACTGAATGTGATTGTACAACTTGAAGAATGTAATGAATGTCACAGAATGACACATGTGAAACTTGTTACACTGGTGTATGTGTTGCAGTGTATATTTTCACACATGTTCATATATATATATATGTCCCTAAGGATTTGGGAAAGGAAATTGTGGCTTAGGTAATAATCACTTGTTGTCTTACATGGAAATAAATGCTTGCCAATAGGGAGAGGAACGGATCATGGCGAGACTTAGTGCAAAGCAAGAAGAAGAAGAGAGGATGGAAGTTGTGCAGGACTCGGGCAAGAGAAGGAACTGGTTTCAGGAATAGCTCCTACTATTTTAAAGGCGCATGATCAACCAGACCTTGAACTTAATGACGTTGGTTAGGAAATTTTAAGTGAAGAACTCACTGAATAGAATTACTCAGACCCTTCCAAAACAAAATGTCCTTGAGATTTTGAACATTATCAATAGGGAAAAAATGAAGTAATGATTTCAAGGATCTTGTAGTAAGTGCTTCTCAGCGCTCTGGGATGAGGTTTCCTTTATGCCACAAGGCAGGCCCTGGGGATGTTCACGCCACCGAGGTTTCTGGCTGAGGATTTTAGAACTATATTACTAGTTAAGAAGACAGAACTTGCTCAGCTGTGGCTTTGATTTGAAAAACCAGAAATGAAGCAAGCAACAGGCCTTTTTCTCACGATATCAAGCAAACGCAAATCAACAGGAAAGGTCTCAACCCTGGTTACACATCAGAGTCAGCTAGGGAACTTTTTAAGCAAAGACACATCCCCTAAAGCCGTGGTCTTCCCACTGGACTGTAACCGAACCCCCTGGGGGGCTGTGTTACACTACAGACTTCTGGGCTGCCCCTCCCCCGCCAAGTCACTCACTTGGCAAATCAGGGGTGGGACTGGAGAACCTGCTTCTCTGCTCTACCAGATCCCAGGGGGTGCTGATACTGCGGGTGCTGCGCTCTCCCTTCAAGATTCTGATATAAAGGGTGGGGCAGAGAGCATGAGCATCACCGTCTTCCCTGGGTTCCCCCAGTGGTTCCAATGTGCAAGCAATCTGGAGCACTACTGAGCAAGGCCAAACCCCACTGTGTCTCAGCACAGCTCATCGACACACTCCACCTTACTCTCCGCCCAATACTGACGGGTCCTCTGGTCTCTTTCATATCCTTAGTACTTTTCATAAAAGGAGCAGACTTCTTTACAGGTCACTAGAGAATGCAGTAAAATGGCTTTTCTTTCTTTTGAGAAAAGTATGTCCCAAGTATAGCGATAACTAGGTGGCTGAGATGTGATTGGGAATAAGGTTTTGGGTGAAATATAACTTTAAAAAAACCTTTTTTTTTTTTTTTTGCTTGAAAGCACAATTATAAATATACGAGAAATTTAGATTATGTTGAAGGGAAAAACGCCAGATCCTTTCAAGAGAATGTAAAAGGGCACGTATTGTACAAGAGAAACCACTCGATTGGGGGCAAATCACCCACTCACACTGGTGTAAACTAGTGAGTCCGAGTGGAAAAATCTCAAAACAAGGATGGAGGTAGGGCGAAAGCAGGAAATCACAACACAGTCATTGATTGGTTAGTCTCCACATGGGGAGGGTTCAGTGAAGGGGATTGGCTACCATTGGACATATGTGAGGTGGGTTACAAAGACGAGTCACAGGAACTAAATGCAAACGCTCATTCGAGCTCAGCGATACAAAACCAAAGGCACATGATGCTGACAAGGCATCCCTCCCCAAATAGGTTGTAAAGATATCTAGCTTGATATGAAGCATTTCTTGGGAGTACAAAACTAGGGCTTAGAAAACTCATCTCCTGAAAGTAAAAGAAAATAGAGGAAAGAACTAGGAGGCAAAAGGCATTTATAGAGTTCTAAATACAGGCCTGTATACATGTAAATATATTTATATATAATGATAGGAAAATAGGAAAATATGTACTTATATTTATATGTTAGGTATTTAGGTAGCAGATGGACATTGGGGATAAACTGAAGTACTCCCTCAATGCAAGAACACTTTGTCCTAATAATCTAATCTAATATTAGATGAATAAATCTAATAATCTAATAATTCTGTGATGCTCACCTTCCCAACATGATAGATGAAGACAAAATGGGTGCAAAGTGTGGTGAAGAAAGCAGATGATGCCTGGCTATCAAAAGATATAGCATCTGGGGTCTTAAAGGTTTGAAGATAAACAAGCGGCCATTTAGCTCAGAAGCAACAAAGCCTACATAGAGGAAGCATATCAGCCGGTGTGATCATGAGGTGTCGATAGGATCAGGGATCAGGCATCAAAGACCCGAAACAAAAAAATCATATCAAGGTGAATGAGGGGAAATCCAAAGCCCATTTGTAGACAATTGGACATCCCTTTACAGAAGGGTTACAAGGAAGAGATTATCCAGTCAGGTACAGTATAGTACTGACAAAACATACAACTTTGCTCTAGTTCTTTAATGCTTCCTCTCCACCCCTTCCACCCACTTTCATGACCTCAATTCTACCTTACAAATCTGACTAAACCAATAATGAGAATAGAGATATCAGGAGGGTAAGGGGAAGGTAGGGAGAGAAAGGAAGAATTGATCACAAGGATTGACATATAACCCCCTCCCAGGGGGACAAACAACAGAAAAGTGGGTGAAGGGAGACAGTGGACCATGTAAGATATGAAAAGAATAATTTATAACTTCAAGGGTTCATGAGGAAGGGAGGGTCGGGGAGGGAGGGAAAAATGAAGAACTGATATCAAGGGCTCAAGTAGTGGGAAAATGCTTTGAAAATGATGACGACAACATATGTAAAAATGTGCTTGACACAATGAATGAACGTATGGATTGTGATAAGAGATGTAATGGCCCCAATAAAAGTATTTAATTAAAAAAAAAAAGGAAAGAAAGAAAACTCCTCTCTTAGAAATTGCATGCCGATTGGAAACTTTTCTAATTTCCTTAGGTGGATGTGTAGGGAGGATGGGTTAACTAACAGACCTTGAAACTCAAGGTCTTTTTCTCGAGACATGGCTTCTACATCCCTATTAGAAAAGAAAATGAGTTCTGGTGGCCCAACGGGGAAGTAGTCACCTGATAAGCACAAGGTGGGCATTCAAGCCCACCTCTGCAGGGAGGGAGGTGGCTGTCTGCTTCTACCGAGTGCGGTTTAGGAAGCCCTGTGAAGCAATGCTACTCAGCCATGTAGTGTTGCTGTGAGTCAGAATCGACTCAGTCCCACTGTGCGTATCACGAAATAAGCCTTTCTTACGGCATCTGATGCAAAAACATTTGTGCTAAGACTCCCTCCTTAGTTTGCATCCTGTTCAGAGCCTGTTTGATCACAGGGGAAAATCTCTCTTTAGCACCCATGGTTGCCAGCCAGATACAGAGATGGCAGGTCAGGCCTTAGCACCTACAGTTGTAATTCTGCAGCAGAAACATGGCCTGAGCTCAGGTGTTTGACTTTGGTCAGAGAGTCAGAAGAAACGTTCCTCTCACACTGATAAAAATTGGATATGGAGAATTTACAGTGGGTTATGGCTCAAAACTCCACAAAAATTTAGAACACAGCCCAACCTTGAGAAGTAAATTCGGCTTAAACTTGCAAGGCGCAAGGGAGGAAGAAGTCCAGAGATAGTGGAATCAAATGCTACCCTTAGAAAAGGAACCCAAGAAGTACTGATTGTCCGGCCATTTCTGGAAACCCGATTATCTACTCTTCTTAATACATCTTCTAACAGAATTGTAAAGAGGAATGTCGAGGGTAAGCTCGGCATTCGCTTTGTGCAGAATTTAATGTTCACCCAAGACCTTGATTGTCTGTTATTGCTGAATGCTGGGAAAGGCGGGCGATACACGTCAACATGCTAATTCACTGCCTGGCGGTCAGGCTGTAACACTAGACCAATTTGTTTCTTCCTTATTCGTTGTTTTTGTTTGTTTTTGGTCTCTGGCAACATCTCTTTGCTCTGGCACAATAGCCATGGGATCCTGCCAACGGGAAATCTAAGAATTTTCTAGTCTGCCTTTATGTGTTTTCCAAAGCGGCTTGGGGGCCTCCAATATTGGTTCGGTGGAACATGAAAGTCGGAACTAGAGGATGCGGACTTCCTGAGTGAGACAGGACAAAGCGAAAC
>NW_022103920.1:79023244-79032456 GCF_000313985.2 Echinops telfairi
ATGTGACCTCCTCCCTGGGGGACGGACAACAGAAAAGTGGGTGAAGGGAGACGTCAGACAGGGAAAGATATGACAAAATAATAATTTATAAATTATCAAGGGTTCATGAGGGAGGAGCGAGCGGGGACGGAGGGAAAAAAATGAGGAGCTGATGCCAGCGGCTTAAGTGGAGAGCAAATGTTTTGAGAATGATGAGGGCAATTAATGTACGAATGTGCTTTACACAATTGATGTATGTATGGATTGTAATAAGAGTTGTATGAGCCCCAAATAAAATGATTTAAAAAAAAAAAAGAGCCATTGTCTCCCAAACTCACAGGGACGGTTCTACCGTGTCCTATCGGGTGGCTATGAGTCGGCACCGACTTGATGGCAGCAATTTGGTATTTACGTTTGCGACAAGCCTGACCCAGTCCCTATGCTTCCCATGTCCAAGTTGGCCATGCAGCCTCCAGTCAGCTGAGACCACTAAGTCTCATGTTATCACCGAAAGGGCCGTACCCTCCACCCGCTGACCGCCTCACACTCTACCCCCCAAGGAAGATACACGTCTGGCTTTGAAAGGAAAGCCTGTGCTTCACGTCAGCAGACACACTTCATAGTGTCGCCTGCAACAGCTAACTGTGCCCAAGACACCGGTGTGGACGCCATCCTCTCGTTGGGTGATGTATGAGACGGTTTCCCGCGAAAGTGAAACAGGCTTATCAGATAGCTTGAGGTATTGGAACCTGAAACAGGAATCTAAGAGGTGTTTTACTTTCCATGGATGAGAACACGGGGATTATTGTACTCTGTAGCAGAAGGCAGGGCCAGTGTTCCTAGTACTTAATCTGCCTCCTTCCACTCAGTGGTCAACCACCTATGCGGACGATTTCCTTGTATCCTTTCCATTTCTATGGCCGCTCACACCACCTCTGCTGGAAGGGGGCGGGGGCGCAGAAAAGGTAAAATATAAATCACTCAGTTTTGCTATTTGCAAGTTCTAGGTGGCGGGCAACAGCGAATAAGAATCAACTGTCTGAAATCACAGCACAACCTGGTGATCGACCACAGCTCTCAGTCTCCTACAGGTCTTTGAACTGCATCTTTCTGGTTCAACCTTCTGGCTGAGAATTTACATTTCCACACTGGCAAGAAAAGCCACGAGCCACACACAAGACAAACCCAAACCCGCTGCCCAAAGCTGCTTCCCACTCTGGGCCACTCTGTAGGCCAGAGTAGAACTGCTCAGATAGGCTTCCAAGACCCTGGTGTATTATGGGAGTAGAAAGCTTCAGCTTTCTCCCGTGAGGTGGCTGGTTGGTTTGAAATGCTGACCTATGCATTAGCAGTCCTGTGCATAACATACTACAGCATCAGGGCTCCAGATACACTGAATCTCAGTCTACAATTTAAGAAGACCGTGTGTGTGTGTGTGTGTGTGTGTGTGTGTGTGTGTGTCTTATGTACACATAAGAATCACTTAGGGGTCCGGCTAACCTGCATATTCGGATTCAGTCTACTGGGGTCAAAGGCACTTTCTCAGCAGAGGGTGCTGCAGGGCGGAGCTGACTGCAAGGCCTGGCTTGCTACTGCATCTTAGTTATCCTGCTGTGTTCAGCACCAAGGAACCCCGGCGGCACAGTGGGTTTCACGGCGGGCTGCTACCAGCCGGGGCACTATTTTCAATGCACCAGCTGCTCCGAGGGAGAAAGCTCAGGTGAGAGTCACCATCTGGGAAACCCAAGAGCAGCAAGTTCTACCTGGCCTGATAAGGAGCTCTGAATCCAAAGACTTGACGCAGTGGCAGTGAGGCTGAGGCGGGGGTGGGGATGGCAGTAAGCACCGGGCTCTGCAGGGGAGAGTGGCGTTGACTGGGGCTCTCTGCCCCATCACTGGGGAATTCTCATCATGTCCTTAGGGCTGTGATGATGGGGAGCAGCAGCTGACTAAGGCACTGGCCTCTCCCATCTCTCTGGTGAGTTCCCCTTGGGCCACTCACCTTGACACGACAGGGTAGCCCTGGGCAGACTGACAGGAATTGGGGCACCTATTTCTCTAGGCCCCAGGCGTGGCCAGCCTCCTTGGGAGTCCTCCGACCAGCCAAGGGTCCTCACCACCACCAGCAGCCATCATGTAACACAGCTTGTTAGGCAGCCCGTTTCTCCTCTCCCCTGGGTCTCCAGGCTGCCCCCATTGGGGTAAGCCTTCGTCCCACCTCCAACAGCACCTGAATCGCGGGACATGTTCCTTAGAGGCTTTCCCCAAGTCATCCATGCCCTAAATTCACAAGTCGCTGGGTGGGGTGGGGGTGGGGGCTCAGTGAGCAATCCAGGTTTGGATCCCTGCAAATGCAGCTCAAGTACAGTCCCCAGCTGCCTGTGTGTAGTTGGGACTGAACAAGCGCAGTGGGGCTTCCAGACCAAGACCGGAGAAAAATCTGGGAATCTGCTTCTGAAGACCAGCCATTGAACACCCTGGGGATCACAATGGTGTGATCTAAGGATCTACATAGAACCCCCTCCCTGGGGGACAGGCAACAGAAAAGGGAGACATCGGACAGTGTAAGACATGACAAAATAATAATAATTTATAAATTATCAAGGGTTCGTGAGGGAGAGGGGGCGGGGAGGGAGGGAAAAAATGAGGAGCTGATACCAAAGGCTCATGTAGAAACCAAATGTTTTGAGAATGATGATGGCAACAAATGTACAAATGTGCTTGACACAATGGATGGATGGATTGTGAGAAGAGTTGTATGAGCCCCCAATAAAATGATTTACAAAAAAAAAGACAGAATGGGCGTGGTGAGAGTGGGTGCTACCAGTGGGGCCTCCACTGTTTGATGTTTACTCCTTTAGCGGTCATTGAAAACGGCCAAGTGCTAAATATGGGTGTTAAATATGGGTGGGCCATGACTGATCAATGCTTTTCTGTGGATTGGAAGTGTTTCTCTGCTTGGAAACCATCTTTGTACAGCAGCTTCCATTTCCCAAGAGTGGATCGCCAGCCCTTGATGAGGTGGGGAAGCTCCCACCTAAACTCTGAAGTGCCTCCTTCTTGCTGATTCAGGAGCCTTGGCGGGCGCCCCGTGAGGAGACCAGGGGCGGGGGAGGGGAGGTGCTGGACTCCCAGGACTCCTTGGACCACAGACTTCTCCCCAAGCTGGGCCTCCAGTCAGTGCTCAGACACTTCCAGGAGACCAGGGGCGGGAGAGGGGAGGTGCTGGACTCCCAGGACTCCTTGGACCACAGACTTCTCCCCAAGCTGGGCCTCCAGTCAGTGCTCAGACACTTCCAGAAGGCTCTTTGTGCTTCATTCTCCTTTAAATGCTACACAGGCAGAAACAAAGGGAGATGCCCCCCATGGCTTTAAGTCAAACCCTTAATTTTATTTGAATATAGTTTTTGTCATTTAATTACTGCCATTTTCCCCCTTTCCTTTTTTTCCTCCCTTCTTTTTTATTTTTTTTTAAGGCTTCAGATTGCTGTGTAATTTTTGTATCTTTGTAGATGAGTCTTAGAGTCCAGGAAGACGGAGCCACATAATTATGGACGGAGTGAAATCTTCCACTTTGCATCCATCTCCCCCAATGAGGGCCAAAATGACGTTTGACATTTTCTAATCAGACACTGCCAGCTTCCAGGTTTTCATTTCAGACCAGTATCTTCGGCTCAAACCCTTGTGGCCCCTTGAGTAAACCGGAGTTTGACTGGACAGACTATCTCCAGCATCCACTGCCGTTTCCAAGTTCAAGAAGCGGCAGTGGAACCCTTTGAGAAATCCCTCCCTCATTCGGGGTCAGTCCTCAAAGCTTCTATAGGACCTCAAATTAGAACTGCATATAGATGTGGAAAGACATCCTACCTACACCTGATGTCTCTTGGCAGCCTATCTGGACACTGGGGCTCAATGAAGTGAGAAGGTGCAGATGTAGTGATGATGGGTCGCTATCTAGGAAGCAGGTTCTGTACTCAAATTGGGGCTGTTGAAGAGCGTTTGCTACAGGGCTGTTTGTAAAGGTGTCAGCTGTGTAAAGGAGACCTCTCAGATTTGCTAGAGAAGGGAGAGAGAGGGGCTGTTGAGAGCTAGTCGAGCTGTGTGAGGAAAGGGGCCTGAGAGCACTCTCGCGGAAGTCCCAGGGCAAGGAGCGGAGCGGGGATGCATGTGCTATGTCACTATCCCTGTCACTATCCCTGTCACGCATGCTCCCCACTGGCCACACTCGACTAGAACCAGAGGACAAGGGAGTCCATTCACTTAGGTCAGCGTCCCAGGATTACCCAGAAAAGTGCCTGCATCACACACTTACACATCTTCGTGTTTCACATTCCATGTAGACAAAACCAAACCCACTGCCACCCAGTCGAATCCAGCTCATGGTGACCCGAGGTGATGCCCAGTACCAGCCACTGCCCGGAGTGCCCTGCACTGTGACCTCCTGGAACCCGACCACCAGGCCTTTCCAGCACCACGGGATGGGTCAGAACCACCACCGTCAGCTCAGCAGTCCAGCAATAACCATCCGTGACCCTTACATAGGCGAATGTACATTACATTTTCCCCCCAAAGATAAAGAGCTTGTCCTTTTGGACCGTTGGGGGAAGTACATTTCCTTAGGTAATTTATGCATCATTGAGGGGTGCTCCGAATCCAAACCAGTCCACCGGGGGAGTTCACCTCCCAGTGGGTTGGATTTTATGTTTTGAGTGTACAAAACCAAGCCAAATTCTTTGCTCACAGTGGCCCTACAGGGCAGAGAGGAACGGATGCACGGGGTTTCCGAAACTAGAAAACTTCTAGGCAAGTAGCGTGCCACATCTTTCTCCCAGGATGTGGATGGTGGGTATGAACTGCTGACCCTTTAGGTGGCAGCCGAGAGCTTTGACCACTGCACCACCATGTCTCCTGAGTGTATGAATAGAGATTGTTTATTGGAGCAAGACTTTTTACACTGACATTTTATACTGACCAAGAGTATGATGGTTTGCATTAAATGACAACTTGGGTGGGCTGTGTTTTGCAGTTTTATATGATTACCCTTTTATCTTTTTCCTGATGTAAGGGACATTTCCTTGAGGGTGTGGCCTGCATTTGGGATAGATGGATATTTTGGCAAAACTTTCTTTGGCTGTCAGTTCTTGGGTCGGGAGCCAGCAGTCCACCACCTGACATGCAGGTTGGGGGATCCGCCAGCTTTGACAGCCTGTGAACAGCAGGCCAACCTCTGACCCAACAAGCTGGGACTCTGTCAGACCCTGCAGACCATGGGAATCAGGAGACGTCTCCGGTCTGAGGCCTGATCCGTGGGTTTGGGACTTGCCAGTTTCTATAACTGTAGGAACAGTTTTCTTGAAAGAAATCTGTGGTGTGTGTTTGTGTGTGTGTGTGTGTGTGTGTGTGTGTGTGTGTTTCACTACAATTGCTCCTCTAGAGAACCCAGTCTAAGACAAGGAGCACAGTATAAGGAAAACAAGGAGAGATGGAAATAGATTTAAGAATAGCTGTTTCTGATATCAGGGAGAGCCCTCTCTTGGGACTTTATATATATAGCAGAACACAGATCACAGACCATCTGTTGACAGAAGCGCTGTCTGGATCATCAGAGAGAGACGGGGCATATTATGTTCTCTCTGGTGTACAGGTAAGGATCCATGGTGGTACAACGGTCTAGCGCTCATTCGTACGTAAACTTAATGTTAGCAGGTCAAACCCACCAGCAGTGCTGAAGGAAAAAGACCTGAGGTTCTCCTCTGTCATAAAGAGTTTGCACAAGTCAGATCCATTCAAGAGCACCCAACTGACGCGCGCTGACAGGAGGACTAGCCTTCCACGCAGGAGGCCCACGTTTGGTTCCTGACCACTACACCTCATGCGCGGTCCCTCCTCGTCTGGGTGTGGCACCTGGATGCTTTTCTGATGCCCAACAGGTTTCAGGGGAGCTTGCTGACTAAGGCTGACAAGGAAGAAACCCCTGGAGATCTACTTCTGAGAACCAGTCCGCGGAAACTCCACGGATCACAGGGATCTCATCTGCAACTGGTCATGAGGATGGCATGGGATTGGGCAGCATTTTGTCCTCCTTCCTCCGTGGGTAGCCGGAGGAGGTCAGACGGGGCCCCACCGCCGCTTCCTCGGGAGGCAATCATTAACTAGGATGGACAAAGTTCGGAAGAAAACAGAGGCATGATCTAGCATGATAGGTTAAAAAAAAAATGTTTGGTCAGGTGGAGTGGAATGAATATAGTCAAATCATAAAGAGAACTCATCAAAGAAACACTATGTTCTGTAGGTTAACAGAGGGCAAGTCAATGATGTAAGATTTTACATCTGAAAAGGAGGCTTACCTGGCAGCAGGATGGCAGCGATAGCAGGCACAGGTCCACTGGGTGACCTCTCTGGGAGGAACACCAGAAAGCAGGCTATTGCTCGCGTCCGATGAGGTGATGAGGGTGTAAGCCGGGGCAGTGATAATGAAAGGTGGAGAGATGGGGGCTCGAGGGGTGTCCACTGAAGGCCGACGGTAAACAACATGAGCTGGTCGTGCCACAATAGACTGGAAAGAAATTGGGCACGTGTTAGACACCTATGGGGACAATCCAGGGTTGGGGATGTTCAGACCCAGGTCACCTAGACACCGGTCAGCATCAACCTGGGCACACCCAACTGGGCACCCACGACATTCTATCACACATGGGCACCTGAACTCAGCCTCTAAGCTCCGCCAATACCCTCACCTCCGCCCCGCCCCCTCCAGCCAGTGGGTTGGGGGACAACAGCCCCCCTCTCCCCCCACCTCAGGGTCCCTCTCATGGCCAGTTTCAGTGGCAAACTCTCCCACGGCCCCCGCAATGTGGCCTTGCCGCTTTCCAGAGATAGCGCTCCCTAAAACTGCCCTTTCTCTCATAAAAGCCACCTGGATGACATAGCTTCTTTCAGTGTCGAGAAGCAAGAACCAGGCAAACCATCCCAGGAATCTAACAGGGATGGTTATGGAAAGGAGGGAAAAACTTAAAAGGAATATTTAGAGACTAGGAGGAGAAGGCCTTAGGATTGGAGTGAATGGGAGGCCGTTTCTTTAGGTGAGATTGCCAGAGAAGAAGTAGAATTAGTCAGAGACATGGATTGAATGGGCAGGAGAGCAGATAAATACGGAATTAAGTAGCTATAATTCAAGGACAATCAAGTACAAGGCCCTGTGAAAGACTTGTGGGCCAAGACCAGTGGTTCTCAACCTTGTAACACCGCGACCCTTACAGACAGTTCCTCATGTGGTGGCGACCCCCGCAACCATAACATTACTTTCGTTGCTACTTCATAACTGTCATTTTGCTACTGTTATGAATCGGGTGACCCCTGTGAAAGGGTTGTTCGACCCACAGGTTCAGAACCACTGGCCAAGATGAAGTTCTTTGCTTTGCATGCTGAAAAAATTCACACGGAAGCACGTTTTGTAACCCACGTGAATTTTTTAAAATCATTTTATTGGGGGCTCTTACAGCTCTTATAACAATCTATCCATTCATTGTGTCAAGCACATCTGTACATCTGTTGCTACCATTCTTTTCAAAACATTTTCTTTCTATTTGAGCCCTTGGTATCAGTTTTTCCGCCTCCCTAACCCTCTCCCACCCTCATGAACCCTTGATAAGTTATAAATTATTATTTTCATACCTTACACCATATGCTGTCTCCCTTCACCCATGTTTCTGTTGTTTGTCACCCTGGTGGGAAGGGTTATATGTTGATTATTGCTATCAGTTCTCCTTTCTCCCCCTACCTTCCCCCTACCCTCATGGTCTCGCTAATCCCACTACTGTACCTGAGGGGTTTCTCTGTCTTGGATTCCATGTGTTGAGAACTCTTACCTGTACCAGCGTACATGCTCTAGTCAGATTTGTAACGTAGAACTGGGGCCATGACAGGGGGTGGTGGAGGCTGGTTAAGCATTAAAGAACTAGAGGAATGTTGTATGTTTCGTTGGTACTATCCTGCACCCTGACTGGCCCATCCCAAAAGTTCCAGGTTTCAGTCTCAAAACGTACACACTATTTCTAGAAAGCGTGCCAAGCTGTGCAGAAGCCACACTGGGGTTCACAACTGGGCAGGAAAAACCACGTGGAAAAGAACACTTACTTGTGCAGAATTGGGGGATCTCTAGGGACCAAGAGGTCAAGAGACCAAATGAGCAAGAGCCTAAGAGCCCAAGGGCATGTGGGCCATGAGTAGGCCAGGAGCGGGCCCTGAGGGGGCATGCCGGGAGGTGCATGTGCTGCCCTCCAGCCTCCCATAAGACCAAAAGAGAGCTAGCCTTCCTGCAACTGGGGTATTTAACATCTCTGGCTGGGGAGGCAGGGTTGAAGGTATTGGTTGACCCCATTGGCTGAGTTTAGGCCCACCTGTGTGATGATGTACCTAAGGTGGGTATGCCCAAGATATTGGTTTTACCTGGGCCTAGGGGCTCCTCGTCTGTGCATGCTCACTTTGGGTTTCTCACAGGTGTTCAATGGTTGCCTGATTTCTTTCTAACCTCCCTTCTGGGGGCCTTTGCAGGCATAGGAGGGACACTCCCCGTCCCTAAATCTAACTACCTAGTAAAGTGAGGCAGGCACCCGGGGACCCTGAGAGTGGATGTTTCTTTAACTTTTGTGTCCTACTTGGCTCACTTAGCCCACCTTAGTCGGGTTCTGGAGACCCGTTTCAGAAGGGTGAGGAAGCTGTCTAAGCAGTGCGTGGCATTTGGTCCAAGGGGATCCACTAGGCCTGGAAAGGCCAGGTGAGACATGATGAGGCTAGTAGTCTCCAACCCACACTAGCTGAACACTGGAACCACCTGGAGCACTTGGCCAAGGACTTGTCTCTCCTATGGTAGCAGGTCTTAGTTCACTGGTCTAGAGCACAGCTCAGGTAGGTGCAGTTTCTTTTTTAACTTCCCCAGGTGATTTGCATGCACAGGTAGGGCTGTGGAGCACGTACCGAAAGATGAGTGGCACCTATAGGCATGGAGCAAAGGTCCTATCACATCCAGAGATGCGCCAAGGGTATGGCTGAAACCAACCAAGTCTTTAGATACTAGAATTCACTGGTGCCTCGGGTGGTGTTATAAAAATGGAAACACAGGGAATCCAGGGCAGATGATCCTTTCAGGACCAGTGGTGAGATGGCGATACCGGGAAGGGTGGGGTAGAGAGGGGGAACCGATTACAGGGATCGACATATAACCTCCTCCCTGG
>NW_022103920.1:79033253-79034280 GCF_000313985.2 Echinops telfairi
TCTCCTTGGCTCCTGACACCCTCTAATTAGCATTCTCATGCTGCCTCTGGCGCTTCGTAGGTGGCTGGCGTGACATGGGATGCCTGCCCCTGCAGTGCGATCAGGCACCCTGTGGCGCACAAACAAAAAGCCCAGAAAGCCTGACCCAACTATTTTCCTATGAATAGACCGTGCTTTCTTTATCGACATAAGAGGTGTTTGTGTGGGTCTATTTGTATACCGATGAGATATCCATATAGGCATAAATATAGGGGACCTTGTGTAGGTGCATTTCATGCGAGCTGCTTAGTCTATTTTAAAAGATGCAGGGTCAGAAATATTTTGGTGCGTCCTCAAATAAGGTTGGGAGCTCCTGATTTCCATGTTTGTCCTCCACATTTGAAAGACTTAAGAAAGTCTTTCTTAGAAGAACAAACTTTCTTAGAAGGAAGCCGGAGGTGAGGGGGAACGTTCTTGGTTTTGAGATTAAAGGACTTCCTTAGGAAGAGGTGACCCCTCTCCTCTCCGCCCCAGTGGCGGAATGGTTATGTGCTGCAAGGTCAGTGGTTCGAGCCCACCAGCAGTTCTGAGGGAGAAAAGACCTTCAATTTGCTCCCCTCTTGTCAGGTATCACGGGCTCAGTGATGACTCACAGTGACCCTGCGTGTGACAAAACAAAACACCGCCTGGCTGTGTCATCCCCACAGTTCTTCCCATGTCTGAGCCCAATGCTGCAGCCACTGTGTCAGCCCTTGATACTTTATGAATTGTTTTGTCATGTCTTACACTGTCCAACGTCTCCCTTCACCCACTTTTCTGTTGTCCATCCCCCAGGGAGGGAGTTATATGTAGGCCTTTGGAATCGGTTCTCCCTTTCTATCCCACCCTCCCTCCACCCTCTTGGTTATCACCACTCTCACTACTGGTCCTGAAGGGATTATCTGTCCTGGATTCCCTGTGTTTTCAGTTCCGATCTGTACCAGTGTACATCCTCTGGTCTAGCCAGATTTGTAAGGTAGAATTGGGATCATGATAGTGTGTGTGTGGG
>NW_022103920.1:79034544-79046169 GCF_000313985.2 Echinops telfairi
CTATGGCAGTGAGTTTGTTTGGGTTTGGGGTCACATGGGGATTATTGGCGGTCATGGACAAACCTAGGTGTAGCAAGCCTTCCCACCACTTCACAAAGGCATTGACAACACAGCAGGAGGGCGTGGGGAGCAGGCTGTGGCTCCCTCCAAGACCTAAAAGCCACAGTCTTGAAACCATGCGGCTCAGAGGGCAACAGAACGGCCTGAGAGATTCTAGTCCTCGTCTACCACCACCACAGTAGCCTTGGGCCAATGGGTTCATTTTCTTCAAAGAAGATAAAGATCCATGTGCTCAAGCTGGTCTTTGGAATATGGCTTGTAACGATGAATACATAATTTAAAAAAATGATTCCATCTTAGCCACAACGGCTGCAATCATGGGCTCAAACACACAGACAGTTGTAAAGATGGCATGGGGCCAGCAGTGCTTTGTCCTGTTAGGTATGAGGTTGCCATGAGCCGGAGTCCGCTCAGTGGCAGCAAATAACATCAGAGATACAAATGCACTGAGATGTCTAATGGCCGAAATGAGACACAACTCCCTTGAACTAATGAGTTGAATGAGCAAAGCCAGTTAATTAAAATTATACATCATTTACTATTAATAGTGTCAGGATCCCCAAAGGAATTTATAATCCAGGACCTGGACGCACAGACGATCACCCCTCCCCTCCCAACATGGCACCCCTCCACTCTCTGCTGTTTCCACAGTGCACTGTCCATCATTGTCCATTTCGGTCTCTTGGCCATGGCTCTGAGAGGTTTCTAGGTCATAGCTAGTCTTCTGTGTGGACCTCGCTTAAGGAAAGAAGACCAAAGCGAGCAAAGCAGAGCCTGGTCATGGCCATCTAGTCAGGCCCACAGCGACGCTGCCGGAGCAAAGAGCCAATGAGCCGCTCCTGCAACGATGGGTGGTGCATGCGCTGCTGGGAGGGTTCGGACACTTATGGCCCTTTCCGACAAAGCAGAGGGGAACACATTGCTGGGCTCTCCTCCCACAGACGGTGGCGGTTTCGAACTGCTTGCCTTTTGGACATTGCTACTTCATAACTGTAATTTTGTTACTGTTATGAATCAGGTGAACCCTGTGAAAGGGTTGTTCAACCTCCAAAGGGGTCGCGACCCACAGGTGGGGAACCGCTGCTCTAAGTTCTTTAATGCTCACCCTTCCCCCTCCACTATCAATATCCTAGTTCTATCTTACAAATCTGGCTAGACCAGAGCATGTACACTGGTACAGATCAGAGCTCTCAATACACAGAATCCAGGACCTATAAACCACTCAGGACCAGTAATGCGAGTAGCAATACCATGAGGGTAGGGGGAAGGTAGGGGGAGCAATGATCAACATATAACACTCCCCCAAAGGGGAAGAACAACAGAAATGTGGGTGAAGGGAGACAGGTGATGGTGTACAATATGAAAAGAAAAATCATTTCTAAATTATCAAGGGTTCACGAGGGTGAGAGGGTGGGGGAGGGAGGGAAAAAAGAGGAGCTGATACCAAGGGCTCAAGTAGAAAGAAAATGTATTGAAAATGATGATGGCAACATATGTACAAATGTGCTTGATATAATTGATGTATGGATTGTTATAAGAGCTGTAAGAGTCCCTGCTAAAATGATTTAAAATTAAAAATAAATAAAACAAATGATAATGGGGCTCTTGAGAGTTTAGATTGAGATCACTGGAGCACAGAACAGGTGGCAATAAAGTGAGCACATGGGTTTTTTGTACTCCAGTGCATCTCAAAGGTAACGTCACCCACTACAGTAGACTGTCAGGTGGGCAGTGACATAATGAAAAAGGCTGGAACACTGTGTGAATCACCGAAGTGTGGCACAGTGCCACGAAGTGAGGGCATGCTATAGGAAGAACTGCTCCTGCTAGACCTGCTCAACACAAGGCTGCTACAAACCTTCAGTTATGAAGTAGCGATGAAAATAATTTTATGGTTGATGGGTCACCACAACATGAAGTATTAAAGGGTCGTGGCATTAGGAAGGTCAAGAACCACTGAGGTAGAGGAATGCTGTTTGTTTCATTTGTTTCCTCAGTGCTATACTGCGCCCTGGCCGGCTTATCCCTTCCTTGTGACCCTTCTGTGAGGGTATGTCCAATTGTCTACAGATGGGCTTTGGGTTTCCATTCCAAACCCCCTTGTTCACATTGAAATGGTTGTTTTGGGTCTTCTGATGCCTGATAACCGATCCCTTCGACACCTCCTGATGGCACAGGCTGGTGTGCTTCTTCCACGTGGGCTTTGTTGCTTCTGAGCTAGATGGCCACTTGTTTAACTTCAAGCCTTTAAGACCCCAGATGTTATATCGTTTGATAGCCAGGCACCATCAGCTTTCTTCACCACATTACCTTATGCACCCATTTTGTCTTCAGCGATAATTTCGGGAAGGTGAACATCACAGAATGCCCGGTTATTTGAACAAAGTGTTCTTGCATCGAGGGAGGACTTGAGTAGAGGCCCAATGTCTGTCTGCTACCTTAATACTTAACCTATAAATATATATACATAGACCTATATCCCTATCATTATATATTAATATAGTTACATATGTACATGCCTATGTTTGTACCTCTATAAATGTCTTTGTCTCCTAGTTCTTTCCTCTATTTCCTTTTACTTTCCTTCTGTCCCACCGTCATGTTCAACCTTCATTCATCTCGCTGTACTTCCTCTCGGCTACACTGCACTTGATCAAACCCCACCAGGCATTCTATGCCATCCATTTAGATCTCTTGTTGTTCCCTTGTCCCTGGGGTTCCCCCTCCTTTTCCCCCACGTCCTCCTCTCCCTTGTCCCCCTGGACCATTCGGTCCTGTTGTTTTCTCCTTGGGATTATTTACTCTGCCTCTCTTATGTAGACATGAAAAAAAGAAAAAACAGCCTATGAATAGTTCCAGGTCTGCCTGCTGACCCTTACAAATGTTTTCCGATTGGGTCTGATGCAGTGCCAAGCCCTGGGCCCCGAGTCTGAAGTCTGTTTGCAGAGTTCCTAGGGGCCTTTGTTGCTCTGCTCCCCTTGGTGCTCTGTTGTGCTACCTTCGTGTTACGCCCTGGTGTGGGGGGCTCAGAATGGGCATAATTCCCGCACTGTGTCCTCGGTGCTACCTCCTACCCTCCAGTAGCACTGTGGATCAGTGAGGGAACATCGTGTCTTGTTACTTTTATTATTTGAAGGGAAAAAATACAAAATATGAACAAGGTTTCTTTGCTTTCTCGCTCCTCATTTTCCTTGTCTAAAAGTTTTGGGAAATTCCTTTCCTATTTTACCCTGTAAAGGAGTTTTGTTTTTTTCCCTATTGAAAATATAATGGTAAGAAGAATCGTAAGATACTATCCAGCTTGGGAGGTTTAAAGGCAGCTAAGTGAGTTACAGGAGTTCTGCAGCAGTGGCACTGTTGGGTAGGTGTTGGACTGCTAGTCAAAAGGCCAGCGGTTCAAACCCACCAGCCACTCTGAGGGAGAAGGGTGAGGCCGTATGCTCCTGTAAAGATTCGCAGCCTCAGAAACAGCACAGAGGATTGCTACGTGGCAGAGAGAGTGGTGGGTGAGTAAGATAAAGAACCCAAGGCCAAACCTTCTGCCACTGGGTCAATGTAGACACATAACAAGCCTAAAGGGACCAGGTGGAACTGGCCCCGTGGGGTTCTGAGACTGTTACTTTTTATAGGAGTGCAAGGTCTCCTTTTTCTCCTGCTGGTGGTTTTGAACCGCTGACCTTACCGTTAGCAGCCCAGTGCATAGCCACCAATCTACAATTAGATTTAATCATAACCTAATGGGGGCACATTGTGGTGTGCCATCAAGTCAAAACCGGCTCCCAGTGACCCAGCAGGACGGAGCAGAATGTCTTCACAGGGTTGTCTAGGCTGTAATCTTTATAGGAGCAGACCATCCCGTCTTTTCTCTGTGTAACTAGTGGGTGCAAACCCAAGCACCTGAGTGCTTAATCATTGTGCCACTAGGACTCCTTCCCAGATGTACAATATACATTTATGGTCCCATTGCTATTTAAAAAAAACACGTGCACAAGATGAATCCCTTCTCTACTTATCCTGTGAGGTAAGCATGGCCAATTGCCCCTTCACAGATGAGTAGACTGAGGCTCAGGAGATAGAGCAAGTTATCATCTACCTTGACAGTGCTTGCTGGTAGATAACAGAGGCAGTCCTACACAAATTCTGCTTTTCAGCATGCTAACCCACCTTTCTCTGACCCACAGCCCTGTCATCCCAAGTCGCTGGCACTGCGCAGGCAGGCCCCAGCAATGGATCCAATTCAATATGTGCAGGGGCAAGTGATTTTCTGTTCAACACCATCATCATTAGCTTTGACAATTAAATCCTTGTCCCATTAGCCCAGAAAAGGCCATGGAGAAGCTGATCCCAATGTCACGGAGCCGGGGGGCTTGGTGTTTCCATCTAAGGCTCAGTAAAGCATGGGAACGACTGGCTGTGGAGCCACGTGGAGCTGCCCAGCCCTACACCGTGGGTGATTCAGACTGTCATCTGGCAGCCACAGCTTTCTAGCAATTACCCGTGGCCACTTAGTGTCACTGTTAGGAAATCAGCGTTGGGACGGTTCCCAGCTCCTCATTGAACTCTCGATAAAAATTAAGAGTTAAGAAACTGGCTTGGCTGCAACCTCTTAGCATTTTTGAAAGACACACCTGGGGCAGGTGAGCGTGAAGCAGGCCACCTGACCGACAGCTTGGATGAGCTGGAGACTGCGCCGGGCCAGAGAGAATTTGGAGATGGCCCCAGGAGCTGGTTTGGGGGTTTTGTTTTACCCTGGGGTACAGTGGGGCTGGAAGGTGCTAGCAGTTTAAAGCAGTGAATGGGAAGACTTGAACTTAGCCAAAGGCTGCTGCTTCCCCCTTGAGGTTGTTCCGAACTAGACCCCGTGGTTTCCAGCATCATCTAGGGAGTTTTCTTCACTCTCTTTCGTTCCAAACCAGAACAAAACCCACCTCACGCCATGAGTCCATTCTGACTCCCAGCGACCCCCCAAGACAGGGTGGAAGTGCCCGGGGAGTCCCCAAGACTGTGACTGTACAGGAGTGGAGAGCCCCGCCTTTCTCCTGCGGTTTCACATTGCCTACGAGGTTAGCTCCCCTGAAACCCAAAGGCACCCAGGGAGCTCAGTAAGTTACTGCTGGTCGAAAGGTGGGCAACAAGTACCTACCGGCTGCTCCGAGGTAGAACGCAGGACGAGGCCATCCACTTGGGTCAAGCGTTCCCCTCTGGAAGAGCCTGTGGCCCAGTTAGCTCTGCTCCGGCCTCCCGGGTCATGAAGGGTCAGAAGAGACTGGAGGCAGTGGGTGTGGCTTCCTGAAACCCTGCGCCTTCAACATTCAGGAATAGCTCTTGGAATGCTAGTACATTTTCATTTATGCAAATGGATGTTGACAACGTATTTAGCTGAAAGCAGGCAGACTTTGTCTTCATTTTTGATCTGGGCTGTTGCCTCTTTGTTTCAAAATTAATCATCTGAAGAACTTCACAAAGGGCTCTAATGAAAAGAAAATAAAGAAGTAAAAGGCTAGTGGGTGGGAGGGAGGCGCCCACAACACTGTCACCTGAGCTCTCCCTTTTTTCTCTCGGGGATTTTTTTTCTTCAACTTTTTCATTAAAGATGCTGAACATTTCGTGTGGCTGAGCCTCTGCACTATAATAGCGATGCAGGGGCCAGCTGGGGGTGGGGAAGGGTCGGGGTGACTATTGTTTTAAACATTTTAAACAGTAAATACCAGCAGGGTCTCAGAAATTCTCAGCTGGCAAATATTCAGCCTCTTCCCCACCCTACAGCACTGTCTGTTCTCCCACCTCCCATGGCTCTGCTCCAAGAAATCTTGACACTGGAAATTAGCTCAGCTCCTTGTAATTTAAGCAGGAGTTAATTTAAACAAATGGTTCTGTTACCATCTGGGAACGGCCTGGCAGAGAGTTAGAAAAGCCCTCTAAAATGTTTAGTCTGTTTTAGTCTACATTTTCCTAATATTTTGCTTTATGTGTCTCATTCTAGTTAGCAACTATTACTGGGTCTTCATCTTTGCCTTGCCCACTTTCACCTATCCAGCTGGATTCCCCGTGCGTACCTCCCCCTGCCCCCTCCAGCCTCCCCCTCCTCTTGACCCAGTGCTTCCCTTCCTGCCTCTCCGGGCTGACAGCGCACGGCTGGAGGCTGGTGAAGGGGCCTGTAGAAGATGCTGCTCACCTGAGTTTGTGCGTGTCATACAGCAGACTCCTGTTAGGTGGGGTAACTGCAAAGAATGAGAATTTGGGAAAGGACCTAAAATCACAGTAGATTTCAAATTTCTAAATGCTGTCAAATGATCACAACCATCATAAAAGTAAAAGACATTATATATACTGTATATACAATCTTAATATTATAATAAATAATGTATTACTCAATATAACAACATAAAAGTCACTGCCATTGACTTGATTCTGACTCACAGCAACCCTAGGGCACAAAATTGCCCTTTTTGGGTGAATAGAACTAACTGTCCCTTTGGGTGAGTTCTTAGTAGAACTGCCCTTTGGGGGTTCTCGGGCTCTAAGTCTTGGCAGGAGGGAAAAGGCTCATCCTTCTCCCTCTTAGTGGTTGGGGGGTTCAAACTGCTCACCGACTCCTAACCCACTGGGGCACATTCGAAACAAAACGAAATCTCACTGTCAGCAAGTTGATTCCGACTCAGGGCCACCCCATCGGTCAGAGTCGAACTGCTCTTTGGGGTTTCCAAGGCTTGATATCTTTACGAGAACAGAGAACCTCCTCTTTCTCCCAGGGGGGGGTCTAGTGGTTTTAAACGGCCAACCTTGCAGTTAGCAGCCAACCGTGTCACCCACTAGGCCTGGACTGACAGGTCTACCACGCATTATTCCCTACACTTTTTAAATACTCTTGTTATGGGAATGATTTTTGTAAACTCATTTTAAATAGAAAATTGATTTATTGTTTCCTTTACCATGTTTGATTAAAATTTGTTCTTCACTACTGATAATGTGATTGACACTAAACTTTACAACATAGTTTTCTTAATAGCATGTCCGTTTTCAAATGATCAGATTTGGGAACACTGCTATTAAGGTTTTTCTTGTATAATCTTTAAGAAATGCTATATATGGAAGACATGTATTATTCTGTATTCTGTTGGCTACCAACCTCCTTGTTGCAGTGGGCCGTTATAAAAACAAAAAGGCAAAGTACTGCATGACCCACAGGATAGAACTCCTGCTTTGTGCGGACTCAGCACCACTGAGGCCTGAATCCTCTGCCTACAGGATGGCATTGCGATGTCCGGTTCTACACAGGCTAGCTCTGGCTTCGTGCGTTTGAACCCTATTGGTCCCCATGACACATGTTCTACGGTGCTGGCCACCTTGGTGTCTGGACGCCAGTGAAGCAGCACTTCAGTGTATTCACAAGAGCTCCGTCTGCACGGGGAGTGGTTATGAGGCTGGGCTGCAATCCACATGGACAGCAGTTCAAAACCACTAGCAGCTGTTTCTGTAAATCATTAGAGTCTCAGAAACCCACAGGGGGTGGCTCTGAGTCAGCACTGACTTGAATCTTGATGACGGTGAGTTTTCCTACAGAGACAAGGAGCATATCTTAGGTCGAGGTGACCTCCGTGAGAAACAATCAGACATTAAATAAATATGCAAGACTCAAACTAAATGCATCTGCTGCGCAGTCCATTCCTTGGGTCTCCAAAATGACTGGGGGGATTATGATGCAGCCCCTGGGCGCTCAGGGGAGTGTGAAGTGGAAGGACACAGCAGTACAGCAGCCTTAACACATGCAAGGTAACATATGTACGTGATTCTTTTCCAGTTTTACAAAAGGTCTAGGACCATGTGAATATATTCTTAGGTCATGCCAAGAACCTTGAAACCTGAACAAGTGAGTACCTCTGAAACACAAATTGTACTCACCCACTCACTGCTATGAGTCAATGCCAAGTCACAAGTCTTAGGGACCCTATAGAGATGGGTAGACCTGCTCCTGTGGGTTTTCAAGACTGTAATTCTTTATGGGAGTAGACAACCTCAACTTTCTCCTGAGCCGCAGCTGGTGGTTTCAAACCACTGACCTTTTAGTTAGCATCCCAGTGCATAACCACTATGCCACAAAGACCCTGGCTTTACACAAATCTGCTTCTACTAGGAGAGATATTTCAATTTGGAGTTTTTGTTTGGAAACAGTAACAACCAAAGATTTAAGAATGACCGAGACCTTATTCTGTAATAAAAATGAATTTAGTGCTTCTACCTATTTGTGTAGATAAAAGTCATGTGTGGCTGTTTGCACAGCTGCAGCTACTGAGCAACATTTCAGGACCAAGGCCTGTGAGGAAAGCATGCCGGGGGTGGGGTGGGGTGGGGGGGGATGCTCCTGGAAGATGATTTGGCGAGGCGCACCTGAGCAGGTTAGAATCAGCATCAGTTTACATAGCAGGAGATTCCAGTGTGGCGGCTTTGGGCCCCCTTGGAAACCCTCTGTCAGCATGACCCAAGATGTCAAGTTGTCTTGTTAAGACAACTCCCTCTTTCAGAAAAAAACAAATACAAATAACAATCTCCTTCTTTCATTCCACTCAAGAACCTCATTCTTGTTTTGCCAGCTCCAATAACCCAGTTATTGTGTATCTAATTGTGTGCCCGCCCCCCACTCCATTATGTGCTCAGATCCCAAGCCTGAGGACATGATCTAATATGCAGGAGTCAGAAGTTTGAGATGGAAGAGCTTATCCTGTCCCTCACAAGCATTTGCAAAGTACTCACGAACCGTAGATAAATGTTTACAAAGGAAATCACCATTATCTGGATAATAGCCTTTACAGTTTTTCAGTTTTACTTCAGAGCCACATGTACGTACCAAAAGAGCTGAGTTTGCCGACCCCTGATCTAATGAACTCACCCTTCCATAATGCAATTTAATGTGATGTAGTTAGTGAAGGTCATACCAGTATAGGGGTGGATCATAAGCCAAATTAACTTTTGATTCCTAAAAAGAACAAAATGTGCATACTCTCTCCCAAACAAACAACCGCGCCCCTGCCATCAAGTTGATTCTAACTGATAGCACCCCTGTAAGGCAGAGTAGGACGCCCCGTGCGTTTCCAGGATGCACACCTTTCCCGGAGAGAACGCCTCATCTTTCTCCTGTGGAGCAGCTGGTGGTTCTGAATCGCTGACCTTGTGATTAGCAGCCCAACGTGTGCAGTAACACGTGAAACCGAGGAGATAGGAGGCGTATGAGGATCATCTAAGGCAGTGGTTCTCAACCTTCCTCATGCCACAGCCCTTTCCTACAGTTCCTCATGTGTGGTGACCCGACCCGCCACCATAAAATTATTTTCGTTGCTACTTCTTAACTGTCATTTTGCTACTGTTATGAACCGGGTGACCCCTGTGAAAGGGTTGTTCGACCTCCAAATGGGTCACAACCCACAGGTTGAGAACGGCAGATCTAAAAGCAAAGAATGGCTGGCAGCAAAAAGGGAGAGAGAGACTCTCAGAGGGAATTGTCATGACTGAGAATCTGATTTGCATGTTTAAGTTCTAGAACTGTGAACAAATACATTTCTGTTCTTTAAATGTGGTATTTCTGCTACAGCAGCAGTAGGCCACCTACACACTGTACACACACAAACCGAAACCACTGCCCTCGGGCCCTTTCCTACTCATAGCCACCTCCATAAGCCTGCCGAGGCTGTAAGCATGAGGGGAGCAGACAGCCTCGTCTTTTTTCTGCAGAGGGGCTGGTGAGTTTGAACTGCTGACCTTGTGATTCACAGTCCAACACTTATTTGCCAGCATCACCAGGGCTCCTCCCGATGAGTAGTTGGCAGGAAAAAGGAGAGGCCCTTTTGGTTGTCTGTTGTGTGGGAAGCACAGCCTCTATTTGGGGTCTGTTTTTATTATTTATAGCCCTCTCAGGCTTGGATATCTGTTCCCCAAGTGAAACAGAGCCTTCTTTGTTGGTTGGGCTTTTTTTTTTTTTTTTAATCCTAAAAAGTAGAAGGGTGAACCTCAAAAAACGACTGACTAGAATAATAACCACTTGCTTAAGTCTGAGCTGAAAATGGCCATATCGCTTCCTTCCCACTCCCTATCCCCTGCTGAGCCCAGGAACTTCCAGGGAACACAAATATCATCCAGGCAACAGTTGCCCTGAGCTAGCTAAGCACCAAAGTGTTGCGCTTTTTTTGTTGTCGCTTTTTTTGTTGTCGCTGAGAATAACCCTTCCCAGGTTTCCCTTTGAACTTTAGAAAACTGAGAAACTTCAGGGCCAGCCAACCCAGGGGCACGAAAGGAGATGGTTGCCCGTTTCTCCAGGAGAACTTTGAGGTGTTTGAACTCTGGCTTGGTGATTCTATTCCCAGAAACCTGCCTCCAGAGAGCCTCTGACATGGAAATGTTGAATGCACACTGACATATATGCAAGGGGGCTAGGTTTGTGGCTGTTACCTGCAAACTCAGAAGTTCAAAACCACCGGCTGCTCTGAGGAAGAAAAGCGGAGCTTTCTACTCCTGCAAAGAGTAAAGTCACAGAACCTCACGGGGCAGTTCCTTCTGTCCTGTAGGATCGCCAGGAGGCAGAGTCAACTTGATGGGTTTGGAATTTTGGGTAAGAGTAGATGGTGTACAGGAAAACATGCTTATAATAATTTTGCGCGTGTGTTAAAAAAAAGAAGAAACGAAAAAGTTCTAGTTCTAAAGCTAATCCAAACGAAAAACCTTCAGATGTGTTAATTTCTGAAAGATGTATCTTAATATAAATCAATCACGGTAAATAAAACATTTAAACCTGTGAGCTGTCATTATTTTAAAGAATGTTTCCTGATGGTCTTTTAATGCCTAACCAAGATCGACCACAAACTTCTTTATTCCTTGACAAAGTTTTTCGCTGTTTGTAAGAAAAAACTGTTTTATTTCATTAGGTAGTCATTCTAGGCATTGGTGTTTATTAACCTGCCAGTCCAGGGATGGGGAACATCTGGCCCACAGGTCATATCAGATCTGCGAAGTCATCCCTGCCAGCTAACATCATATGCCACTCCAAACAGAAGCAGTGCCAGCCACCATATTTTCACTGTCATGGACCCAATGCTGACTCACAGCGACACCCTGTGGGTTTCTGAGACAGTCACTGCTTTCAGGAGTAGAAAGCCCAGTTTTTCTCCCAAGGAGCTGGTGGTGGTTGTGAACTGCCTGCCATCAAGATTGCAGCCCAACTTGTGACCACTACATTACTAGGAGGGAGTTAATTTAATGTTTGACCAGTATGGTCTATGAATGATGTTATAAATATCCAAGTGACCCTTTGGAAAAAATTGGTTTCCCACCCCAGTGACCTTAAAACAATTCAGAGATACCCAATCACAACAAACCCCCAGTGCCATCAAGTAGATTCCAACTCATAGCAACCCTATAAAATCCAAGACAGATAAACCCATCAGAAACAGTAATGGGAGTAATGATTCTCTGAGGGTATAGGAAGAGTAGGAGGCTCATAGATCTATTTCCCCATCCTCATATAAATATATTTGCATATGTACATGTCTTTATCTAGACCTCTATAAATGCCCTTTG
>NW_022103920.1:79046598-79048811 GCF_000313985.2 Echinops telfairi
AACAAATTAAAATATACCAAGAAAGAAAAGCTTGTGTTTTCCAGTCTACAGGCTACAGTCTTGAGGGTTACTTGGCCTTTTTAACCGCCACATTGACACTGTTTCATGAGTGCTTTCTATTGTCTAAGTATCATCACGAGTTGGTTGTGCTGTGGTGGGTTATGTGTGCAGAGATGCTAGAAGCTATGCCACTGAGGTTTTAGCTGAGTTTCCAGACTCAGCACAGACGACACAGAAGGACTAGCTGTCCACTTAGGACAGTGGTTCTCAACCTTCCTAATGCCATGACCTTTTAATACAGTTCCTCATGTTGTGGTGACTCCCCAACCATCAATTATTTTTGTTGCTACTTCATAACTGTGATTTTGCTACTGTTATGAATCAGGCGACCCCTGTGAAAGGGTCGTTTGACCCCCAAAGGGGTTGAGACCCACAGGTTGAGAACCGCTGACTCAGGAGGAATTAGCCAATGAAAATCTTACGAATAGCACACTATCCGATGTCCAAGGGCTCCTGAAAAGAAGCAAAGCAACAAGGTTACTTTCAGGACTAAGGTTCCCTGGACTCAAGCCAGGATGCTTTCAATCACTTCATGTGCATGTGAAAGTTGGACACCGAATAAAGAAGGCTGAAGAAGAATCCATGTGTTTGAATTACAGTGCTTTCGAAAGAATCCATATTCTTTCCAAAGTACCGTGGACTGCCAGAAGGACAAACAAATCTGTCTTGGAAGAAGTACAGCCAGAATGCTCCTTAGACTTTGCCTCACATACTTTAGAGCAGTCCCTGGAGAAGGACATTATGTTTGGTCAAGCAGAGGGCAGGGACAAAGAGGAAGCCTTGAAACAGGACGGATAGGCACAGTGGCTGCCTCAGTAGGCTCAACCCTATGAACAATTGTGAGGAAGGTATAGGACTGGACAGTAGTGTCCTTCTGTTGTACTTAAGGTCACGTTGAGTCAGCAGACTTGATGGCACCTAACAAAGCCAACCTTATCAACAAATCAGAGATTTTATCCAGAGGCAAAGAGGGGGATTAAAGTGACAGTCTTGACAAAAGGGTTACAGGTGACAAGGAGTATTGTGAAAAATGAAATATAATAGCAAAGTTAGATAACACAGTTGGGGAGGGTGAAGTTTTTTGGAGGCTCTCATCAGCTAAGGTTCTGATAAGGTGACATCTGAGTGGAGATCTGTACGAGTGAGGCACGGGTGGAGCGGTCTGGGCAGAGGGTGCTAAGACGGCGGAGCATCACGAAACGAGGTGCGTATGAAGAGGCTTCAGGGCGTTTGTGGGAACATAGAAATAAAGACGATTTAGTCTGTCTCCCCCCCCCCCCTCCTTTGCAGCCCTGTGCCTGTAAGTTATGGTTTAACAAGGAGGTACACACTTGGTAGCAAACGGACCCAAAAGGGAGTCATGCCAATGGTGAGAACGGTCATTTCCTGCCCTTGGCAGTAAAAATACAGAAACTCACCAGGGGAAACAACTTTCTAAAGAGCGCCCAGATTCTTGGTAAAGAAATCCTCAGAGACCTGAGCTAATCTGACAGTCTCCTCTGGAAGTGAACCGAGGAACCGGGGACAGCGGGCTAGGGGTGCTCACCAAAGGTCTGCGCTGTGCTCAAGGCTCCCCAGGACTCCCTGCTCCCTTCAAGCTCTGCAGTTCTGCCCTGCCCTACAGGGTCGCTGGGAGTCAGAACCACCCGATGGCCGTGAATTGGATTTATTTCGAAGTGTGAACCAAACCAAACCTAAGCTGTTGTGGTGGGATCAATAACACCGACTGACAGTGACCCTGGAGGGCAGAGCGGGGCTGTCCCTCGGCGGCCCAAGGCTGCAGATCTTTCTTTACAGAAGCAGACTGCAGGGCGGTCAACCGCCCCCCTTTCGGCGCGCAGCAGAGCGCTTCAGCCACTGCGCCACCGGGAGACGGACACCGCCGCGACCGCTGGTGAAAATGACGGCGCCCGAAACTGCATTGTGCCGCACCTTTAGTTCGCTCCGGGTGCGGACCGTCCCGCCGGCCCTACGATCCATCGACGTGCAAAGCTCCCCGCGAGGCCCCCCGGTGTCCGTCCGTCCGTCCGACCGGGAAGGCCCTGGGAGAGGAGCCTGATGGCGGGGAGCAGGCGGCGGCAGGATGGGCGTGCGGAGCTGGATGCGGGTCTCCTCCCTGCTCTGCACGCGGGCCCCCCGAGGCTTTGGCCAGC
>NW_022103920.1:79049692-79051321 GCF_000313985.2 Echinops telfairi
TTCGCTTAGGGTGCCTCCGGACGTCTGGGGGATTCTAAGAAAGAAACGGCAGTGTGGGTACAACCAGTAAGCACTAGGCTCACCTAAAGGCTCCTGGGTTTCTCTGCAGAGAGGCGGCCATCTGTTTCCAGTAGGACATACTACCTAGAAAAACCCCAAGGGCTGACCCACTGCTCTGCCACACGGGGTCCCTGTGGATGGAAATCACCCAGCAGGATAGAAGTCACTTACTGCCTTCACATTACATAGTCCACCCTCTACTTCCATCATTGTCAGCTCTGAGAGACAAGAGACTTGCTTTCCTTCGTGTTGTATCCCAGTGCTGATCACAGGGTGGCCATTTCAGAATCATTCACTCTAAAACACACTTATTGGATACTTAAACTTGGCATGGTAGTTACATAGTCTGTTGTCAATTTGAGACTATTAAGAGTGATGGGGTGGCGTTTAGCCTGTCAACCAGGTCGCAGCTTGATGACCTCATTTGGAGGCACTAAGGAGATAAATAGCTCTCTTGAGGTGGGACACAGGTTCACTTCCTGGGAGACATTCCTGTTGACAAGACACAGGGACCCATGGCTAGAGCCCTGGAGATGGAGAAGCCACGTGGAGACCCCTGCCAGTGCTAAGATGCTTCCACCACCACTGGATCTACAAGACTTCCCACCCACTAGCCTATGATCTTCCTGCACTTGGAGTCATTGCATGTGTTTTGTGAGTCTGAAGAAGACTTTATAGATTGGTATCAGATATGGACTAATATCAGACTTATGGACTTGATCTGGACAGGGCGGGGATGTTTTCTCAACATTCAATTGCTCTTTTATATAAAGCTCTTTCTTATACAAATATGAGTGGCTATGAATGTGTGTCTCTAATCAGCCTGGATTAACACACCTGATATACGCTCTTTGTATGCAGTGGCTCACTTGTTTCTCTTGGCCAGCCTAGGATATAACCATGAGCCAGTGCTGTGGAGTCAGTGCCTATCAAACACAGTGACCCTGTTAGACATAACTGCCTCGTAGTCTTCCTTAAAAGAAACAGACTGTCTCAGCTTTCTCATACTGAGCGACTGGTGGGTTTGAACCACTGACCTTTCTGTGGCAGCTGAGCAATTGACCACTGCTTTGCCAGAGCTCCTTACAAGGAAAAGTACTACTATCAAAATAGACCAGTTACTCCAAAGTGGACTGTGCCCATGTATATCAGATCTGAACTAGGGTTTCAGCCATAATTTAAAAACAAAACAACTTAAACTCACGTCCATTGAGTTGATTTCAACTCATAACAACCCTAAAGGACAGGGTAGACCTGCCCCTGTGGGATTCTGAGACTAACTCTTTATGGGAGTAGAAAGCCTCATCCATCTCCCTGGGAGAGGCTGGTGGTTTCATACTGCTCACCTTGTGGGTAACAGTCCAGCGAATACAAAGAGTGCTTTCAGAATAGGAAAATCAGGCACACAGGAAGTACTGGGGTCATACAAGTAACCGCTGCACCAGACCGCCTCTTGTGAATGAATGAAGTGTACTAATGTGGTGAGATATCTCGCAAAGAACAGAGGCATTGGGGCTGGGAACTGCATGCTGGGGAAGCCCTGTTGGCTATTGATAAGGAACAGCACAC
>NW_022103920.1:79053193-79065946 GCF_000313985.2 Echinops telfairi
GGCTTGCTGTCAGGGGGGATCCACTTGATCGAAGTGGGCTGGATTTGGACAGGTGTAGGAGGAGCCACGGTGGTGCTGTGGTTACGCACTGGGCTGCTGCCCCCCACAGGGTGGAGTAGAACTGCCCCGAGGGTTTCCAAAGCTGTCATCTTATGGGAGCCAGCTGAGTGAAGGAGTCAGGAAAGTACTGTCTGGCGAGAGTTCAAATCCTGGTCTCCAAAAACCTACTCTTGTCTACAAAACTCACAAGCTTTTCTACAACCATACTCCTTGTCCGAATCAAAGCTTCTGCAAACCAAACCCACTGCGGATTCCAACTCAGAGCAACAGGGTTTTTGAGGCTCTAAATTTTAGGGCAGAAAGCCTTATCTTTCTCCCATGGAGTGGCTGGTGGGCTTGAACTGCAGATCCTGTGGTTGGTGATCTAACGTGTAATCAGCTATGCCACCAGCGCTCCTCATGCATGTATTAATGCTCTCTAAAAATGCAGACCTGATCTTGTTCCTTGGACTCCGGCCACCCCTATGGCCTTTGTGACTGCCCACTCTAGGATGAACGTAAACGCCCACCCTAGCCTACAGGGTACAGGGCCGGCCCATTCTGACGTCTGTCCTATCGAAGCCCTTGCTCCCTGTTTCTCTGTACCCTGGCCGTTCTACTCTTCAGTCGCCCTCTCGCCCCCAGGGCCTTTGCACACACTCAGGTGCATTGCCTTTTTTCTTTCCACCCTACTGGGTTATCTCCTGGTGGTAGCTCAGATCTCAACTCTAGTGTTGCTTCCTACCTGCTCTCCTTGATGAGTTTAAAAACAAAATAAAATCAATCTTAAAAAATATCCCTTACTAGCTAGAATTGTTTGAATCATCCAGCCACAGAATTTTGCATCTATATGTTTCCTTCACAGGTCCCCAGTGGTGTTGTGGTTAATGCCCTTGGTGCTAACCAAAAGGTCAGTAGTTCAAGCCCACCAGCCTCTCTGTGGGAGCAAGAGGTGGCAGTCTGCCTCTGTGAAAATTGCACCCTTGGGGGTCCTGACTGTCACCGTCAACTTGATAGCCACAGACCGGGCTGCGCACCTTGTGGAACCATCAGCTGTTCTGCAAGACAAAGATGGGACTTCTACTTCTGTAAAGAGCTACAGACTCGGAAACCCCCAGGGGCAGCTGTATCTTGTCCTATAGGGGTGCTCCGACTTGGTATGTGGGTTTTATGCTTCCCAAACAGGACTTAAAACTCACTGTCGGTACGGGGACTCCATGAATTTCTGCTCATCATTATATACCTAACAACTCACTGCCATTGATTCTGTTCCAATTCATAGCTATACCCCCAGGGTTTGGGAGACTGACAGCCTCGATGGGAGCAGATAACCTCGTCTGTGTTCCCACGGATTGGCCGGTCCACTTGAAGCACTTGCAATTAGCAGCCAAGGCCTAGCTCACATCACCACCAGGGCTCCTTATTGTATGAACATCTAGTGCCACTTCCTTCCTAATCCGCTGTGCCATCAGGGCTTATTTGTGCTATTAAATATTTATTTGGATGACTGAGAGACTGGGTAATTAAAGCTATCTTCAAGGCAATAAAGGGTATGGGAATTAACCACATTGTTTAAGGATCAAATTTACACTGTTTCATTCATTCCTTGGGGAGGCGGTGGTGTGGTTACATATTGGGCTGCAATCTGCAAGGTCAGCAGTTTGAAACCACTAGCTGCTCCTTGGGAGAAAGATGGAGCTTTCTATTATGTTAAAGAGTTACAGCCTCAGAAACCCGCAGGGTTGCTATGAGTTAGCATTGAATGAGTGGCACTGAGTGAGTGAGTGAGTGATTCATCCCTCACAGTTCATCCCTTACAGCAATCCTCAGAGGTATTATGATCTCCATTTTAGAGATGGAAAAACTAAGGCAAGACATATACATCTATACAATACATATATATATATATATATACACACCAGACACAAACCATCGCTGTTGGATACAGTAACCCTACAGGTATCAGAGTAGAACTGTGCTACACGGAGTTTATGTAGGGTGATTTTTTGCAAGTCACCTGCTAGCCCTTCTTTCTTAAGTGCTCCCGGGTGGACTTGAATTGCCAACCTTTTGGTCCACAGCTGAGTTTGTTAGCCATCTGCACTGCCCGGCAACTGCCTAGAAGGCATAGGAGTACTGCCTACTTCTTACTCGCTTCTCCCTGAGGAAACAGCTCTTTCTGTGTGTCCTCCAGTGTCAGCCACCAATTAAACCAAACGCACAGTCATACAGATGATTCTGACTCATAAGGACGCTCATGTAGGGTCCCTGAGACTGGGAGCAGGATCTCTGCTAATACTGGAGTTTAACTGTTGAACCTGGGCCTATAGCTTTCTCTCTCCCTTTCACCTCCCTGACCTTGGCAAGTTCCTGCCACAGCTGAGGAGGAAGTCCAATGCCGTAAAACAACACACGTGTTATCTCAGAGTCTACAGACCAGAGGTCCTGTGAACTCACCAGATTTCTCTGCCTGAGTTTCTCAGGACCAAATTGAGGTGAGTGACGTGACTGCTGGATTCTGTTCTTTGTGGAGGCCCTTAAGAAGAACACCTTTCTGGGGCCATTCAACGGGTTATTGGCAGACTTGAGTTCTGTGTGGTTGGAGGACTGAAGTCCTCGTTTCCCTACTGGCTGATGGCTGGGACTGTGCTCAGCTGTTATGGGCTTTCCACCTGCCTCGGCTCATCTGGGCCACTGTGGTCCCCAGGGCTGTCACTTGCTAGTTTTCAGAAGTAGATTTTTAGGCCTTACACCTTTCTCCCTGGAGCATCTCAGATGGTCCAGTGACATGTGCTCAGCCTCTCATCGCATGCAAGTCTCCCTGAGCAGAGGGCTGTCCAGCTGTGCACGAGGAGCTGCGGCTGAGGATCGAGCCTCCTCTCCTACCTGGGAGGTAACCATGCCACCCTGAAGTGCCACTGGCCTGGATAGCATATATACCAGGCACAAGGAACCTCACACACGTTCTCCAGAGGGGTGTCTTTGAAAACAACATCTCTCAAAATCGAGTCTGTTGAAGCAAGTGGCCTTCCCCTTGAGATGGTCAACTTGTGTGTCCATACTTTCCGTCCCACGTGCTTGCACAGGGAGCCTCTCAGGAGGGACCAGCTCATAGCCCCTGTCAGGTGGTGTGACGAAGTTGCACACTGGCTCGTGCGGTGGCACCCAGCAAGCCCTAGCAATGTGCAGCCGGCACGAAGTCAGTTCAAAGTGGCCACTTCCCTCCTGGGGAGGGGACTTTGCCATGAAGACCAGGAAGGAAGCACAGTGAAGAGAGGAAGCACGAAATCAATAATGAGTGGATGCTGCAAAAGTGTGATTTTTCCCGCTTTTCTGGAATTGCTGTCCACCCAATAGTCCCTTCCACATGTTGCCTCAAGCAGAAAAATAATGCAAACTATTGCCCTAAACCACCCATGATGGAAAACATTAACAGGCTGCTTTCTCCGCTGATTGTGGTTACGCATTAAGCTGCTTAACCCAAACTCAACAGTTTGAATCCCCCAGTTTCCCTGCGGGAGAGAGATGAGGCCATCCCCGCCTGTAAAGACCTGGAGTCTCGGAAAACCAGGGGAGCAGTTCCACTCTGTTCTCCGGGGTCACTATGAGTCTGGATGGCAGTGGGTTTCTTGTTTGACTTTCATGAGGAGCCCTGGTGATATAATGTGGACTGCTAACTGCAAGGTCAGAGGTTCAAGACTGCTAGCTGACCTCTGGGAACAGGTGAGCTGTCTGCTCCCATAAAGATGCACGGTCTCGGAAACCCTACAGATATGGTCACTATGCATCAGATCCATCTCGGTGGCAGCGCATTGGGGTTTCCTGAGCTCTTCTCGTTTGTATGAGATCTCCCTTTAGCTGCCTGCAATCAGACAGCCTGGAAGCCCACTCTCCATGTCTGGGCTGTTTGTTGTTTCCAACAAGCAGCAACAGGAAGGGTTGCATCTGGTCTGGTTTGCTGAGTGAAGATCTTGCAGGCTCACTCCCCCTCCCCCAAGGAGACATGGTGGCACAGTGGTTAAGCACTCTTACAAACCAAAAGGTCAGAAGTTCGAACCCTCCAACTGCTGGGGGTGGGGTGGGGGGCAGGGGGATGTCAATCTGGTTCTATAAATGTTCCAAAACTTAAAAAATAAAATAAAATGTGAATTTCTGAGACTGTAACTCTTTACAGGACTAGAAGGCCTCAGCCTCATCTTTCTCCTGCACAGCAGCTGGTGGTTTCGAACTGCTGACCTTGCAGGGAGCAAACCCAACACATTACAACCTTGGAAATGCTATGGGACAGGCCCACTCTTTCTGATCGGTTTTCATTTCATTTCTTCTTCTTTAAAAAAAATCATTTTATTGGGGGCTCTTACAGCTCTTATCACAATCTATATATGTCTCCATTGTGTCAAGCACATTTGTACATATGTTGCCATCATCATTTTCAGAACATTTTCTTTCTGCTTGATCCCTTGGTATCAGCTCATTCCACCGCCACCCCTCCCTCCCTCATGAACCCTTGATAATTTATACATTTTTATTCTTTTCATGTCGTACACTGACTGCTGTCTCCCTTCATCCACTTTTCTGTTGTTCGTCCGCCTGGGACGGGGTGATATGTGCATCTGAGCCAGAGTCTTAGCAGCAGGTTGGTTTGTCCCGCAGACAGAAGTGGCTGGGCGGGCTCGTGAGCATGCGCGCCACTAGAGGGCGCTCGCCGCTCACCTGGGCCCCGTCAAACTCCCCTGCACAGCACCCAGCGCGGAAGGGATGCCCAGCGCCCTCCAGATGCACAAGAGCGCAGATGCCGCGGGTTGACTGTCCAAAGACAACGACGCTGTCTGTTCCCGTAAAGCAGTGGTTCTCAGCCTTCCTGATGCCGCGACCCTTTCATGCAGTTCCTCATGTGGTGGTGACCCCCAACCCTAAACTATTTTCGTTACTTCATCACTGTCATTTTGCTACTTTTATGAATCGTCATGTAAATATCTGATATGCATTCATTGCTACAAATTGAACATAATTAAAGCATAGTGATTAATCAAAAAACAATGTGTAATTATATATTGTGAAATATTTATTTCTAATGACACATAAATGAAATTTTGTCTTAGCATGGGTAACAGTCTTCACGACGGGTACTTAACCGTGGGCGCATCTGCATGTGGGCGGACCCGCCTGGAGACAGATAGAGGAGCGGTGTCTCAGTTCCTAAAACCATCAGAAATATATGTTTTCTGATGGTCTTAGGCGACCCTGGTGAAAGGCCCTTGTGAAAGGGTCAGTCGACCCCCAAAGGGGTCATGACCCACAGGTTGAGAACCGCTGCTGTAAGGCCTCAGAAACCCTGAAGGAGCAATCCTACTCCGTCCGTTTTAGTGGGGATGCAGGGCACTGTCCTAGGCCCTTTGTGCCATTACTTCCCTTCATCCTCTCGCTTCAAGTGACCACCTGGTCTTGGTGTCTGGGGACTTTCCCAGCCGTAGCTCTAAAGTCCTGCATCCCAGCAAATGCCTCCGTCCCAAGGAATGCAGAAGACTGGTCACCTACACAAAGCGGGTGTGCCGGCCTCCACGCCACGGATGAGAAACCTAACGCTTTCAAGGGCCTGGACACAACCCCCCAACAAACCACCTGGACAAACTCATTAGTGATGGGATGAGGCTGTCTCGCGGGAAAGCAGCACCCCTTCCATCACACCAGACTGCCTGTCGGGGCGGGAACAGCCTGCTGGCTCTCGTCTCCCTGCCCGCCAGGACTCCGGGCTGAATCAACCAGCCAAGACAGACTGGCGTCATCGGTGGAGACTCACAGCATTTCTTAGATGGGGACACCAGCACCTATGGGAGCCACAAAGAGCCGGGCCCTGGGGGAGGGGGTGGTGGTTAGGGAAGCACTACAGAATGGGAACCCAGGGAAATGGTCTGACAGACGCAGAAGGAGCAGGGTCCCTGGCAGGCCGCCGGAGCGTTCACCCAGAGCACTGAACAAAATAATCCCAGAGGAAAGAGAGAGATGGGCTGCTTTTCAACATCCAACTGAAGTTTCTGAGCAGCTCTAATTGGCAAGGATTTGCATCATTTTTAAAAGACCCCCAGAAAAGGACAGAGTCTGAAACCACCAGATGCTTCCCGGAGAAGGAGTGAGCTTTTCACGCCAGTAAAGATTTACAGTCTCAGGGATCCATAGGGGTGATTCAATTCTGTCCCGTAACATCACTATGAAGTACAATGGTCTAAGCGGCGGTCAGCTTGGGTTTTGGAGGGTCTAAGATTGGGGACTTGGTTTTTAGTCAAAGAAATTTAAAATAAGGTTGCTCAAAGTAGTGGCCTCCATATTGTAGGGGTATGTACCAGACCGTGAAATAGAGGGGCCACCAGAAGGGGAACCACCCTCCTGTGTCCTGCCTCCCCACCCTGTCCTCTTCCTGCCTGACCCACCCCCAAGACAGTCAAGTCCTGGGTACTGACCAGCCTGGCACCTCCCACATGGAAGGGCAGTTTGGAGACAGAGCATCGAGGCAGTGCAGGTCGGAGAAGGGCCCAGAGCCCACGTCCACTGCCCAGGTTCTCTGAGATGCCCATCGATCCCGTTCCAGCCTAGCCTCTTGGCTTCCAGGCCCAGGTTGTGCTTTGTCTCTGCCCTTAGTGGCTGGTTTGGTTCTGCGAAGGTGCCCAGCCCAGGGCAAGAGGGAATTCTGATGCACAGTGGAAGTTTGGGTGCCTCTAGCCTAAGGTGACCAGATTTTAACATTGGTAAGGCGGGACACCATTGATAAAACTCATATTCTGGCGAAATAGCCACATGACAACTGAAAACCATATACCCTAGCTTGTCGTGCATTCTTTCTAAAAATCGGCATTTTTTTAAAGTGCCGCGGGACACGGGAAAAATTGTTAAAAAGCGGGACATCTGGTCACCTTACTCTAGGGCCACAGGCCGGCCAGTACCTTAGCACTGACCTCGGTCCTTAGCAGGACGTGACACAACCAGAGGACCCGGGGGGCTGGGGACCAACATGGGTGCCAGTGGGAGGGACTGAAGAGCGGAAAGCTGCCGACTCTCCTCCTGGGTGAGCCCCACAGGGTCCCTGATGGGAGAAGAGGGGGAGGGGAGGAAACAGCTGTCTGATTCCATCTTTGTACCGCTCTGGGCCAGCCCACAGGGGCCTTGCCTGCAGGTCCCAGGGGCTGTTAGCGGCTGGGGAAGCCAGTCACGCCAGTCACTCCTGGTTGCTGGAGAGTGGGTGGAGTCAGAGGTTAGTGCTGGCAGGGCTGTCGGGGTGGCTGGGGGGCTGTCAGACGGCTGTGGTCAGCCAGCCAGAGTACAGATTCCAGGAGCAGCCTGAGGTATCCCTGGGTGGTGTGAAATGTGAATTCAATTGACAGATAATCAAAAGGTTATCTGTCTCCACCCAGAGACCCCTTGGGGAGAAAACAAAACCCTGCGGAACGCAGCTCTCTAACCCACCTGGGTGGGGGCGCGGGTGGGGTGGAGTGGGTGGGGGGCAGTAAGTCGGCGCTGACTCTCCCAGCTGTGGATTACTGGAGCCGGCCCTGGTGGTGCTGCAGAATAAGTGATGGACTTCTAACTGCCAGGCTGGTAGTGCAAAACCATGAGGCGGCCTGCTCCCGTGAAGGTTCACAGGCTCAGAAACCCCACTGGGCAGGGCTGCTGGGTCCTCTCGAGCCTGGGCTGTGCCCTTCTGGGGTGGGGTAGAACCCTGTCTTAGGAGGGCTCTTAGTGGAGGCCCCGGGAAGGTTTCCTGGGGACCTGAGCTCTGGGGGATGAAGAGTAACGTTCGTGGAGACAAGATCCAGGTAGGGGAGGACCCCCCTCTGCCCTGTCGGAGGATGAAAGCCGATCCTCCCCACACATGAAGCCCCCCAGGTCTGCACACCGTGCTCAGTGCTCTGCAGCCCCCACCCTCAGTGACTGGCTGCTGCAGGAGGGCAGTGTGTCTGAGAGGGTTGCTTCAGCTGGCGTGAGGCAGGTGTGTCTCTGGGAAAGGGGGCCTGGGGGTGTGTGTGTGTCAGGCAGTGAGCACCCCAAGAGGTGAGCATGGAGTAGCAGCAGGAGCCAGTGTGGAAGTGCCTGCCGAACCATGCGTGGGGCCTGCACTTTCTCCAAGGGCCAGTGGTGGAGGGGGCGGGGACCTCACCTGTCCAGTCCCTCCCCACCCCACCCCCCATTCCCCAGGAGATAACAGAAGGCACACATTCTAGGCTTCTCTGGCTCGCCTCCCATCCCCACTCCCCCTTGATGTCTGTATTTAAAAAGGGACAGAGAACACTCTGAATGCCCTGGGCCATACCCCTAGTGAAGCAGGGCAGCCAAGCCATGACCTCATCGGCCTAAACACAGACTTCGAGGCAGGGCTCCGTTGTGCCCTCTGCTTTTCCTAGATCGCAATCCATTACCCACTGCCATTCTGCCAATTCCAACTCAGAGAGGCCTTACAGGGCACAGTAGCGTGTCCCACACGGTTTCTAAGACTGCAGTATTTATGGAAGCAGACTGCCTCCTCTTTCTCCTGCAGAGAGGTGAGCGGGTTTGAACTGCCTACGTTTTTCGAGCAGCTGGGTTGGGTGTCTTAACTAGTGCACAAGCAGGGCTCATCCTACATCTATCTGTAACAGACCTAAATGCTGCAAGGGACACCACGGGCCCTCCAGCGGTCTCTGTGGGTGTTGCTAGATGCCTGCAAATCGGCTCTGACCCATTGTGACCCCATGCAGAACAGCAGGGAACACTGCCCCCTGTGGGCCAGCCTCACAACCGCTGCCACGTCTGAGCCCATGGCCCTCGAGTGGCTTGCTCTAGTTCACTGACTCGGTTTCACCACGCGTGGTGTCCTTCTCAAGAGCTCGGTCCCTCCGGATGCCACGACCAAAGTACGTGAGAGAAAACCGGGCTATCCTTACTTCCAGGAAGCCTCTGCTTGTACTTTTCCCGAGAGAGATTCGTTTATTCTTCTGGCAGTCCACGGTATATTTCCCCAACACCATGATCCCAACGCTGGGCTCTTCTTCCGGCTCCCTCCCTCGTGGTCCAGCTTCCACCTGCAGGAGTGGTGGAAAGGACTCCGGCTGAGACGAGGTGCACCTTACACACCAAGGTGACATCTGTGCTTTGTCACCTGCTCAAGAAGTTATTTGCTACAGTTTCCCAATGCAATCCGCCCCGTGATTTCTCCACTACTCCTTCCGATAGCTTCTAGGATAGGTTTCATGTAAAATGGAACTTTTAACCGCGCCAGTATTGTCTCCATTTGTCAGGATGTTGCTTGTGGTCTAGTGGTGAAGAGTTTTGTTTTCTTAGTGATAGAAACCATGCAGGAGACCACTTGAGCCAAACGTGCAAGATCAACAACCAATGTATTCATGGTGACAAATACCAAGCTCGCCCAACGTCGTCATCGTTGAAAATATGTTTTTTTTACCCAACAATATAAACAGTAACTATATATGTGGCCCTCACTGGGTAGACTACAAAGGAATCAAGAATCAAATTGAGTACATGTGTGGAAAGATAGGATAGAGAAACTCACTATTATAAATCAGAACAAAGCCAGGGACTGACAAGGAAACCGACCATCAATTGCTCAGATAGAAGTTCAAGTTGAAGCTGAGAAACATGAAGACAACTCCATGTGGACAAAGGTGTGACCCTGAGCATAACCCGCCTGCATTAGAGAGCATCTCAGGAATAGATGGGACTCGTTGAACACTGTGACCAGATGAGTTGTGGGATCGCATCAAAGACCTCATACACAAAGGGCTATTAAAGAGAGAAAAGAGTACCCAAATGGATGTCAAACGAGACTCAGAAACTTGCTCTTGAATGTAGAATTGTTCAAACAAATGGAAGACATGAGGAATCAAATTGTTGAACAGAGACTCCCCAGGGCAGCGCAAGAAGACAAAGCAGCGTTTCTGAAATGTGCAAAGACCCAGAGTTAGCAAACGGAAGGGGACCAACTTGATTGGCAGTTCTCAAGCGGGAAGAACTGACGAAGGAAAATTGAGCCTCAAGGTGCAATACTGAAGGGGTTTGGGAGAAAAATAATTGAACGCTGCAGGAAGCATCCAAAAACAAAGGTGGAAAGGACAGAGTCATTGTGCCGAAAGAGGGCGCTAATGTCTCACATTCTGATTGTGACAGAAGTAAACCCGTATTCAGCTGTGCACATAGTGCTATGCCAAGCACATCACAGATAAAACCCCCTTTCTGGAAAGGTTGCTTTGAAGGTAAAAGAAGGTGACACACCAAACGAATGGGCTGTCCTTCGCTCGAAGGCGGAATGGGGCGTCCTGTCTGTGATGCAAGAGGGACACGAGGCAAATCGAGCTTGGCTTGACTGTCTGTCCCTCTTTCAGACATTCTGCATTTCACCCTGGCAGGCTGCAGTCTCCGAACTCTGGTGTGACCAAATTGTCGTCCATCCCGCTCCCTTTTTCCTGGGAAGGAGAGCCTGAGAAGAGCAGCCACAGAAAGAACCTGTGACTTCAAAGTTGAAGGTGAGCTGGGTAAAGACTGTCAGGAGCCTCTGCTGGCGGCCTCATAAGACGTCGCACCCCAGGGGGCCGGGTGCTTTTGGTGGAATTTTGAAGGGTTCTGTGTTTGGGAGTTGTTGTGCCCTGCAGCCATGCTGGAACGGGGAGCTTGTCATTTGAAAACTTATTATTTAGCTTTGGGAAACCCAGCATAGACTTGTCCTCCACAACACCCTGCCCCTGCACGCTCTTGACCTTTGTGGAAAGCTGAGACGTGATGGGGTTGAAGTGCAATGTATTCAGTAGATGGGACCAGGAAACCTGGTAGTGTAGTGATTGTGTTGGGCTATAATCCGCATGGTTGGCAGTTCAAAACCACCAGCAGCTCTGAGGGAAAAAGACTGGGCTTTCTACTCCTGTAAACAGTTACAGTTTCAGAAACCCACAGGGGGGTAGCACTGACTCGATGGCAGTGAGTTTGAGTTGAGTTACTGTTGATTCTACCTCATAGCTAACCACCAAGATCCCAAACTGAACTCTTGATGGTCCCAGAGTGGAGCAAACAGTGTGTGTTTGTCTGTTAGGCCAGAGATTGCCAGGTCAGACCCACGCAGCTGGACCACAGAAAAAGAGTCTGGCAATCTACATCTATAAAGATGACAGCCAAAAAAGCCCTATGAAGCAGACCTCCTGATAGTCTCTTTCAGATCTGGGAGCCCCCAAAGGTCTTTCTCATCCCGGATAGTTGAAACTCCATCCTTCTAGACGCTCAAATTCTCCACAGGGCTTCGTAGTAAGGTCCTCAGGGATCTGTGCCACTTAAGTATATACAAAGACCACTCGCACATGCCTCAGCCATTTCATTTTCATAACTGCCCCATGGCACAGATGTGACTATGATTCTTATTTTACAATGGGCGTGGAGGGAGACTAAGACTAGAAAGGGTTAACCCTAACCTGCCCAAAGCCACACAGATTAAGTGGGAGAGTGAAAATGTGGGTGCAAATTTCCTGGCATGTACCCAGCATGACTGTTACCATTTAAAACATATTACTATTGTGATGATTATTAACACACCACTATTTATATGTAATTCTAAGTCAAACCGTTATCACTGGTAATTAACAATCTAACTATTAATGAAAATCAGTCAATACAGGACTGATACGGTGGTTGTTATTATTAACAACAGCTATCTTCTATGGCGTGCTGGCTATGGGCCAGGCATTGCATTAAGCGTCTTCTCAATTTATTTCTCGCAACAGCCTTCTGAGATAAGTGGCACTTTAACGCCCATGGTAGCAGCAGCTAAAAAGGCAGACCCTTTCTCCAGTTTGCCTAGTTGGTGTGTGTCGAAGGCTAACTTACATATGGAAGGCCGACCCCACTGGCTAAGCTATTGTCCTCTAGGCAGGATAAGGCAGAGTGGCACAGGCCACTGTTGGCCTAGTGGGTTGTGCTCTGGGCTGCCAACACAAGGCAAGCTGTTCCAAACCACCGGCTGTCCTGCAGGAGAAAGATGAGGCTCTCTATTCCCATAAAGATTTATAGTCTCCGAAACCTACAGAGGCTGTTCTACTCTAAAAGCAGTGATGTGTGTGTGTGTGTGTGTGTGTGTATGTGTGTTGCGTGTGTTGCACCCTTACGTGAAGCAAGGCAAGGCTGCATGATTCCCCACCAGGCTCCCCTGTGAAGTGCGGTGAGAATTCCTCTAGGGGGCAGTGCAGATGAGGCTGCCCAGGAGGGTGCTACAGGGAGTGAGCCCTGACTGGTAAGCAGGGAAGGCAGGGTGTCCTGCACTGTATGTTCAGCGACAGAAAAGAGACCCTAATGGTGGCTACAAGGAGCCTGGGAGATAAGGCCACTGGGGACTGTTCACGGGGACCAGGGACACTGTGACGAGTCCATGAAGCCCGGTCCCTGCCCTTTGGGAGGCAGCAGCAGCGTGGGGACCTGATGTGCTCACGCCAGGGGCTTTCCTGGTTGCACTGTTTCTTCCTGGGGGGACTGTGGAGTCAGCAGCTGGCACAGGACGAGGAGGGGCCAGGCATTCCTTCCCGCCAAGCTCCTAGTGCCTTTCCCCTCCAGCTCTGAGGCCTAATCCAGGTCAGCTGAAGGCAAGCTCTCATTTCCTGCACCAGCCCGGTCACTTCCTCAAGGGGAAAAAGGCAGGAAGGAAATCATCTGTTAACTGGCAGGCAGGGCTCCTGCGTGCAGGAAGAGACCTGA
>NW_022103920.1:79066133-79069252 GCF_000313985.2 Echinops telfairi
CAGTCGCTGGGCTGTGGGGAGCAGGATTTCGAACTGGTTCCTGCCAGTTCAGCCCCAAGCTGCAACTTTGCTTTCCCACCATAGATGGACTGACTCAGAACCCACGGGAAATTTGTTAAAAGGTGGATTTTGACTGGTCTATCTGGGATGGAAATAGAAGTTTACAGCAGGGAATTGAAGCAGTTGAAACCGGTTCAAAGCCCTGGTTTTTCCCAGGTGTTGTATAGTGGGTTACGTGTTGAGCTACTAACAGAAAGGTTAGCGGTTTGAGATCACCACCCACTCCATGGGAGAAAGATGAGGCTGTCCCACAGGGGCAGGTGGACACTGTTCTGTATTGAGCTTTTGAGTTGAGAGCTAAGGAGAGCTCACTGTCTCTGAAGCAATACTGTGACCTTGGCCCCTTCAGTTAGGACACACAGACACACACACACACACACACACACACACTGCACCTTCATCTTAACAGACTGGCAGCAATTTTTAACTCCAGTTAAAATGGTCATTTTTAGCTTTCAAGTAGATAGAAAAAGATGACAACATATGTACAGATGTGTTTGACACAATGGATATGTGTGGATTGTGATAAGAGCTGTAAGAGCCCCCATTAAAAAAAAAAAACCCTCAGTTGCTCTCCATGTGCAGAGCAGCAGTGTAAAAAAGTACCAAATTATTGCCAACTGCCCAGTCTGCTTGCTCCAAGCAGGTTAATTCCAGATGAGAATGGGAAGCGCTTGTGTGTGATGGAAGAGATTCTGGGATCAGCCTGCTGATTGGTGCTCTGGGTACATCCCAGCTCCTCGTGACTCCACTGGAAGGCAAACTGCCCCACAGTCACTCACTGCCATCACGGCAATTCCAACTCAGCAACCCTCCAGGGCAGAATACAACTGTCCCTTTGGGTTTCCAAGGCTGTAAATCTTTACTGGAGTGGAAAGCCTCATCTTTCTCCCAAGCTACAGTTAGTGGGTTTGAACCACTGACCTTGTGGTTAGCAGCCCACTGTGCCACCAGAGCTCCCCGCTCAGAGAGTTATGTCGGCTGCAATTCTCCTGGAGACCTGTCACCAGGTCTTCTCTCTTGAAGCAGCGAGGTAAGTTCACATGGCCAACCTTTCAGTTAGCAAATGAGCATTTCACCACTGCACCATCGGAGCTCTGGGACCAGCCTGGAAAGGCTATTGGAGGCGTGTGAGCCCAAAACCTAATCAGATGTGCTTTCGGGGGAAAAAGAGTTAGCACTTTGGAGTTACTTTGGAGGAAATTTAGACTAGAGGGAGGCAGACAAGACAGAAGGTTATGATCATCAACTGATGCGAGGGTCATGGGGGTGAAGAAGAGGATGGCGCACTGCGTGACCCAGGAGGGTGGAGGTGAGGAGGCAAGACCGTTTCCCTGGCTCAGACACTGCTGAGAGATGGCAGCCCTTGCTGCCAAGTTAGCCGACACACAGAGCCACGCTCCCAGCCGGGTTTGGGAAATGCCGTATAGTAACCACAAGTCTCCCTATTCCAGCTCTGGGCTTTGCCACTGCAGGGGAATTGTCTCAGAATGAGATGCTGTCCACTCACACTTCAGTTAGAAATTACCTGAGGGAACCCCCCCAGCCCAACACACACACTTCTGTGAGCACGAAAAGGATCTGCCAGAGAAGAGAGATCAATATCACTTCCCACCATCATGTCTCTGGGCACCCTAACACATCTTCCTAGAAGGAAGCCCTTCAGTAGGCGGTGCCCTGGCTTTGTACTGTCCCCATCTCCTTGTTGAAACTGTGGGTGTGTTAGAAACACCCAGAGAAATGGGGGACCCGGAACAAGAGCCTGCTCTCTTCCTAGGAGAATTCATCAGGGCCCTGGGAGGAGATCTGTAACACCGGGTGATGGTAGCAGAAAGTATGTGGTGACTTTGGTAGGGGGGAGGGCTTGACTTGACTGGGCTCCAAGGTCGCCTGCCCTGGCTTACCATGGCATGTCCACGTCACCTCCACCAAGAGAGTGTGTCCGTTTCTAGGCTAGCGTGAGGGCAACGGGCTCAGATGCGGCTGCAGGCACGGGTTTCAGAGCTTGCAGGGGGCCAGCTATGGTAATGGACTAGATTAAACTTTCCTCTGTTGTTAAGTATTGCAACTCTCGTAACAGAATGAAACACCGCCAGATTCTGTGCCTCCTCCCAGTTGTGATGAGCCCAGTGTTGCAGCCATTGATTGAGTCCCTCCCTTGTGAGGGCGTGCTCTTTTGAGCGATTCTGCTACACCACGCATGACATCCTTCCCCAGGAACCGCTCTATCCTGTGCCACGTCTGTTACTCTCTCCTCTGACGTACCAGGTGATGTGCAAAGCCCGCACACGGAAAGAGGGCACGGGCAGTGTATCAAGAAATGCCCGTGTAGTAACCACAAGGAGCCCCGAGCCAACCCTTGGAAGGCATTCAGCCCTAGAGAAAGGATTCTTGACGAGCATCCTTCCGAGGGCCAAGGACTAGGCCAAGTTCCTCCAGGAAAAAATTGAGGAACATAACTTGTTCCAGTGGAGATGGCTGATGAGAGATGGTGGTTCATGTCCCCAAGAGTCAAGCGACCTCAGCTGCCTTCCACAGCCACTGTCCTTAGGACTCCATGCTTCTGGGCAGCGTGTCTGCCCATCACATCATGTGTGCCCATCTCATGCTGGGAAGCGGAACAGCTGCTTGCCTGGGTGGCTAAATTTGTGCTGCCTTCAACAAACAAACTCACTGCCTAACTTGATCCTGACTTACAGTGACCCTATAGGGCAGAACTGCCCCTGGCAGAGTCTGAGATTGTAATTTTTTTAAAACAGGAGTAGAAAGTCCCCTTTTTCTCCAGTGGAGCAGTTTGGTGGCTTTGAACTGCTGACCCTGCCATTAGCAGCCCAACGTGTTAACCATTGGACCACCAGCGCTCCTGTACTGCCTTCAGCAACAGGAATATTTTACAAGGGCCAAGTCTTAGGAATTTCATTAGCTTAAAGTCATGCAGGAGGAGCCCTGGTGGTGCAGAGCGCTATAGGGGTTGTAACCACAGGGTCAGCAGTTCAAATCCAGCAGCTGCTCTGGGGGTGCGGGGGGGAGGGAAGGTTGTGTGTGACAGACTCGGGAAT
>NW_022103920.1:79072141-79073536 GCF_000313985.2 Echinops telfairi
AAGAAAAATAAACAGCCTAGGTGACTCTGTGCATACACCAGCATCATGGAAGTCCCACAAGGAGATAAGACAGGGGCCCAAAGAACTTCTGATGCAACAATGATGGTGAACTTCCCAAACTTGATGAACAACATCCATCCAAACATCTCAGCAGCTTACGTGCTAAGCAGCAGCAGAGGCCACTTCTCAAGCTTTTTCAGCAGACAAACCAAGTCACTTGGCCATACCAGTGGTTAACATGGTGAGACAGATAACCCTCCTGCAGGTGGGGGTGGGTGGGTGGGTGGTACTACTTGCCAAACACCCATTAACACCAATGGGTAAGGCAGTAGAGGTTTTGAACAGAATTCTACACCTGTCTATGTATAGTTAGTGCCCCCACTTCCCCAGAGCGTGGCTAGGATCCTTTGGCCGTCTCCCTCCCAGCCTCTGTCCTAGGCAATGGGCTGGGGCCTCTGTCCTAGGCAATGGGCACAAAGCTTATTTCAGGCTCTGGGTTGGTCAGAAAAGTTAGAGGGCTACAGCAGCAGCTGTTACAGGAAGGGGCTTCCCATAGTTTGTAGAAACACATAATTAAAAGAGAATGGAGCGTTGCTGTTGTTGTTTTATGGCAAACCTTTTGATTGCCCAGGTCCCAGCATGAGCCTATTTCTTATGATCTGTAATAACACTCCATCAGGGTCACAAGCTATTTAGGCTCCTGGGGCTGCCTGGGAACCTCTTCACCTAGGCGTAGCTCCTTTGGTGAGCGAATGTCTCCTGAGTGCCAATCCTTTGAGCAGCCCGTGGGGCCAGCCAACAGGTGTTCTAGCCCACACCCCCCCATGGAAAAAGCGAGGCGCTTGTGACTCAGGGGAGAGTGGCTTTAACATATATTTGGAAAAGCAGTTTTACAAAACACTTGAAAATACAAGATAAGGTAACAGTTACTTATATAAGTTTTACCCTTATATTGCTTGGCTATTTTTACATATAAATTATTGCTTACTAGCTCTGATAAATACACAGCACAGTCTTATCTACAACAGAGGCCGAAAGCGTGACGTATGAGGAGGAAGAACACTGTTAATGGCAAGTCTGGTAATTCAACACGCGTTTCATATTTACCAGCGCTTCGAATGGTGGAAAACTACCGAGTGTAGTCCCTGAGAAGTTAGGTGGACGCCCTGACTGGGGGCCTTCTATCGCCTGATTGCTAATGCAAGCAGTCCTAATGAGAACACACTGAAAAGGCAAGGTTCCCTGTGCCGGGTCGCTGATTCCATCTCGTGTGGAATAGGAATACAATAAATAGGCTATGCAAATAAATATCAATCTGCTAAAAAATGTTTAGGATGTACAGCTTTGCTTTATACAATAGTACATTTTCATCTTACTTTTTGGCAATTTTTTTTT
>NW_022103920.1:79074969-79076712 GCF_000313985.2 Echinops telfairi
GAGATGAGATCAACATGGCCTGGGAGGATTGGACTGGCCTGATCCAACTTGCTCGCAGAGACCCAGGAGCGTGCACCTGAACTGTAACAGGTCCGCCAACCAGGGGGTCCCCGGGGAGAGTGCTCGCTCACCCCGTGAGGGCGGCTCCTATCCCTGGTTCTGCACAAGGGAGCGCTGCTGAGCGAGCCAGCCCTGCTTTTCTAGAACCCTTTCAGGTATTCAGGTATTTCAGGTACACCATGAACCTACATCAGGGATCCAGCTTGGCCTGGGTCGTGCAGCCAGGAAGCAGCACTGCTCTAACGATGCCCGACTGCACTCCACGCGCCTTGGCCCGGAGGATGACGCGGTCGGCGACCGGGCACAGGGGAAGCCGGTTCTGCGCAGGCGTCACGGGGATGAACAAATCCGGTCAGGAGCCACTCGCAGCAGCTCACAGCAGGGCTCTTGTATTTGAGCAAAGGGCCGAGTACCGAGCTGGCAAGGGTAGTTTGCATGACTTCCTCCCAAAGACCCTTTCAATCATTTGAACGCTGAGGAAGATCCCCTGGCTGGAGTGATAATAGCAAGTGGGCTTATTTACTTTACTACAGACGCCCTAACCTACCAAAAAGGGAATAGAGAGAAAAAGAAAGAAAGAAAAGAAAAAAGAAAACGAACGAAAGTGGCCTTTCAGCGCAAGCCAGGTGAATTATAGCCAGTCTACCTGCTTTGGTTGGAGGTAGACTGAAGAGCTGCAGAGTCCCGACAGGAATCTGACGTGTGAGGATTTCTGGGCTCTGACTTGGCTGCGGAAAGACCGGTAATCAGCATGATCCCCATAATGCCTTGCCCCTTCCCCAGGGGGGCTCAGGGCCGCCCCGTCTGGACGGCTGCAGCCATTCCCTGTATTCGAGGCCCGGCCTGCCTGAGAGATGCAGACCATCCATCGCTAGGCACAGGCATGCCGTTCTCCGCGACGCTAAAGAAACCTTTTCAAGTGCTTACTACGGGTCAGGAGCTGTGCGCTTTCCCAAAATGCACGGTACTTAGAGTCAGCCTTCAAATAGAGAGGGACACCCCCCCACCCCACCCCACCCCGGAAATGAAACAATGGGTGGAGGTTGTAGAGATGACTATTCTTCCCTACTGGCAAAGCACCTTAGTCTAGCTGGCCTACATGGCGATCGGCTGCGCAGAAACGGCTCTCCCCGGCCAGCACGCGCGGATGGGTGATTGAGGGCGAGGAGAGATGGCACCATCTCTCCTCATCTGGAAATAAGAGCGTGGGGGCTGGCTGTCAGTCCCCACGAACGCCCTAGACACAGCAGCCTGGGGTGATGCCACTGTTGGTAACTACGGCGACTTTGCAGCCCCCTGGGGATCTAAAGGTGCCACCGCTGTCCTGAGGCACTCCAAACATCTTCTCTGACAGTCAACACACAGTAGCTGGCTTCCAGGCCGAGTGAAATCCCCCCCTGCTCCTTGCACGTCCCTACTGAAATGTTTGGTCACCGTGTGACAAGACATGTTCTCTTGTCTGGGTACTGGCACACTTTACACATTGAAACGGGGCTGGATCAAACAATGTTATCACAAGAAGCCAGGCTTCTCCATCTCGGAATGCTGCTCCTTCTCTCGGCCCTCTCCTTACAAGCATGGCGTCGTGCAGAGGCCTCCCGCATCCCTGGTGGCTGCCATCACCTCCTGGGCTCCCTGCGTCTGCTTTGTGATATGCTGATAAAACTCAGCGACTTCTCTTCT
>NW_022103920.1:79077861-79088268 GCF_000313985.2 Echinops telfairi
GGGTGGCGACCCACAGGTTGAGAACTGCTAACTTGTGCTATGGTAGGACAGTGCCGGTGTGGGTGATGGTGACGGCTCGTTTGCTCCTTTCCTGGTCAATGAATGGGAAAGGCTGACAGGAGACTGGAGTTTCGCTTCAGCAGAAGGAAAGAACGCTGCCTTATGGGAAGGGGCCTCAGGAGGCTGAACATTTTGATGTGGTACTTGTTCTCTTAGTGAAAACCCTTTTTATCCCGCTCGTATGAAGCATTTGTTTTATGAGGCATGATTTAAGGCCTGTATATCATGGGTCAGCAAATAAAAAAAGAAACGACCCTCAAAGAGATGGGTTGACGCAGTGACTGTAACAATGGGCTTACACATAGCAGCCATTGTGAAGCTGGCTTGGCGCCGGGCAGTGTTCCATTCTCTGACACAAGATTGCTATGAGTCAGCACTGACTCCAAGGTGCCTCACAACAACAACAACAACAACAACAACAACAACATGTCATGGATGGCTTGTGCCTCTTTAGGCTTAATCGTTTCTGCAATTAAAAGCACCACGAGCCAAACAAATAAATCTTTAAAATAAAAATCATTCTACTTGTTTGGGAGTGACAAAAATGCTATTTTATTCTAGATTTCTAAATATCTGGAAGCTATTTAGAATATCTAAATACCTGAAGACACCAAGAAATGGCTTTTGGATTAGTAAACAAGGGGTTAGGAAATACGATGCTGCAATAATTTTGTTGTTAGTTTTCCAGATTCAAATGAGTCCAATCATGACAATTGGCACTTTCATAAATGACTTGATAACTATTGTTTGATTGTTTCCCAAAATGCCAGTATTGGTTGACTGTACATCTAGTGAAATCTCATAATGACAATTCAGTCCCAAATCCAATGTTTTATGACATATGAGTACTAGAACACAATTCAGTAGACAATTCAGTCCCAAACCCAATGTTTTGTGACATATGAGTACTAGAACACAAACAGGCCTGATCATCATTTACGTGGCTTCTTTGCTTTGTGCTCAATGCTGGCTGGTGACTGGGAGGCTCAATGCAGGTTTAAGGGCAGCATGCCACGATGACCTTCCAGTGTACACTCAGGGCACAGGGACCAGAGTCCCTTGCAAAGGGAGAATGGTGTCGTAGAATAAGTTCAGCCCCAATCAATAGCTGAGGAGCAAAAGACGAACAGAAACCCACACTCGGCAACACTATGTTCATGGATTTGAATGTATCTCTCGTTATAGCTCTTATCATTGCTACTTCTATTATAACGGCATTGTATTGGTGTCCTGAATGTTGAACTATAGAAGCACATATAAATGCTATTCATTGATGTGAATATTTAGAAAATTAGATCCTATATTTATAATCCCTCCATTTAAACAGAAATTCAAAATCCATATAGAAGTTCAGCTCCTAATTTGCTTTGCTGGGGAAAAATCCTGCCATTCAAGATTAACAACGAATAAATTTTTTCCCCCTTAAATTCTAAAGCACATGCACTTAATTCTTAATAGTTTTCTGGGCAACTCAGACTTTGATTTCCTGCTTTACATATATTTGTGAATGGATGTAAAACATGGCTTTGCCATGAGGATATATTACTTAATAACCTAAATAACTGAATGACTTAATAGCCTCAAGGTCAGGTCACCTTTGAGTATTATTGAACTCGGTTTTCTTTTTAAAAAATTGTTTTTCTATGTATGGGATTGGCCTAAGGGAAGGAAAGAGTATTGGCAATGATGTCAGGCACACTTGATGTGCACCCTCACGCTGTCCACTAGGGTGACTGTGTTACAGCCTCGCTAGGCCTCCGTTTTCGGCTCTCTCTGGACCGGACAGGGTGAATAGCATCCCTTCTTTAGGGGTGCGAGCAGGATTCACTGCCCAGGGGAAGCTCCTTGCCTCAGTAAAGCTCATTCTGTTCCTCCTGGAAATGGTCTCACACCATCTAAAATAAAAACCCATGCTAAACTTCCGGCTGTCAAGTCCACGTCAATTCAGACCAACCCCATAGGACAGATTAGAATTGTTCCCACGGGGTTCCCAAGGTTGTAAATCTTTATGGAAGCAGAGGCTCTGTCTTTCTCCTGCGGGGTGGTGGGTTGAAACTGCTGACCTTTTGGTTAGTGGCTGAGTGTTTTAACCACTGTGCCAACACCTGGGGTGAAAAATGAACATTCTGGTACATATTACTTACAGGGGGGCAGGGGGGATGTCTATGAAAACCTTCAGAAAAATGCTTTTAAGCAGAAACATGGCTTCAAATAAGATGCTTTTGTTGCTGAGGAGAAAATGCTCCAGAAGTCTGCGGTGAGCAGTTTTACAAATGATAGCATAGCCAGAATACTCTTTAGAAAGGAAAAGGACAAGAAGGGTGAGACTTCATCTCATGTCCTTTAGACATGCTGTCTGCAGGAAGCAGTCCTTGGAGAAGGACATCATGTTTGCGAACGAGGAGGAGCCCCTCAATGAGATGGGCTAACACCATGGCTGCCATGATGTCAACCTCTGTGCAGATGGCGTAGGGATGGGTAGTGTTTCATCCTGTTGTTTGCAGGGATCACCATGTGTCAGAACCACCCAATGGCACCTCAGAACAACTAAGTCCCGCGTCAGGAAGGCTACAAACAAGGGAGATAAGGAGTTTGTGCGCACCTGCCATAAACCCATCAGTAATTGTGAGCCAGTGGATAAGAGACTTTCTGAGGTCAAAGATGAAGTGGGGACCTTCTTTGTACAGTGTAGGCTCACTGTCACGAGAGGATGAAAATCTGTCACATCTTGCTTTTCTCTGCATCCCAAACACGCAATACCAAAAGATTATATTCTATGCTTACGATGTGCCTAGTTGGCATATTATACTGCACAATCCGTTTATTTTTTTTAACTACCAAATACATGTGATATGTCTCTAGTCTGTGACAGTGCATACTAAATTTACATTGCACACTCAGCTTCTGCGACTCACCAAAGAGGTTGGTCCTGCAGTGTCTCAGCGTCCGGACAGTGTCTGCGATCATATGCTGGAAGGTAGAATGGGAGGCGCATCAGTGGAAGGGTCATTTGGGGTCCTGCCGAAGCTGCCGGGCCAGCTAGGATAGATGGATGGCCTAAGACCTCTGGATGTAAATAGAAGTGCTGTATTTGGAACTATCACTTGCACTGATTCTATCGATCTTGGGTTATAAAAGAATATTTTGTCCTTGGTTCTAAGGTCATGTGGCTTAAACAGTGGTTCCCGGTTGTTTGGATATTGACTGAGTCATACTGAGTCCTGGAGAAACACCACAAACAAATGCAGCACCGCACCCCCAAATGGCCCATCCAGATTTGCTTATGCTTTCCTCCTCAGACCACGTGCTACTACTTCAGGAAGCCTTTCTGGGTTCCCCCATCTGAACCTGGGGGGCTCTGTTTTCAACCTTTCCACTTGGCTTGTACTTTGTGATGTTTGGGTTTGTGTTGTAACTGCTGTTGAACTTTTCCCCGCTCCCAGACCAGGAACTTGCCATGGGCTTTGCCTGCCCAGCACCTGCTACACACCACACTCTTAAACTGGCTGCCTGCTTAACTTGTGTGCAAATATTCATAAGTGCAGGTGCTTTTGGTAAGTGCCAATCCCCTCAAACATGTGTAACTACAACAGTCGCCTCTCTCATCTGTCCACGTTTCAGTTTTCTATGATGAAGGAAACAGAACTGAGACGGAGACCAATCTCCACTCTGAGTCATGGGCCACTGTGTCTCGCGGTGACTCCTGGTGGGACTGCATGGAACTATGCTCCACAGGGTGTTCACCGGCTGGGTTCTGGAATCAGATCCATAGATCTTTTCTTTGGAAGTGCCGGCAAGCAAGTGTGTTAACCATTTGCACCATGCAGGGCCCCAGGCTTCACCGCAGTTCCCCAACAGAGCGGCCAGAGTGATCAAATACCGTGCTCACTGCTGCTAGCCTTCCTGGAGTGACCATAATAGAGAAACGTGTTTGTTTCATATCACGGCCCAAATAGCATAATGGTACAGAGCTTCAGCCGGAGTGATCAAAAATTGGGAAGTCCAGCAGAACTGGAGAAGTAGCATGGGTGTGGGGTTGAATCGTTCCACAGGGGAACGTTAAATAGGACAGCAATTATGGCAGTAGCAGGCTGCCTTTGGAAAGGAAATGAGGCCTGACTCATGCCTGCGAGAGTACTGTTACATTTCCTTCCCCAAATATATATCCTATCGCTGCTGTTCCCCAGTTTCCTCCTTGTTGTCAACCATGACCTCACACTGATTTCTAACACGGGCCAGCTGCATAGCTCTAACTCAGTGGTTCTCTACCTTCCTCATGCCACCATTTCACACAGTTCCTCATGTGGTGCTGACCCCCAACCATAAAATTATTTTCATTGCTACTTCATAACTGTCATTTTGCTACTGTTATGAATCGGGTGACTCCTGTGAAAGGGTCACTCGACCCCCAAAGGGGTCGCGACCCACAGGTTGAGAACCGCTGCAACTGAAGGCTGACCCAGTGCAGAGGGAGGCCTTGAAACGTGAGTCCTGATCCCCGTCTGCAGGCTTCTGGAAGGGCAGAACCAGATGACTGAAGCACAAGGAAAACTCATCTGCAGAGAAGAGTTTTAAGGGCTTGGTGACCCCATGTGAAAAGATTCATGGTTGGTTACCAAGTAACCCCAAGCCCATGCCGACCTTGCTGGCTGGCCGGCCGGGGACCCCGTCCCTGTCAGGAATGGGACATTTGAAAAGAAGCTTTGGTTCTGTAGGGAGGTGCTGTGGGGTTGGGAGCAAGGCAGACGCCCACCTATACATAGCTGCAGAATGTCTGATGTAGTGGGGGCACCCCAAAAGTGAAATTGTTCCCTACATTTTGCTTTCTGTGTTTACTGGGTGATATAAATGCAATGGGCCAAAGAGAAGAAACAGGCATGCTCCATCATCTAATGCTAGGGTTTGTGAGGGAGGCATTTAGAAAGGATGAGGCAGCAAGGAACTTAACCTAAGGAACAAGAGAAATCTCATTAGACCCAGTGACCATTTCTGGGTCTCCATGTGGTCTCACGTAATGTATTGGCCTAATGTAATGCACTGGCCAGACAAAGGCCACGCACTGAATTATCTGCTAGGTGGCTCAAACTAATGCCCATCAAGAGAAATTGGCTTCCCAGGAGTTAATTCATTTAGATTCTATTGGTTCATTATGGTGAAAGATGATCGGCTCTGGCTTAAGTGAAAGCCCGTCCTTTGCTGAGAAACACTCTTTGAAATGCTGTCTTCGCCAGGAAGGTCAAGTGCAGTCTCTGGGCTTGTACAATGTTCAACTGGTTTGTATCCTTCTGGAAAAGCTCCTAACTCTGCCCTTCCTTCTCCATGCGAGGAGCAGGTCAGCACAAGTCCCACTGTCTTAAGCCTCGTCTGCCCTGCACACCGGTTCTCACTCTACACAGGACGGGAGCTCTCATTAGAAATGACTGTGCTATTGACCAATTGGTAGCCCTGAGCCTGTGTGCGCAATGAGTCTGCTGGGTGTACGCATAGTGGCGTGCACTTCTAGCTGTTAACAAAAGGCCTCCCGAGAAATTTAAACCGTTAAAGAGACGAAGACCTACTTTATGCCGCACTATCTCCTTAAACCTTCTTAAAAGAAACCAAACTCACTGCCATCCAGTCGAGTCTGACTCAGGCGGCCCTTCCAGGACAGAAAAGGCCTGGCTGCCCAGGTGGGTTCCTAGCTTGTCATCTTTGAGCACAAAGCCGCATCGTTCTCCCGCAGGTGGGCTCCTGGATTCAAACTGCTGACTCTGTGGTTCCTGTCCACCTCAGAGCCCACTCTGCCGCCAGAGCGAAAGACAATGCTTGTTTCTAACAGGAGCACTTCTGCTTAGTCTTCCTAAGCTCATCTCGGAGTATCAGCATGCATACAAGCGCGCCCATACACAGCACTGGCTGGTGGGCGCCCTGGCGTGGATGCCCACTTGAATGTGGCCCTGCACGAAACCTTGCTGTCATATTACATGCACTAGTAGTCATTGGACTTCTGCTGCCTGCTTGGGAGAAAGACCCAGGAGAAGCTCGGGCCCCTAGGCATGCTCCCCAGCCGTGTCTTCTTGGAAAGCTTACTGCCTCCGTTGGTGAACCCAGCTGAGGGGAAGTGACCACGGCACCCAGTCAAACCTCTGTGTACTTTGGGGAAAAGGTCAGCCACCAATCAGCCTGAACAACAGACAGAAGGGCATTTATAAAAGCACACCTGTTCTCTTATGCGCCTCCCCTCCCCTTGGGTTAGTCAGAGGTGAAAAATTACTAGACCAGCGGTTCTCAACCTGTGGGTTGTGACCCCTTTGGGGGTCCAATGACCCTTTCACAGGGGTCACCCAATTCATAACAGTAGCAAAATGACAGTTTGAAGTAGCAACAAATATAATGTTATGGTTGGGGGGGGGGCACCACAACATGAGGAACTGTGTGAAAGGGTGGTGGCGTGAGGAAGACGGAGAACCACTGCACTAGACCTTTATTGAGAATTCTACTTGGCATGGCAAATCTCATCGCCCCTCTGTAGCCATGCCCTCTAAAGCTTATTTGGAATGGTTAAGCAGATATATTATCCAGGAGACTGGGTGAACATGGACTGCAGGCCTCACACTCCGACAATCATCTACTGCTCAGGGCGTGCCGTGTTTGTGCCCACAGACAGCCTTTGGTTGCAAGCAAGAGCATTACAGGGATCATCACTGAATAAATCGCTGAAGAGCAGATATCCCAAATTAGCATTTTACATATTCATTTCCTGCTGTGTTGGCTTGACTGAAGGGTCCAAAAATATCTTAGGCTCTGATTTCCAAAGCGTTTCGTGCAGGCAAGAAGGGGAAGGGTTTACAAATCCACCTCCCAAACAGCGAGCCACCCAATCGGCCTCCCCAGAGTGACGAATGTGGACAGAGAGTGACGAGGCATCTCGAGCCGCCCGTCTCTCAGCTTGCAGGCACACGGGTTTCCTCCCAGTTGTTTAACAGTCGACTGCTCCGCCATCCGGGGTCTCAGCCTGTGTGTGGCTACCGGAGCCTGATGCTGAGCACTGAGTACTCACGAGGCAGAGGTCACACTCCAGCCCTCGTTTGGACTCACTGGTTTGAGATGATGGGTTAGTCATGGTCCAACACCCCCCTCCCCCAACACACACACACACACACACACACACACACACCACTCAACCATCTCACCCAGTCACACAGGGAGCTGGGAGCCAGGTCATGAAAAGAGTTTACACACATCTATTACCATGACTGAAAAGGTCACTCAAAGGTCATGATCTTCAGCTAGGGGTCACAGATAGCATCTTTAACCATGAAAGATAGTTTAATCTATGACACCAAAGTTCATCTGTCAGACAAATCTGTCCTTCTCATAGTTAACTGAGATTTTTTTTTTTTTAACAGCTGTTCAGTTCTTAACTGAAAGGTTGTTAGTTCGAAAGGCTGCTGCCCAGGAGAAAGACAAGTCAGGGCAGACTTGATGGCAAAGCACTACCAGGGGAGTACACTCAAACTCAAACTCACTACTATGAGTCGATTCGGACTGAGAGAGACCCTGCAGGACAGGTAGTACTGCCCCCGTGGGTTTCCGAGACTGCGGCTCTCTTTGGGAATAGAGAACCTCATCTAGCTCCCTGGAGTGGGCTGGTGCTTTTGAACTGCTGACCTTAGGCTTAGCAGCTTAATGAAGCTCTACACCACCATAGCTCCTGTTGGAAGCAGATTACCAGGCTTTAATTCTTCCTTTGGTCTGCCGGGGGAGTTCGGACCTAACCATCCTAACCAGCCAGTTGGTATTGGAGGGCAAGCTGTTTACCCACCCGAGGACCTTCCCTTGAATTCCCCACCACATCCAAGCTTGGAGACGTCTCTCTAGCAGTGCATGCTGGGACAGAGACTTGTGCCTTGACAACAGTAACGCTGAACCTCACGAATGTGGCTTCCTTTTGAAGGGAACATGGAGGTTTTATTTCTGGCTTCGTGGTATATCCACCCACTATTGAGGCTAAGTTTTGTTTTTTTAAAGTGAAAGATAAGATTTTCATTTTAGTGTGCAATCCCATTCGGTTCTCAAAACCGTGCTAGCACCCTTCCTTTCAATTAGAACGCATAGCTTGACCAAGCACAAAATGCAGCAAGAAGGGCCTGAGAATCACCACACTTTGGAGCAGAAGAGGGGGACCCTTTGTCCCCTGCAGCAGGGAAGGAGAGCCAACAGGAGAAGGCAGGAAAACAGTGGGTCTCTACTTACCAGCTTTTCAAAGTTGACGAGATTATCCAAAAATGTCTTATTTCCTTCATGGATAAATGTTACATCTACAAAGTAAAACAAAACCCACATGAAACATGAGGAATGGGCCGTACATCGGGCTGAAATCCAGCAGGCGCGCTCACTGGTCATTCCGCGCATGGGCAAGGCAGCCACAGGCCGAGTCTGTGTGGGATTGACCGCGCACGGCATGTGTAGGACCCGCGGGAAGCAGACCGCTCGTGAAAGTCTACATCTTGGAGTCACGATTAAGTGTGTGACTTTAACGTGCTTATGACAAAGCCAACCCAACGCCAAACCACTGACACTGGAGTCAGTTTTGACTCCCAGGAGCCCCTTTCTGTGGTTCCTGAGACTGCAATACATCTTTACGGGAGCGGACAATTTCTCTCCTCTGGAGCGTCTGGTGGATCTGAAATGTCAACCTTGCAGTTAGCAGCTTCAGCTTTATCTACCTCTCAAATCAGCATCACCTCTCAAAAAATAAAATACCCCACTGTCCAAAATTCATGACTTTCTGGCAACCTAATAGGGCAGGACCACACTGCTCCTGTGAGTGTCTAAGACTGTAACTCTTTAGGGGAGTAGAAAGCCTCATCTTTCTCCAACAAGCTGGCTGGTGGTTTCAAACCGCTGAGATTATGGTTAGCAGCTCAACACATGACAAATGTGCCCCCCGGGCTCCTCAACAGCATCGCCAGGGCCCTTGGATATAAGCGGGCACCATCCCATAATGTACTGGACTCGTATGTTCTTAGACCAAATAACCAAGCAGAAGAAAAAAAAAACAAACCAAATCTGCAGAAAAAACAGGGTTTTAACATTCAGGTGTTTGCATTTTGAAATTCCCCAGCAAAGAGTATAGGACCTGCTTCACTCAAAAGAGTAAGATTTGCACTGGAAAGACCATGGAGCTAGTGACTGACAGAACCCCTGGGACGATGGCTCTTTGTCACCCTGCAGGTCTAGAAACACCCTCGCTCCCAGGGCTCAAGTTCAGCCAAACAACCGACAGGTCCATAAGGGAACAATGACAACCGACAGGTCCATAAAGGAACAATGACTCTAAGGAAGTTCACACTGCTCAGAATAGTTTAGATCAAAAAGACAGGATTACCCAAGGACCAAGTACAGAAGGGTTAGGAAAGGAGGGGGAACAGAAATGGGCCACATGGGAGGGAGGCTAAGTGACACTATGTTGTGGGGCTTTCAACCAAATGATGTGAGACAAAATGTGTATGAATGGCTGAGTTGGAAATGGAGTGCTCTTTGAACGGTCACCTGAGTCACAATAAAAAGAAAAGGAAAAATAAGATTTAGCGTTTTAGCTCTCCAAGGCGGTACCTGGTCGTGTATCAGAAGTGGGTGAAGGAAAAGGCGGATATGAAAATAATAAGATTTCTGGGCCTGCGCCACTTGGCAGAAAGAAAGCACTGTCAGTGGGCGTACTGTAAGGGAAGGGATGACAGTGCATTTTCGGAGGAAGGGGAAGTTAGCCTTGGCCCGGGAATGACTGCAATTGAAATAACAGATGACAGCTCAGTGAAAGCCTCCTCTTGGCTGCAATAAACCTAGGAGTGCCTTCTGGGGAGAGAGGGACAGAGAATAAGTTAAGTTAAAGATGGCAACTGAAGCTCTGAGCGAAAGGAAGCCAAAAAAATCGGGCTGGATGCTCAACGACAGCGCAAACAGACAGACGTGCAGGATAAGAAATACCCTACAAGGTAAAGAGTTTGAAAATATGTCTTCTATCACAAATGGAGAAAGCCAATCAACCAACCAACCATGACTTTCAAACATTCTTAAGTGTGGTAGTTAGATAAGTTTACGTCACCTTGGAGATGTATGAAAGTATAGGGATGGAATCCAACCTGTCAATCATGCGACCTTCCTTAGGGGTGTGGCCTTCTCATAAGAAGGACCCTGGGATCCTGCTTCTCTCTCTCCCTCCTTGCCTTCCTGCCCGCTGGGACTCAGAGGGCTACCGGAGGCCCTGCCAAGTTCCCACCAACCTTGCGCCCACCGGCCTATGCTCTTCTTGCACTTGGCATCCTTGTGTGGGGCACCACGAGCCTGAAGAGGGACCGAGGGGGT
>NW_022103920.1:79088700-79089963 GCF_000313985.2 Echinops telfairi
GGCATAGCTTCCAGCATGGGTGGTCTTACATCCCTGAGGTTGGTTGTTTCTAAATTGATGTCTTAACAGGAAGCCAGCTCACCATTAATTACAATATCTTGACAATTCGCTGGTTATTTCATTATCTTTTACAATTTCCACTTTCAGAAAACCATTCCAAGTTTCACTGAGTGACAAGGGATCTAGAAGGAGCAGTTGACAGAGTGGTGGTGATGTTGTTAGGTCTCGCTCTTAACTGGGTGATGCCTCTCAACTGCAGCTCTCAGGGGCTGGCTGAGGTCAGTAGACAGTGGGTAGAGCTACTTGCCTTAATGCCAGGGGATCACGCTTGTGTGTGTGCATGTATGACACACACACCTTAGAATAATCAACCATTTAAGATCAAAGTGGGAGCATTTGCACAAGGGCAAGGTTCAGAAGGGTTAGGAAAGGAGGAGGGATGGGCAGAGGAGGAGGGAGGAAGCTCTGTGCTCCTGTGAAGATCTGGAGCCGCTAAATGCAGGGGCAACAGGAGGTGGAACCCAGTGGGCTTGGTGTTTGCTTTTTCTAGTCATTGCAGTAAGCATTTACCTATATTGTACAGCAAATGAGACACCACGGCACTCCATATGAACCCCCACCAAAGAGCCTGGCCTTTTCTAATTCACCAAGAATTCCGATGACCCAAACCCTCTCCGTTTCATCGGGTCCAGGAGGAAGACAATGACAACTGCTTACAGTACGTTAATGGTACGAAATGCTTTCCCAACATTAGCTTATTGAATCCTCTCAAAACCTAGAAGGGAAAACCCTGAGAGAAAAGAATTCAAAGAAAGTAGGGCCCAAAGGACATTGGCATTGGCCCAAACTCATCACGGTCTGAAGTGTCAGAGCCAGGATTCAAGCCAAGGGAGGCCTTCATGTGGAGCCTCAATGGGCACGTCACCTTGACAGTACGTGGACATTTCCGATACCCGTTATCGTCCACTTGCTGAACTTACGGCAGAGCGGGTATCGCTTAAACCGTGTCAAGGTCTTCCTCTGGGATCTGCTCTCTCTTGTCCTCTCTACTTAGGTCTGTCCGCTACCTGGGCAATGCCGCTGAGCGCAGCTCAGGGTCTTGTTGAGGTCTGCCGAGAGTGGATTGCTGCTCCCTTGAAGGCCCAGCTTGTTGGCTTGGTGCTGGCCGGCAGGTGAGGAAAGGAATGTGCCCAGAGAGGACGGACATGCGGTCACGCTGTCTGGGCTATGTGGGGCGGGAACTGCAATGTGCAGAACAGGAAG
>NW_022103920.1:79091026-79104350 GCF_000313985.2 Echinops telfairi
TTTTGAAATGTCTCACTAGCATGATATGAGTACTAATGAAGTTTGTTTTTATAAAGGCAAGAATTAAGGCAAAGAACTAAGTGCTCATTTAACTCTGCAAAGGCTCCTGAGGAAATTAGGAGGAGGGGCCTGTTTAATTTACTGCTTGTTCTTTTAAAATGACTGAATGCATTTTCAGTAGGAGAATTTCTATTTTTTCCTACCAACAACATGGTCTAGAAAAACTCGGCAGAGCAGAAAATTGCATTGAAGCTAAGATGTAAGTGTGAGACACTTGACTGCATTAAGTATGTTTTGGGGAAAACCACCAATGCAGAGCAGAAAGCAGTGTTCCTACCTAATTAAGGTACGGAGAGGCGCTGGCAGCCAATTCCTCCCTGCCTTCAAAAAATACTGGCTTCAGCTTTGTTTGTTTTTCTCCCTGAAGTCCTCCAGCTCTGTCCTCATTTCCTACTGTCCCTCTGGATTAGATGCCATTTAGGCAATGATTCCAAGTGCCCTCTCACACCTCCTCTGGCTCCTCCCTCCTCCCCTGTGAAAGTGTTTTATTTGCAAACGAAAATCATAACCCAGAATAGAGTATCTTAAGAGCAAGTAAATAGCAAGAACCAGGTGGCCAAGTGGTTCTAGCAAGTACCAGAAGCTGTGATTTGGGCTCTGCAGCATCTTTGCTTTATCCGTTGACACGTAACAGCATCTTCTCGGCTGGAAGGAAGCATGTGGTGCTTCTTGCTCTAGACCAGTGGTTCTCAACCTTCCTATTGCTGCAACCATTTCAGACAGTTTCTCATGCTGTGGTGAGCCCCAACCATAAACTTATTTTCGTTGCTACTTCATAACTGTCATTTTGCTACTGTTATGAATCGGGTGGCCCCTGTGAAAGGGCCGTTCCACCCCCGAAGGGGTTGTGGCCTACAGGTTGAGAACTGCTGCTTCTGAACTGTTCTAATGTTACCTGTTTGTTTCCCATGCGTTCTTGCTTACTACGAGATGAGGGTGAAAGCAGCAGTCGAAGGGATGCCTATCCACTCAAAACAATTCTCCACGATCAGGCTGCTCTCCAGAGGTGCTGAGGAGCAATCCCAGCCTGCCTGACCTGCGTGGAGGTTGGGTGAGGGGCAGGATCTGACCAACCAGCAATCCAGGTCCTCCACTGGATTCCCTTCCAGCAGCAGAAGTTAGGAGATGAAAAAGCATTCCATCAAATCCCTCAAAGGACCAAAGCACTCACACGACCACACCGCACACTCCTTGCCTTTGAGTCCGCGCTCATTCAGAGCGAGCCTGTTGTACGGGCTAGCAGGAACTGCTCCTGGCAGTTTCTGAGACGTTAACTTCACGGGAGTAGAAAGCCCTGTCTACAGCTCAAGGAATGGCTGGTGGTTTTGAACTGCTGACCTTTTAGAAAGCAGAGCGACTAAGCCCAGAAAAACACCCAAACTCCTCCTCCCCAGAAAACACAGGAAACTGGTTGCCAGAGTTGACTCCAGTGTATAGTAACCCACGTGTGTCAGAGAAGACATGTGCTACTCAGGCCTTTTCCTGGTTGACTGGGTAGAAGCGTGTTATCAAGTCTTGCCCCAGGTGCCGCTGGGTGGCTTTAAAATGCCTGTCCACTAACAGTGAGTGAATGAACAGTTTGTCCCACCCAGGGACTCTGGATGAGCTGCCAACCGAATGTCAGAAGTCTAGTCCAGATTCAAGACAATGTTCCTTCTGAGACCTTCTCAGCAAAATTCAGGCCCATGTTTCATGATCTGGCCTCTCGGGGGACTACACTGGAGCCCTGAAATGGTTTCCTCTCCCGGAACAATGTGCCTTCTAGACAATCGAGCAGAATGCCTGTAAGCTCTATTGCTGCCGTCGACCAGAGAGGGCTCTCACATGCAGTGGGCTGGGGCTGGGTCTCACAAACACAGGGAGTGACAGGCTGCTGTTTGGGTCCTTCTCAGCTTGCTTCTTGGTTAATGGGGGTGGTCTGCGCTCAAAGACAACAGTGGAGCCCTCACAAGCAGAGTGAAAGAAAAACACAAAAGTTCCCAGGGCCAGGCTTGAAGAGTCAAGTGAAAATGCTTTGATGTCTTCTCAAGCACCATTAAGGGGTTTTGTTTCTTGTCTCTGTTTCTAGGTACCTCAGAAATGATGGAGCATGAAAAAAAAATCATGAGCAAACACAATGAGGTCTGATATGTCAAAAGGGCTGTCAAAAAATCAAACCATCGTGTGGAGTCCGTCCCGCCTCACCCCGCCCCTTCACTGTCAGTGCTACGTTTCTGGCAGACGGACGTTTATCACATAAAAGACAGAAAATCATTACCTTTAAGCAATAAGGGCATGAAAGGGATTTTGGGGGGCTTCATCTTTTTGAATGCGTCTCTGTAGGCCTTGTGATTCAGGGAAGGATCCTGGTGAACCAAACAGATGACAGAGAAAGAGAAAAATCAATGTGTAATAGAAACAATTCCACATCGACTTTAACTATACAGTCAGAGCATGATGTCGATAGAGAGAGGCTCTCCGTGAGAATGAGGTAGAGAGAGGTCTCCTAGGAGAATAAACGTGCTCAAGGAGGGCAGGAAATCTAGGCAATGAATGAAACTCACATTGCTGGTGTATAATAATGGGAGATGACTGCAAAAGGGAGCTACCTCTTGATGGTTCTATTATTTGTCTCAAATTGGTTCCTTAAGTACAGCTTCTTCTGCATAATTTATATAATGAGGTAAATCTAAAGTCTCTCGTTAGGTACCCTGCTAAGAAAAACGACCCTCATCAGGCAGAGACAACTGAGGAAAAACAGAACACAGTGCTACTGTGTTCTGGGGAGGGAAGGAAAAAACAACTAGACATTCTAGACCCAAACCTGAGGAACAGTCAAAAGGAGAAAATAATTCCTAAGCCACTAACTCACACCCTAAATCTATACTGCGTCGTCGTGTCGTGTTCTGCTTAATTATGAAGTGTCATCAGATTAATTCTCATGCACAGCAGCCGCATGGTATTTCCAAAGCTGCATGTCTCTGGAAACAGAAGCAGACTGGCCACATCTTCCTCTGAGGAGTGGCTGGTGGGTTTGACGGCCTGTCTTTTGGTTAGAGCAGCACACAAATTCACTCACTGTATGAATTTAATGGGCTTTGAAACAGACTACAAAAAAAAAAAAAAAAAGAAGCAGACGACTTAGAACTTGCCCTCTGAAGCCCACACCGAACGATTCTCACCACCCTTTGACACGGAGAGGAACTCTGTTGACTTGCTCCCCTCCCCAGAGAGCAAAGCTACATTTCCACATTTGAGGCGACTAGCCTGAGAGCCCTGCCTCTGAGGAGGTACAAACTGAAACCCAGAAGAAACCAGACCCCAGAAGCCTGAAGAGTTAAATTCCCTTTGACCCAATTACTTACTGTTAAGCTTTCAAGTTCAGAGAAAAGTTTCTTAAACTTCCCAGGGATTTTCTGAAAACAAAAACAACAAATAAATAAGCAACAACAACAATTAGAAAAACCCAGCAAGTTACAAATAAGCAAAGACACAAAAAGCAGAAAGGCAAGTCTAAGTGGCACTTTCACCTGCCACGTGTCTCAGCACCAAGGTCCCTAATCGGCTGCTGCCAGCTTGGTTCTCATGATTCACTTTGCATCACCCCTTCGTGGGACGGTCTGGGAATGTGGGGAAGAGCAGTTCTACGTCATGGCCCCCCGGTTCCAGAATCCAGTGGGCTAGACCTTGCACACACTGGTGGTTGCTTAATGAAAACGGCGTGGGTCTCAGCTCTCTGTTCCATAGCCTGACTTCGGTGCTTGTTCTCCTTTTTCTTAATAGTCTTCCTGACTGAGATACCATCATGTTGGATGACTTTAAAAGACTTATATATCTGTTTATAGAGCTATTGAGTAGCTATCTATACATACTTTAAAGTAAACCGTTTTAAAGTGAAATACAGTCATTTACATCCACAGATTTGTATAAAGCTTCTTTCGAGGTTTAATTAAAATTCCACTTTCCATGGGCCCTTACCAGCCATTCCCGCCCTTCTGATTTCCTCCTGCTCTGACCAATCATGGCCTAACAATCATGGCCTACCAATCATGGCCTCACCACAGCAGCCTGGCTTGCGTTTCTATTCTTTGGAACCCCCTTCAGGAGAGATGACCCTGACCCTCAGGTCACCATAGGGCATTCCAGCAGGGGAGGGCCTCAGACTTACAGCAAGAGAGGCCAAGATTGCCCAGAGACTTCTGCTGAGCTCTCACAGAAGCGGGGACAGGGCCGGCCCACCAACCCCTTTCTCATAGGAATCGGAATTGGAAACCACGAGGAGGAGGATGCAGTTGGTGGCAGGGGCCGAGTCTGAGAGGACATATGCAGAGACGGAGCCCTGTCCGAGGGAGCTCCAAGGGAGACTCGGAGGGAGAAGGCCCCAGGGTGAAAAAGAAATGAGGGGCAGGAATGGTCTAGAAGGTGAGGCAGCTGATCTGTAGGGAAGAAAAGAGAGGGAAACGAGAGCCCAAAGGAAGAGAGTGATTAGGGAGGTTTGGTCTCCGTTCTGCCCAGACACTCTCTGGCCCATCCTTTCGTGCTTGTGCCAAAGTGGATGGGCCCGTTTCCTATAAGGCAAGCACCTTCATGATGCAGTGCACGGAGGGAGAGCCAGGATTTGGGAGGCCCAAGACAGATGACGTTTTTGTGGGTCCTCTTTATGAAAATGAATACAAAACTGCATGGCGTTTATACATTTTATAAAGATAGCTATCATCCAGGATGGACCCTGAAACGTCAGTGCATGAGCCTCACAGCAAATCCAGTTCTGGACACACACGACAGTGCAACCAGCATGGGATTCAAAATGTGTAGGAGCACAGGAGGACTCATTCCCGCTGGGGAGGCTTGTTTAACTGTTGGATTTTAAAAATTCAACATATTTCGCATATCTTTTTACCATTCTTTACATACTTCACATAGATTTCTTTAAAAAAACTCACTGTCGCCAAGTTGAATCGTCTCAGAATGACCCTCTAGGCCAAGGCAGGCCTGAGGGTGTCTGAGACTGCAACTCTTTACGGGAGTAGAAAGCCTCATCTGTATCCCAAAGAGCTGGCTGCTGGTTTAAAACTGTTGACCTTGTGGTTAGCAGCCCAACTCGTAACCACTACACCACCAGTGCTTAACTACATATTAGAAACAGGATTTCTGAGACTGATCAAAATGTTTCTACCACCTTGACACATTCAAGATTCGCCCCTCACACCCACCCCCCCGCAGGTGGTACTTCTTTACATCTCTTTATTTTAAAACTCGGTTTTCCTCTACTCGATAGTTCCCTCTTGGTCTGTTTGCCCGTTTGTCCCATCCCACCCCTCTCCAGGTGGCATCCCCAGGCTCACCTCCCAGGTCTGCGACAGCCGGCTGACAGAAGCAGTGTTGAGGCCCATCACAATGGCAAAGAAAGAATTCAGGTTTCTTTGGGCTTTGCAGCTATGGACGGGAAGAAAACAGGGGCACTGTGAGGCAATGTCCTTTCTCCAAAAGATCACAGAAGATAAGGCTGCAAAGCCTCTCCCAGCCAAGGCTGACCTGGCTCTGTAGCAGTGGTACGCTTACCACCCGGGGCCCTGGGCGGAGGGCAGTATCCCCAAGTTTCAAATGCTGCAATGAATCTTTGTCCTTAGGAGGAAATTTGGACCCTTAATACTCTCTGGACATTTAAAATCAATTCCATCTATTTTATATATTTTACAGCTTCCACTGAGAATTACTGAAAATTCATGCTCACATGACCCCTATCTCGCTCACTTTCTCCCCTGGGTGTTTTTTCTTTTATGTTGGACAAGCCCTCCACCCTCCCTCTCCCATTCCATTCAAACCTATTTTCTTTGCCATCAATGAAGAAGCTCCTCTATGATGTGTCTATTTAGGCATGGCGTGTCTTAGGGTGGGTACACTCCCACACTGTTTAAAGAAACAAGGAAATGAAGTGCACAGCAAGATTATGGTGCTCTCCATTCATTGGGTAAGCAGAGTCTTAACCAATCAAAATCCCAGTAATTTTCCAGAGCCGTGGAGGGGCTCTTGGGGAGGGAGAGGGAGTTTGGGCTTTGGGGTCAGCCAGGAAGACCTGTGCATGCCAGGCGCTGGCTGACCCACCTGTGAAGGGGAAGTTGATCACAGAGCCTGAAAGGGGACAAGCCTGGGGAGAGTGGGCCGAAAACCAGAACTCTGGGGGATAAGGGCTGGTTCTCACTCAGCAGTGTGCCCCGTTTCATTCTGCGTCATTTATCTACATGGAATGCTAAGTATAAATCCCATCACTGTATCTGGTAGTCCTCCCCATCAACAATGTTACTGAACCATCTCTTTTCCCATCATTAAAAACCCACACAACTAAACCTTGAAATCCTTAAATAACAAAGCATTAATAAAGGCATGAATTACCTACAAGACACATTGGTACTGTACAAGTATTGGTAACCATTTTCATCTGGAACCCTCGGTGGCCAAGGATCATTCAGTCCACAATGAGACAGACCATGTGGCACAAAGCATTCTGGTTGTCGAAACATCTCTTTGTCTGTGTGTGTGTGTGTGTGTGGGGGGGGGTAACAAACCCACTCAGTCCGCAGAGGTGGGGGAGGGGTGGTGGCAAGAAGGATGGGGAGATATGAATATGCAAATAGGATGCCTGAGGCAGGGAACACACTTCATGATTGAGGAAATTACTGTTTTCCCTTGGTTATTCCTACTAGTGTAATTATCAGGAGCTTAACTGTGGGCTTCTGTTGGCATTCCATTCCAATGGCCAGGGAGAGAGACCAGAACCACACGTAATTCAAGAGCAAGAGGCCATGTGGAAAAGGATTCTGTCTCACGTCCCTGAAGATGGAGAGACTCTCATACTGAGGCCTGAGCTGATCGCTGTCATTTTACTCCCTGGATCATTGGCATCCCAGGTATAAGAAGGCTTTCCCACCTTCAGGAATGTCAAGGTCATTGTGAAGTTAAAAAGGGAGCAGACACAGTAAGAGCAGCCCAGGTTTCAGGCATCTGTGGTCATCTCCTTCCCCTGCTCACCATCATCACCCATCACCTCCTGCCTCAATCCACAAAGCACGACACCTTCGAGCTCCTGCCTACAGTCGATCTGTATGTCACTTTCAGACCAACCTTCCTGAAGGACCGGCCATGTCAGTCCCCTGCCTCACAGCTGTCAATAGGCACTTTCTGCCTTCTCAAGTCAGTCCGAAAGCTTCAACCAAGAATTCAAAATATTTTACAATGTGGTCCCCCCTCTTTCCTTGGCAGATCGATCTCCCACAACTTGTTCCACAAACTGCTCCACTCTTGCCAAATTGGATGGCTTTGTCCTCCTGGACCATGTGGTCAGCTGCTCTGCCAATAAGCCACCATGGAAAATAGTGGCTTCTGAATCCCCACCTGGCAAATCCCATTCAAAGTCAGGTCTAGCTTCCAGTGCTACTTCCTTTTCCTTCAACGAAATTTTCTGCATCCTTCTCATACCTCTGGGGTGTGAGATATTTGCTTCTCTAAAGCCCATCAGACTTTGATGCGTAAGAGGGTACGTCTCCATTCTAACTTGGCACAATAGCCACTTGGGCTGCTGAATTATCTCCCAGAGTGCTGCAGCCTCCCTCCTGAGTGCAGGGACTGAGTGTAGACGCAGTCTGGCTTCCCCACAGCACCTTGCATCAATCTGCACATATCACCAGTAACCTGTGCATGACCCCTAAATGCCTTACACCGACAAGTACTCTACTCAGAGATTCTTATAGGAAAAACTACTCTGGAAGCCAAAGGAGAAATAAAATGGGAAGCCTGGTAAAAAATTTTGCTGCATGTGGTGTCCTGCTTCAGGAAGCTGTCCAAATGAGCAGTCTCGGATCTGATTCCGTCTTTTGAGAGATACTCCCAGCAAGTTACAAAAATGTCACTCAACAGATATGAACTCAGTCTCTGCTATTTAAGTTCTACAGCAGGTAGCCCAGGTACAAAATGACTCATTCGAAATGGTCTCTGTCTTCTGGGATCTTATAGTCTAGTGAGGGAAGCCTATAAAAACAGAGAAATCCAATAAACAAATCCAAGCTGTTTAGAAAACGATTTGAAAAGTGTGTGGGGCTGAGGGGAGGAGGAGATAGCAGCTGCCCTTGCATTTGAAGGTCAGAGATGTTGAGCTTTTTATCGGTTTAACTTTGCTATTCTTGTTAGGTTTGTTTGTTTATGTTTTTCTGTATATGAAATCCAGGATAAATAAACCTAGAGAGACAGTAACTGGATTAAGGGTTCCCCCGAGAGGTTGAGGGGGAAGGGGAGCTAATATCAATGAGCCCAAGAATGAAGAAAAAGTTCTAAAACAGATTGTGGGGAAGCTTGTGCAACAATTCTTGATGTGATTGAACTATTCAATTGTGTATGTGGAATACACGCCAATAAAACGACTGAAAAAAACAACAACTAGGAAACAACTTCATTAAACAGCATTTTTTTTAAGCTGAAAAATAAAGGGACTTCAGGAAGGAAACAATAATGGAACTGGGGCGAAAGCAGTGGTCCTCAACCTTCTAACACCGTGACCCTTTCATACAGTTCCTCATGTTGGGGTGACCCCCCCCAACCATAAAATCATTTTCATTGCTACTTTAGAACTGTCATTTTGCTACTGTTATGAATCAGGTGACCCCCTCTGAAAGGGTCCTTTGACCCCCAAAGGGGTCTCAACCCATAGGTTGAGAACCGCTGGTCTAAAGGAATGACCAAGCAAACTGCCTTCATTCCTGAAGGTCAAGGCCAAGGCCAAGCCATTGGAAGTGGCCATTCTTGGTAGAGCCAACATCACACACCCAGGCTGGGAGGATGGTGCGTGTGTGAGAGACGTTCAGAATACACAGAGGGTGATGCTCAGAGGCTGAAGAGAAGGGCCAGTCAGGGGAAGTCCTCTTCAAGAGTTTGTAAATTTTATCCTGTGGGCAGCAAGGAGCCAAGAGCAAAATGCCTCAGCATACCTGCCTTTCAAGGATGCTTACTCCTTCACGTCACCTTCCCTGATGTTCCAAGCGAGCGGTCTGTCCGCCTGTAATATAGCTGCAGGCCAGAGGCTGGGTGCATTGCCTCCTTCTTACTAGTTTTATAGCTTGAGCTTGGCGTTTTAACATTTACTTTAAGGTTTAAATAACTTGAGTGCAAATAATACCTATTCAAGAATAGATCTTTGCAACCATTTGGTTACATAAAGTTAATCTTTTGATTTTTACATCCTAACCCTTCTGCTGGTGAAGAACATTGAATGTACCAGGGACTGCCGAAAGAACAAACAAATCCTTCTTGGAGGAAGTACAGTGAGAATACTTCTTAGAGGCAAGAATAGTGAGATTTCTGTCTCCCGTACTTCGGACATGCTGTCAGGAGAGACCAGTCCCTGGAGAAGGGCACCATGCTTGGTAAAGCAGAGGGGCAGTGACAGAGAGGAGGGCCCTGGACAAGATGGATCGACACAGTGGCTGCAACAAGGGGCCTAAACATTAAGAACGACTGTGAGGAGGGCGCTGGACCGGGTGGTGTTTTGTTCTGTCATGCACAGGGTGGCTCTGGATTGGAACCAGTTCCACGGTCCCTAACAACCACCCTTCTTATCACAGCAGGGGGGGAGCACCCTCTCCAGCAGGCTAGAGATGGACGGGTCTGCACAAACTTACTGTGCGGCGATCTTGATGAGCTTCTTCACTAGCTGCACCCGCTTCCCCAGCTGGCTGCACAGCAGGATCTCCGTGGCCACCCAGAGCTGCAGCTCATTGCACCTCTGCAGGAGCAGGCTGAGGTTCGCCGTGTGCTCGTTGCTGCCTTGTCTGCTGAACGTGAAGTAGATCAGTTCTTGCTGAAAGAAAACACATGGGTGCCGGGGATTCTTTCCAAGCACATTCAATACTTTAGAAACCCAGCCCATTTCTAAGAGTCATCTTCAGGTGGCCACTCCCGTTTCGTTAGCTAGCGAGACATGAGCCGAGCCTCTAACACATCTGTCTTCGGCCGACCCTGAGTTTCAGCTGCCCTCATCAAGAGTGCTGTGGACAATCCCGAAGAAGAGGAAGGCATTCCACAGGACGGACTGACACAGAGGCTGCAACGATGGCTCAGACAGAACAGCAGTTGTGAGGATGGGGCAGGACCGGGCAGCGCTTCCATGGTTGTCCCCAGAGGCATTATGAGTCGGAACGGACTGGACGACACCTAACCACAAGAGAATCCCGGCACGAAAGCAATTTTCCAGAATGTAAGGAGGCAAGTACTTATAACCTAAGACATTCAAAGGTCGAAAGCTAGACTAAATCCAATCCCCCCAACCTTTGCATCAGCGGTTCTCAACCTTCCTAATGCCGCGACCCTTCCATACAGTTCCTCATGTTGTTGTGGGCCCCCCCCCAACCATAAACTTATTTTTTGTTGCTACGTCATCACTGTCATTTTGCTACTGTTACGAATCAGATGACTCCTGTGAAAGGGGTTGGGACCCACAGGTTGAGAACCACTGCTTTCCATGTTGGCAAAGCGCAGTGAGATTACCACTGATCGTGGAGGCGTGTGCCAGTAGACCGGGCTACTTCAGAGGCTGAGACTCCAGTCGTTCTGAGTTCAGGAGTTCTGGGCTGAAGCGCTCTAAGCCCACTGGGCAGCCACGCTACATTTGGCCACCATGCGGTGCCACTGCAGGAAAACCACCACCATGCCACCAGGCAGCACAGGTGCGCACCGGGCTGCAAATCCAGTTGCCAAAGGGTCAGTCCCCCTGCTTCCCCCCCCTCCCCCTGCAACATCTTCATACAAGAAAACACCCGGAGAGCTGCTCCCAGAAACTATCCCCAGACGAGGGATCTCATTTTCATCCTCTCCCGCACACAAACATGCTTCAGAAAGGCTTCCCCAAGACATTCGCATCTGCTGGATCGTCTCACTCCCTGCTTACCTCGTGAATTGCATTAAAGAGACTCCAGTCGAAATGCATTAATTCCAGGGCAAGATCCCAAGTGTTCATTCCCAAAATCCGCATCGACCTTTGCTGTGAGTCCTCGTTTTCTGCGAACGGGTTCTAAAGCAACGAGCAGAAGAAAAGGTTTCTGTGGTGATTCCCAAATGCTTTGCGCTGCACATGCTGGCCCCGGACGGGCCCTAGCCGCCCAGATTAGAGAAGTCATCTTGTCTGAGCGCACTTGATATTTGCTATGGCTTGTTCGCCTCCAGTGAGTTACAGCCAATTTAGGAAACAGGCGTATTTGATCAGTGATACTTCATTGACTGAGCCTGCCCTTCCCCCGCTGTTCCCGTCATACACACACACACACACACATCTGATTATAAGACCCTGCCCTGGCAGGCAGCATAATGAAATGGAAAGCCCTGAAATCACTTTGGCTTCTGGGAAGAATTAATGTGCCAGCAGGGTTAGTATAAAAACAAACACAAGAAATGTCACGGCACACTTTAACCACCACAGACATGGCTTTTACAGGGAAGATGTCGAGCAAGTCTCATCCCAGACCCGCCCCGACAAGTTGTATTGAATTCCCCTGCAACATGTGTAAATTCAAACGAGAAGCAAACTGGAAGTGATTCCCTGGGCGCCCAGGGGTGAGCATGTCAAATACCAACGACTTTCTAGCCCTACCCGGGCCTCACTACGGCGAGTTTGGCAAATCTGGTGCAGATTTACCGAGTGCCAGGACGGCTTTCATCTATTGTGGGAGTTATTAAAATTCGCTGGCGGCTTTCCAGGATGGTTGACATTTGCTAATGAAAATAGAACCTCTCCCATTTGGGGGAGGAGGGGTGTTTCAGTGCCATGGTCTCCATGTCCAAACACGACAGCTGTGGTTTCCCAAGAAACACGTGACAAAGCAGGGAGAGAGTGCCTTCACACTCAAAACACTCAGCTCTGGTTTTAAATGAATTCTTTCCATCCGAGAAGTTTTGCTTCCCCTTCCTAACTGAAAAAAGAATGACAATGGGCCGCCACAGAACTTTCCTCCAGAGACGTGGTCCTCTGCACTGGGCGGCCAGTGAGCAAGCTGGTACATCCTGAGGGGTGGGATGGCTAAGCCAGGGCCCTCAGGGACCTGCCAGGCTAGGCTGGGGCCAGATCAAGGCCACACGGCCCAGGGGCACTTTCAAGTAGAGAGCAAAACATGGGGGCATAAACACCTGCTGGATAATTGGGAGGACCGAGAACATTTTCGATTGGCTTTTTGTCACTCCTGACTTGTCCTTAAATGTGAGTCTTACCCTGTCTGATTACTGAAGGTCATCTACTGCTCTCAGCAGTTTTATTCGGTGTCTCCTTGCTTCAGGGCTGTCATTCCTGTTTTCTAAGAAGGCTGACGATAGCAGTCGCTTTTTTCTAGAATGTAAATGCGCTAGTGGATGGTTGTAAGCTGTGGAGCAGCCGTTCTTGACCTGTGGGTCGCGACCCCATTGGGGGTTGAGCGACTCTTTCACAGGGGTCGCCCGATTCATAACAGTAGCAAAATGACAGTTATGAAGTAGCAACGAAAATAATGTTATGGTTGGGGGGTCACCACCACATAAGGAACTGTATGAAAGGGTTGCGGCCTGAGGAAGGTGGCCAAGCCCTGCTGTGGAGTCAGCTCCGCTCAGGGCAACCCCGTGCACAGCCAGCTGGCCCTGGGGCCCCACCGACCCTTTCTCCCTAGCCTGCAAACATCACTGAACGCTGTTCGGCACCATAGCAACATGCCAACCCCCACAACAGGTATGGGGTGGCTGCTTCTGAGGTGCGGTGGCAGGGAATTGAACCTCCGCCTTCCACAGGGAAGGGGAGCCACCAATGTTTTCACCTCTAGTGGTTTCATGTGACATCCTTCCCTGAAAACGTCCCCTCTTAACCAGACACCTTTCGGGAGATAAAACTACCTAAAGGCATGGTTCCAATGGGTATATTTTAGGTGCCGTCCAAAGTTAGTAGGTAAACGTTTCCCGGCCAGTGGAAAACGGGCTCCCTGAACACACACCTGAGGTGTTGATAGGTTCTCATTTGTTCTGAGAACATGGGCCTCCGGCCTGCCTCCTAATTGTTTGGGCCGGCTTTATATGGGAGGGGAGCACCTGGGTAACGTCCAGGGAACCACAGGAGGCATCTGGGTAGTGGGTGGGGGGGAGGGTCGTGGAAGACAAGGGGAGTAATGGTCCCTCTATTGCAAAGAGCTCCCCACTCCATATTAGCTACATAGTACATTATTCTCCTTCATGGACAGGCGTAAAATCCATCTCCTCTTGGACTCAAAGGTGCTGGGTGGTTCCACAC
>NW_022103920.1:79104486-79153681 GCF_000313985.2 Echinops telfairi
GTGTGTGTGTGTGTACTGAGTTCCTGTCATCTAGTGCAAACCGCTTACCAAAGTGTCCGCCAGGTCTTTCCTGTAGACGTATATCCGGCCAGATTTAGAGATGGCCAAGTCATTTGGCTGCAGCTCATGCTTCTCTTTATGAAGAAAGAAAAGAGATGGCATCATTAGGAACACCAGAGTAGTATCCTAGAGAGAACCCCAAGAGTGAAGACTCCCAACGAAGAGAGACACGTCAAAGGCCACAGGCCCTAAATTGTGCTTAGTGTCTACTGCACACACTCTAAACCAGCCTGCCAAAGGCGGCATGCACCAAAGGCGGCATGCACCAAAGGCTCAACACCCACCAGCGGCAACTCCGCGTGTTGTTTTATGACCTTTAGCCATTCTTCAGAAAGCAGACCAGCGGAAGGAAGAAATGAAACCTGTCCCTTATCCCACCACACTAAGATAACCGTATAATGGTAGCATTGCTAAGATTTGGATATAAATCTATTTTTGATCTTTATGTAAGTGCATATATGTGTGTGTATATGCATACACTCCTGTGTGCAATTTTTTTATACATATGTATACCTGAGTCTCATGGATACATATATTTGCCTTTTATATGTATTTATAATTGTCCCATATAGTTTAATTTTCCCATATATAGTTTTATATGAACAATTCTACAATAAGCACTTATACCCACTTATTAAAATTTTTACATGTCATGTTTAATTGGTTACCTAATAGTCAATCACATCAGTTTAATCTTTCCTCTACTGTTGAACACTGAATGGCTTCTAACTGCTTGGGTCATATAAATTACAGGGCATGATAGATACTAAGTGAAAGCGCAGGGCCTGGCACGTAACAGGGGCTTGATGAATGGGCTCTATTACTATAGCAGCAATAATAAATATTGCTGAGGTGAAGATCCTGGTGAATAAATCTCTGTCTGCTTTCAGAGGACTTCCTTGAGCGAGATCCCCAACGGTGGCCAAAAGGGATGTGTGCTTTGATACAAACTGCCCCACTGCTGTCAGCGTTGTAAGGAATTGACTTCATTTTCTAAACATGGGAAGAAAAGTGGTCAACGGGCCAGCACTGATCATTCCTTTTGGTAAGTTTGCTCTTTTGCTAAAACTGAAAACAGATCCTCACAGGCAAGCATGCAGCTAGCAGAGCTTGAACTCGCTTGTCAGGGCGGGAGGAAGGGGAGAGGGGAGGCTTTTTGTCTTGCGGGAACACTGACTTCCTATCTTCCAATCTCCTGGACATTTTCCTACTGCGACTGGGGGCCCCTCATCAGGGAATGCTTTTCTTCACAGGAAGCTGTTCTGTTGTCATAACAACAGGGGGTCTGTGCAAGGGACCGGAGCCAGGTTTAAGTTTCTTGCAGTGACGCAGTCAGCTTGGCCCAAGAGGCCGACCTTCAGCTACCCCCTGCTTGCCATCCTACACAGACCTTTCCCCAGTAACCCGATCAGCCCCAGCGCCAAATTGCATTTTGAACGCTTTCTGATGGACATCCTTCTTGCTGAATGCAGAGTCCACAACGGTAATTGAATATATGCTCTATTATTAAGATCAATAGAACCATGAGGCCGGCTGCTGACAGGTGAAGCAGACGGCCCTACATGGCTGGGCTTGAAAGGGCTTTCCTCGCCTCGTCCTCTTTGTTTAGCCCTGGAAAGTGGAGCTACCAGAGGCCGTCCACACGGGCTACAGAGAGGGATGCCTGGCTTTGGGACAGCCATGTGTCTGTCTGCCAAGAAACATCTCTTCCCTATTGCCAGGTTTATCACTGTACTTTAAAAGGCGAATACTGAAAGAATTTGAATCTAGAAGCCAGGGCCTGGGGGCGAAACGGGCAGCAGCACCCCCAAAGCTACGCTGCTTCCTGTGGGCAGTGCCAACGTCACCACCCCGTCGTGACAGTAAGAGCGACAGAGCTCACTGTCATTTCATTGGCAAGTGGCATGGAAACGGTATTTATGAAAAAGAGCCTAAGTGGAGCCAGAAATACGTATTTTGTCTTCTCCTTCTCTCCATTAAAACATTATTGTTCACGCGATAAGACGAGTCAAGCAAAAAAGGTCCTTAAACGGATGGGGAGAGGTGGGGAGGACAGAGAGGGAGAGGGAGAGGGACAGAGGTGGGAAAGGATAGCACATTTTCAAATCTGTGGGCTAATTCAAGAGATAAGCTCATTTCCAGTGATGATTAGCAATGGGTCTATACATATTAGAATGCCATTGCCCTTGTCCACCCTGGTGAATCTAATTTAATAAGAATGTGAAAATGGCATTTGAGCAGCTCAATAGACACTGGGTAGTCACACAGCCACTCCCTAATCCACTGCGAGATAAATCAGCATCAGCCTGGGAGGAAGGCTGCCCGCCATCACAATGGGGGCCCAGCGATTGCTTTCTGGGGGGGCAGGGGGGGCACATGCTGGTTTTGATGAACCCTGATACTGTAATATCCAAGGTCTTTTAATAATCCCAGTCACACAACTGGGATGAAAAGGGAATGGAATGTGCTTACAAATTTCCTGAAACCCCGCAGACAAGGATCACACACCTGGAACCTTGCAGGCAAACGTAGGACTATTTCATTTGGCCCACCAGCTTCTCGCAGGCGAGCCCTCTTTCTTTGAGACACTATTTTCTTGTGGGTTACACGGGGAAGGTACTCAGGGGGAGTGAGCTGGGGTGGGGGTGGGAGAGCAGATATGGAGGGGAGAATCTCATTTAGCAAGCCCAGGGAGAAAGGCGGTATCTGCTTGCATATATAATTGGCTGGTTCCTCTGAGTAACAGGGCAACAGGAACAATATTCTGTCACCTAATACATGAACGCCCATGTATTCTGATATTCCACCCCACCCCCACCCCACCCCCCGACCCCCGCCACTGTAGATTTAGAACAAAGGGCACATAAACAGGATTTTCCCCCCTGCCCACTCCCCTGCATGCCCTCTCACTGGTTGATGAGCTCACATAATACTTGTAGTTTCCATGGACTGCTGCGAAGGGCGCTTTCCTCGTATTTTTTCTCGGGGTTGGAGCGATCTTAACTAAAGACCGCCGGCCAAAAAGGAGACCAGCGGCAGCGAAGGCTGGCAGGCTCTGGTGCAAAGGAAGGGTCTGCTCCGGTTGTGTGGATCAATAATGTCAGCTTGTAACCGGAGTGATCTGACTCAAAACGGACAATAACCCATTCTCTGAAGATCAATGAAGCCCAGCGGAGGGCTGGACCCACGTCTCGCGCCCCACGTGTCCCCAGAGGGACCCTGCCAGTGAGCTTTGGCTTATTGCACAGTTCGCATCCCCGCGACAGGAAGTCTTTCCCTACAGCATTGTAAGCCGGCAACGTGACTCGCTCTGGTCTCTGTTTCTTTATGTCCTAAAGTAATTGCATCCTTTGCCAATTTCCCCCAGCTAATTTAACTATGAAAATAGGGGGCTTATCTAGACCACAGAAATATGAAAAGCTTCCTAATGATTGCAAAACACCAGCCTGCCCTTCAGTCCCTTCTTGGGGAGGGGATTCAGTGCCCAGCAGTACCCAACTGTTGTCATGGAAACAGCCCTGACAGGCAGCCTCTTATTGTCACCACAGCCAGCCAGCTGCGGACCCAGAAGGGACAAGCTGCACGTTTACTCTGGAAACATGCCAGCTCTCTCCCCATCCCATTCCAGAGGTGGGCCACGGAAAGATGACGGTTTGGGGACAGAATGTGACTTACCCCCAGAGAATGCGACGGCCACTAGAGCCAGGTCCTCTTCCGCATGCTGGATCTTCTCTGCCACAATTTTCAGGATCTCCTGGGTGGTCGTCGACACTTTCGCCTTCACGCTGACATAGGAGTGCTCCGTTACGTACACGTGGCAGAATACTGCACAAGCCCAAAGAAGTGATAAGTCAGTTGATCACGGCCGGGGATCCAGACTGTTTCAAATCCAGGCACCTCCCTTGCCGTTGTTTTGCATATTTAAAAAGGCACACAGCTATATTTACAGATATGCTAGCGCCTCGCCATCCAAGGGCAGGTGCCTGTAAATGCATGAGGCGGAGAAGTTGTAAAGCTCATGAACTAACATGGGGTTCCTGGCAGTGCTCTATCACAGGCCAAGTCAGGCTCGTGTGTGTTCATGCTGGAGACGGTCTGACCCTGACACCGTGCTGTCTGGGGTACACACACTGCATTTTTGAGAAGCCCGAGGCAGCCTCTTTCAGCTGTCCAGCCCACACAGTTTCACTTTACACTCGACAGGATTGGACACCTAGACTGTCTGACCATCGCCATGGCCCAACCCAGAGCACCACGCTTCACCGCTGGAAGTGTGCATCGGCTTGTCCGGAAAGCGCCGCTTCCTTCTTGTTCACTGTACGGCCTTCTCCATGATTTAAGAATGGCCCTCTCGAGCAAGGTGAGGGTGAGTGAAGGTCCCAGAGGGACGTCACCCGCTCTCCCTTTTACTTCCCTTTTTATTATCCGCGGTGTCAATCGTTAGGACTTGCATTGCTAGGGTGAATGGGCTCTGGGTTAGTATTTTTCTCCTTCTTTAGGACTTGACTAGCAGAAGCTATTTTAATAGCAATGGAGATGACTGATCCATTATTTGCTGAATGTTTACGCCCCTAGCTTGCTTCTTTACAACAGCATCCTTAGAAGGTCCTGTTTCCTACATTGCAACAGCTACTAATGGAAAGAGCGCAATTCCGGGAAAGAAGTCATGTGCCGCTTACATGGCGTCACAAAAAATAAACACTGGGACCTTTCACAGAAATGCCAATGAGGTCAGAGCCAAGCTATGAGCTGACGTGCCCAGAACCTCACTGTCCACATGCCGAAGGAGGCACTGCCATTCTATTAAGTTCCATTGGGAACGTCAGTACAATAACCACGTCTAACCAAGAGCTATTTGCTATTTTTGTCAAGAGAGTGGTGAGGGACCAGAAAAAGCCTTTTTCCATTGACAGAAAATGGTGTTTTGAGCAAGGCTAAAGACACTGTCTACAAACCATTCGATGAGAGGTAGCTTGCTTAATAAACGAAACACAACGAGGCCAGGGGCTAGGAAACCCCTCGGAGGCTTTGAGGCGCAGCTTGGAAAACAACATCATTGCATTACATGACACACAGCCTAGGAAGGCCCGCCAGGAACGTGTCCGGAGGTGTGAGCCTGTCATTTGCTTGCTCACTAGGCGCAGACAATACTGGGCATCCCACCACAGAGCTCTGGCCATCCTCCATGCTATCAACCAACACTTGAGAGCAATTACAGAGGGACCAGTCAGCGAGACACTAACTACAAGGTCAGCAGTTAGAATCCACCGGCCGCTTCTCCAGGGAAAGCTGAGACTGTCCGTGTGGATTTACAGCCCTGGAGACCCGAGGGAGCAATTCTCCTCAGCCCGAGAAGGCAGGGACGGGATGGCAGTGGCTAACCGAGCAGAAGGGGCCCCTTGTAACATTGGTATCATTTCATTGTTCAAGAAATCGAGGAAGATGGCCAGAGTTCAGCACATGAGAGAAAGGCAAGTTAAAAGAGAACATTTCCAGATCAGGACGGTTTAATTTGTTGTGCTTCCCAGCTTTCCACTGATTCGGGCTTTACCTAACAGGGAGGAAACTGTTGCTACCATGTTTTCTTCTATTACAAAATGCTAACGCTAAAAGAGCAGGAAGCATGATGAGGGGTTCCCTTTCCGTTGAATGAGCACCCTCCTCAGGGGAGACCACGGGCCTTCTCAGACACGAAGGAGCACCGAGCGTGGAGCTCCTGGCTGGAGGGCATCGCCTCGCCTTGGAAGAAGTTCGGCTGCACACCTTCCCTTGCATGATTCTTCCCAAGATTTTCTTCTCGACACCTCAGGGACTGACTCAATCCAAAACGGTGTGTCCTTGCTCTGGAAACATTTCCAGTTCCTCACAGGCTGACTGTCTCGGGAGTACAAGGGTGGGTCGCTAGCCCATTTGACACCGCTGCCCCAGGAAAGTCTGGGAGCATTTGCAGTGCCCTGTCCCTACTTCCCAAATGAAAACTACTCTTGGCCTCTCCTTGTTGTTAGTGGACATTGCTGAGTTGGCCCCAGTTCGCGGCCGCTTCTGTGAGACACCATGAAATGCTGCCTGCCCCGGAGGCAACCTTCGCAAGCTTTGATCTCTGGAAGCCCCTGTTGCCACCATATCAATCTCATGGCGAGTTTCCCTTCTTCTCAGTGACCCCCTTACTTCACTCAGTGTGATTCCTTTTCTAGTGCTTGGCTCTTTCTGATGATGGTATGCTGTGACCGAAGAAAATCACCATGTTCCAAGCAAGAGAAGACAGACCACCATGGCTGATTCTCAGAGGGCAGTGCGAGGCAGGTCTGTATATTCTTGTTAGAGGACGGTGGCTCGAACCTCCCACCCCAAACGCTCACTTAAAAGCATACTCACTTTCCTCTGTTTCCGTCACAGCGCCTCTGTGCTGGAGCCAGTTCTCCTTCAGACTGAATTGGTGGAAAAGGGCTTTATTCTGTGAGAAGCGGGGGAAGAGAACAAACAATGAATGAATGTATTCCTGCCCTTTAGAAAAACCACTGCTGTTTATAACATGTTCCAAGAGAGTTAGCCAATTTTTAAAAAGAGGAGCTCCACCCCTCCAAGCGCGGACAAATAAACTGGGAGTTGCCTCAGTGAATGCATGGGAAGGTGGGGACTCTGAACAAAATGATGGGCCTGGGACATGGTCAGCGCAGGCAAAACGCCCCTGTGATTATTCCTGCAACGTGCCCGAGACTCAGTCCACAATCTTCCACCTCTGGCCACTACCGATGTCTCTGGATTCTCCCCTAGAGAAAGGCCATCGTTGCCCCATCCTAACACCAACTTTCAAGTTCGTTATCACAGTCTGATGTTCCACCTTCTGTCCTTTTCAGAGAAGCGGCTTTTGGGATCATTTCATACTTCTGCTGACTTCCTTAAGTGGAACCGATGTATGGTTATGATTATCATTAACCTGGTATATCGGTGTAGACCAAAAATGGGGCTGACACAGTAGCCAAATGGCTTGGCACCTGTACACTGACAGACCAATAGAACAAAACTGAAAACCCAGAAGGAAATTCCTCAACACACAGACAACTGGTTTTTGACACAGGGCCTAACACTCCACATCAAATGAGGGAGAGATGGCCTTGGCCATGAATGGTGCCGGCCAATCAGAGCTCCGTGTGCAAATGAATGAGATAAGGTCCACGCCTCCCATCAAACACAAAAATTAGCTCGAGCTGGATTAAAGGCCTAAATATAAAACCTAAAAACTCTAAACATCACCAACAAAAAAATAAGGACAAACTTAGTTGCTCAAATGCATGACATAAACACATTACCAAACCTAACAAAACACACACACATACACACACAAAAGACAAAATAGATGGGTGATACCTCATAAAAATTAGGCATTGATGTGCATCTAAAGACTTCACCACAGAGTCCAAAGAGAAGCCACAGACTGGGGAAAGATTTGGCAGCAACCTATTTGGACAAGGGACTATTCTCTAAAGCCTATGAAAAAGATTCGACACCCTCAGGAAAAAAGGATGAACAACACAATCAAACATGGGCAGAGGATACGGACAATCTACCAGAGAAGCCAGCCAGCCAACAAGCACATGAAGAAATGCTTGCAATGAGAGATGCAGATCGAAACAGCGACGAGGTACTATGTCAAACCCATGCTAATAGCAAAGCTCAGTAAAACAAAACAGCAAATGCTGGAGAGGGTGTGGTGAGACCGGGAGCCTCCCATCCCGTTGGTGGGACTGTTGTACAGGACAGTCACTGTAGAAAGCGGGATGACTCTTCCTGAAAAAAACAAAAATAGGACTACGAATATCAGAGGACCCAGGGGTCACTCCACTTGGCACACACCCTTGAAGATCAGGGTAACATGGACAGGAACATGCACACATATGTTCACTGCAGGCCGCGTCACACTAGTAAGAAGATAGAAGCCACCTAAATGCCCATCGGTAGAAGAATGGATGAACAAGCATGGGTCCACCCGCACCACAGGGAAGCACACAACACTGAGAAAACAAGATGAGTGTGCAAAACACCTCATGATATGGACAAGCCTGGAGGACGCGCTGCTGGGTGAAATAAGTCCATCGGGAGAGGACAGGTGTTGTACAAAACCATTGCTATGAAACAACAATGAGACGTCCGTGGCTGCGGGGTGGGGCCCGGGAAGTCACAGGTTAGAGGGCCGAAGGTGTTATTTGGGTGGTAGAGAAAGTGAAATCCAATCAGAGGGCAAAGGGGCGGAGAACGGTGGAAAGGGGCAGGGCCGTGGGAGGCTGGGTGGGTTGCCGAATGGAGAACAGATGCTCTATAAACCTTCACCCACTTCACAACACAACGTTTAAAGAATAAAATAGAGGTAAACCTAAAGTTAAAACCGGAAACGATCTGTGGCTGACAACCCATTTCATATGCCCCACCCTCCTTCACCAAGTCGACGCACACCCAGGTTGCACAGGGAACAGCAGTTCACGCTTGCTACCATCGCTCCTGTGCCGTGTTAAAAAGTACAACCGTTTCCCTTCCAACACGGCTCTATTCACCACCAAGTCTTGCTTTGCCCCACCCCCTCCGAGTGCTTTTTAATTCTAATTTATACCATTCTGGGAATACTAAGTGAGCTGTGAGTGCAAACGCCCCAGGAAATAATGCAGGAAGTCCTAAAGTTGAGGGCACGTGGCTGAGGTGGGATCTGGCCCTTCACAGGGAACCTGGAGGCAGCAGGCAGGTGCCGCGAGCTGCAGCCGGGCTCCTGCACCGGGCCCTGCTCGCTGGGGCAGTTTCCTCCTGTCCTGAAGACTTGCCCTGGGAGCCAAGCGCGCTCTGCCGACTGCACTACCTCAGCAGCCCCCTCAGGTAAGAAGCACAGGGAGCCGGCTTACCTTCCTTTGGGGCGAGTATTCATCCACAGTGCTGAAAGGGAGAGGACACAAAGTTAGTCTTCACCCCAACCCAGATAAACACCGGTTCTTTATTTGGGGTGCGTGCGTGCCTGCATGTGTTTCTGGTCAAAGCTGCGTGGTTTTCAGACTCTAGGCAGAGGTTTTGGTCAAGAAACACAGTGCTATTTTCATTTAGAATGAACTTTGTTAGTTCTATCTAAAAATGAAATCATGCCTTCTCTTTTTCTTTACTGCATTAATAAGGAGGGAGGCTGGTCAATCCGCAGTGCAGTGAGATACTGCCGATATGAAGGAGTCGAGATGGATCGGGTTTCTTTTCCTTCCTCTTCCTCAACGCGATATTGCACTTGAGGGGGAAAGGTGCGTGGCAAATGAGTTTCCCTGACCACCGGTTCCTACACGAATTGTTCAGGGCAGAGGTTCTGCAATCCCCACAGGGCTCTCCTGGTAACACGTCAAAGCACATGAGATGAATTCTTGCCACTCTGGCTCCAAGGAGCGCTCGGGACACGCTCTCCAAGCTGGAAGTGTCTGCGCTTCGGGAGTCCCGGGCACTTCCGTGTTCTTCAGCATCAAGTGTTCTTTGACTTCCTTATTCAGTGACCAATTTTCACACGCACACGAGTCGGATGAAAATACCATGGCTGGCTTAGGCACAGCCTTAGTCCTCAGAGTAATACCACCCTTGCTTTTAAACATGAAAGAGGTCTTCTGCAGAAGATTATATGCAGAAATTGTTAAATGAAGTGTTCTGCTGTGTGCATTTTTACCAAGTGCAATGTATAACACTTGCTAATATGTGTTACATGTGATTTTATATACCAAAAAACTATAATTAAAAAAGACATAGCTCCTATGCGTTCTCAAATACTTCATAAATAGGCGTTAAGTTCCTATTCCAGAGGCAAGTTTAATACTTAAGATCATTAAAAGTAAATGATAGTTTATCAAGGGATGAGTTTTTTATGTACATAGGTTGTTATGGCCCAGTTTATTTCTACCAGTGTTAAAAACGTGTTAAAAGAAAATAGCACCCCCAAAAAGTCAAAGGCTTGATTTCATTATTTACTCACTTTGAAATATAAAAACAAAAATACAGAATTTACTACTACAAACGCTAAGGAATCAAGATGAACCCCAGCATCAAAAGGTTCAGCACCAGTTTTACGCAGAAGACACCCGTGATGCCGTCCCAGTGGGAGTTGCTTTCTTTCAGTAACTGCACTAAGAGAACACTTACTGACGCCGGTGCATCCCCAGGATCTTCTGAAACTCTTTCAATTCTTTTTCAAGCATTGGATACTCATACACATCGTCCAGTACATTCCTGTATATGGTCTGGGGACAAAACACAAACGGCAACTGACATGGTTGATGGCCACTTCGTAGTAAGGATTGAGACTCATGCAATGGCGACCCTGCCTATGGGAGATGTTACACCAAGTACCAGGGAGACCTCTGAGCCGCTCACGCAACTGCTAGGCTCCTCTGTTTCCATCCCCCACCACCCTACTATAGCCACATCATCATTTGGAAGAGAACAACAACCACAAAGGCAATTGAATTAAAATAACCAACTGTATTGAAAAACAACAAGAAATGTGGTCACCGTGTTGATTAAACAACTTTTTAATGGGATATCTAAATGACAACGGAAGGTTGAACTCAAAGTGGGTTCCTTCATGAAAGGCACAATCAGTCTGGGCACGTTCCTGTTCTGAAACAGGCCCCCGGCCCCTGGCCCACTGTTCAAATCCCATTCGACTGCTTCTCCTTAGGAACCCACACCCTTCACATGGCTTCAGTGGTCACGGAATATAGCTCTGTGCTACCATCTGCAGGGATCAGCTAGGTAGAAAAGATAGCGGTGCCTATTAATGATTACAGACAAATTAAGCAGCTTTTCTATCTCCCAAAGACAAATCTAAGTGACTATTAATTTTATGAAGAATTATTTAAATTTCTCAAAACATACCATGTCCTGCCAATGTTTCAGAGCATATCTTAATAGATTTTTGAATTGATACAAAATTTTCCAGCCAATCGGTTTACAGATAGATAGATAGATACATACATACATACATACATATATATATATATGGAACTGGTTAGTTTAATCTGGAGTCCCTCGGGGGTACAAGCTATTAATACGCTTGGCTACTAACTGAAAGGCTGGAGATTTGAATGGAGTCAGAGCCCCCTCAGAAGACATGCCTGGTGATCTACTTCCCAAACAATTGCCCTCCGAAGCTTGATGGAGGAGAGTTTTACTGATACATACGGGTTACTGTAAATCAGAGTCAACCCGACGGAAGCTAGTAAGTCGAACGTGAACCTCAGTACATTAAAAAGTGTCAGGTTTTGAACTATGTTTTGGTGTAACTTACTACTTCACATGCAAACAAAATTCCAGACTTACATAAAATAACCTTAAATTCTCACTCACTGACATTCAGCTGATGCCAACTTGGTAGAACGGCCCCTGCCATTTGCGGGTGGTTTCTACAACTCTAGAGTTTCTAGAACTGTAACTCTTCACAGGAGTAGAAACCTCTATCTGTCTCTTAAGGAGAGGCTGGTAGGTTTGAATGGCTTACCTTCAGATTTGCAGCCCAACTTCTAACCACTATGCCACCAGGACTCTAACCCCTTAACGGAGGGGAATTTACCTTTCTACCAGTGGAAGCGTAGACTTAGTAGAATGGCTAATTGCCTCCAGAAACACTTGGATCCTTCGCTACAAGAACAGCAGAACTGGTTCATGCCCTGCTATCATTACTTAATAGTTTGATCAAGGGTTCTATAGAAGAACAGAATTTCACATTCTCACGGAGTCCAAAGAATATTAAGAAGTCATACAGTCCTGTAACTGAAGCAATCTGGTGCCACGGAGTCTGGGAAAACCTGCAAGACTGCTGCAGTGAGACGATCTTTACACCTGAGACCAAAAATAGCCCGACATCCTAAACCCAAGCCATAGCTTAGCTTAACTGCTAAAGAATGTCTGCCTTGAGCACTGTGCTCTCTTAAGAACCGTGCATATGGGATCAAATTGACAACAGCAACTTGAAGGACTGGGTAGGAATCTGAGATGGTAGCCCATTGATGCTAATATGGGGGACATTTCAGAAACGGAGGTGTTACATAGCTTCGGGGTAATCACGTCACTGATGGCCATGTAGGATTTCTTGTGTGTTTTGCTGTGCGAATCCTCAACAAGAAGCACATACAAATAAATTATTTTTAAAATTGGTCTTCCACTTTACTTTTTCATAGTGATTTAAAATGTAAAAGAGCAAGTTTCTATCTCTGTAGGGACCATCAGGGCTCAGTAGTCAAAATGAGTTTCACACTTTTTTAAAATCACATCTTGAATACGATCAACAAAGTTGAACATGATCTTTGAAATGCATAACTGGTAATAAGACCAATCATTTGGCATCAAAGACTATCAAGAAGTCTTATATTACCTTTAAAAACATTTTTGAATGTTCATCTTCATGTAACCAGTCTTTGTAGAGAGCAATCCACTGGGAAACAAGATGCAGGACTTTACGCTTCCTACAAGGGACGTCTGAGTTGTCTTCTTTGCCTTGATACTTCTTAGCAGAATAGGTGCAAGTGGTTAAGAAATAACATTACATTGTTGAAAGTAAAGAAAAAAACAAAAAACTGAAGAGATCCATTTAGTCTTTGCACATCGCATGCTAAACTCTATTTTCAAAGAATCTACAACATGCACACATGCAAGAAGAACACACGTGTGAGAGGAGCAATGGCATGTACCAAAAGAACAAAAGCAGACTCAGGAAAATACCTTAGGTATGCAGGCTGGCAGGCCGTGAGCCAGGAGTGAGACACCACACTCTGGCCCCACAATGTAGGTGAATATTAATTCAATGAGATTTCCATCCGAACTAGGCCAGATGGTCCAGAACCCTCGGACGTTCATATCCTGTAAAGCCAGTGACCTCTAAGACAAATGAAACCCCTAACGATCACATAGGATCAGCTGGAACTGCTCCAGCGGATTCCTGTAAATCCACACTGCAGAGTGCAAATCTGTCAGGGAGCAGACAGTCTCATGCGTCTCCAAGGAGCGGCTGGTGGGTCTACCCCAACGACCAGTGGTTAGCAGCCCCACATTTCACACACAACGCCACTGGAGTTTCTTAGTGACCACTTGAAAAATTCAAAACCAAGCCCACTTCTGGAGAGTTGACTTTGACCCCCAGTCACCCTGTAGGACAGTCGAATTGTTCCCTAGTATTGTTGAGACTGTGACTCCTTATTGGAGGAAGCAGCCTCATCTTTCTTCCCCAATGACCTACCTCCAAGCTAGTCTCAAATAAGCACAGATTAGTGGGCCCTTTCTGGAATACAATTTGCAATGATTCAAATGTCTACCCCTAGGAATTTATTTGAAAAGAATTGGATGAGTGTGCAAAGATATGGCTAAAATTGAGTGTTAACTGTCATCAAAATAAAATGTGAAAACAAAACTAAAGAAATTACCTAAACACTTCCACAATTTGGTATAGTTATCCAAGTCATTACTAACTAAATAAACAAGTTGAACCCACGCTCACTGAATTGACTCCTACTCACGGCTGTCTGCCTCGTAGGAGCAAGTACAACTGCCAGATGGGGTTTCCAAGGCCATGAATCTTCATGTGAGTGACTGCCACATCTGGCACCCACAGAGAGGTTGTTGGACTTGAACCACCAACCTTTCAATTTGCAGCCAAGTGCTCTGCCCACTGCACCACCAGTTCTCTTGAAAGTACTGTCTCCATTTAATGGACTAGCTTCTACAGCTAGAAGGATGATGGGCTAGCGAGTACTTTCTCACATAGGGCCTCGGCGACATGGTGTTGAGTAGAAAAAGGTGTATTTAGAACGATACATTTTGTCCACCGTGCTTATTTGTATGAGTAATTTCATTAGCCCTCTCTCTCACTGCCATCAAGTCCGTTAAAAACATTCCCCACCAGCTCTCCCTTGTGTGGAACTTACAGTAAGGCTATCTGATTCTCATCTATAAAATAAAATCAGAAAACCACACAATGAGTTTGCTCACGTTATCTAGTTCTTCTCATTTCTTTCTTGAGAGGCATAATATAGAGACTTGTCCTACATTCTCTCGACTGTGCAAATGTCCTTTTCTGCAATTATAATGACCTCATTAATATGGGGGGAAAGCTGGAAAGCTAGGAAATGGTAACAATTTTTTAGGTCACATATTGAGACAAAGATATGAGTCTTTAGTAAAGCTGCATAGATGATGTGCTCTACAATTACTGCCCAGCAGGACAGGATGATTTCAAGGGCTGGAAATTCAACCGCCCTTCTCTATTCAGTGAGTATTATTTATTTGAGTCATACATTCTTTTACAATTTGACCATACGACATTATATTGGGAGGGGACCTGGTAGGGCAGTGGTAAAGAGCTCCCCTGCTAAATGAAAGGATGGTGGTTCAAGCCCATCAGCTATGCCATGGGAGAAAGATGTGGCAGTCAGTGTCTTCAGAGATTTACACTCTTGGGAGCCCTATGAGACAGCTCTCAAACTAAACTCACTGCTGTAGAGTGGTTGCTGACTCACAGTGACCCTGTAGGACAGGGTAGAACTGCCCTTGTGGGTTTCTGAGACTCACTTTTACAGGAGTAGAAAATCTCATCTTTCTCCCATGGAGTGCCTGGGGGTCTCAAACTGCAGACCGTGCAGTTAGCAGCCCAACTCATAATTACTGTGCCACCAGTGCTCCCAGGAGGCAGCTCCACTCTGCCCGAAAAGGTCATTATGAGTAGGAATGATTCCAGCAGCAGTGTGACAAGATTACACTGCTTTGCAAATTAAGCTGGGAAGTAGGCAGCAGGTAGTAAGTAGGTAAGGCATAGAGTAAAAATCCAAACTTCAGTACACTACAATGAACCCAGGGCTCTATAAGCTTAAGTAATGCTCTCAAATGATAATAAAACCAGAAAGGCATTTATGATAATAACAATATCTATCTAAGACTCCCAAACCAGAAGATATGGCCCAAATCAATAAATAATGTTTAAAAACAATCAAGGGGGAAACGAAGTAAATGGAATCACCCTTTAGAAGTTGGTGGTAGTGGGATATGAATGCCTTACTGAAATATGCATAAAAACATCTCCGGTTAAAAATGAATGCCATTTTGTCTGTGGTTTATATTCACTCATAAAAGGCAAAGTATATGTGAATACACAGAAATAGTCAACAGGAAGAATACAGGCTCACATCGTTGAAGACGCCATGGGTTTAGATACGCAATCAAAGGGCTGGTGGTGCACTGGCTGCCCAATGGGCTGCCGACTGCAATGCCAGCTGGATGACACCACGAGCCAGTCCACGGGAGAAAGAGGGGCGTCTACTCCTGGGAAGAGTTACAGTTGTGGCCACTCACAGGGGAAGGCTTACCTTGCCCTCTACCGTCGCTGTGAGCTGGCACTGACTCCATGGCAGGGAGCTGTATTTTTGGGAAGGATCTGAATTAAAATTTTCATGTAACACTCTTGTTCACAAGCTCAGATTTCTTAAAATCCAAATAAAATTTTTAGAGTCTTCAGGTACATCCTAGGATTTATGTATTCACTCCTAAGTTAAGAATGGATTGCTTATCCATTATAATAGTAGACTCACAATTAAAAACAATAATTTAAAGGCATCTAACTTGCTGTAAAGAAGTTCTAGAGTGGTTAAGCATTCAACTTCAAAGTGGAAACCGGATCCTCATCCACAGGAGAGCAACGTGCAGTCTGCTTCCTAAGGAGGGCGCGCGGTGGGGCAGTTCCACTCTCTCCTCCAGCGTCACGCGCGGTGTGCCCACATCAACTGGAGGACAAAGGCTTGTTTGGGGGGCTTCATTTTCTGTAGAACACACTTTACATTTGTCATTGGATGGCAATTCTTCGGGTAACATGATAGTGACAAAATGTAGATGGAATTAGCTCACAGATAGAGTTCCGCAATACTTTCAACGATGGAGGGATTCCAAACCATGTACCCCTTACTGAAGCCCTTGGGAACAATGTACTTGGAAACAATGGGAGCACTCTATGCATAGTACTGAAAATTTCTAAATTCAAAATTATGTTTCAAGATCAGTTTTGTGGACTGATTACAAAAAGTGTCAAATGGTCAGTAGCTTGGTTTACTTACACAAACCAAACCCAAAGCCAAGCTCACTGCCGGTTCTGACTCAGGGACCCCAGGGGCAGGGTAGAGTGCTCCGTGGTTTCTCAGACTGCTCTCTCTTTATGCAGGAAGCCGCCTCAGGATCAGCTGGTGGTTTCAGACTGCTGGCCCATGGTTAGGAGACCAATGGTTACCAAAGCCAGTACCAAACCCTGGCTCCTGTGACAGTGCTGGCTCATGGCAGCCACGCGGGGCAGAGCAGAACCGCTCCCATGGTTTCCGAGGCTGTCGCTCTCGATGAGAACAGACACCCTGATCTTCCCTTTAGTTAACAGCCCCTGCTTAAACCACAGGGCCACCAGGCCGTCTTTGATTCACAGATCAGAAAGTAAACTCCATTTCTAGTTCACATATTTATGAACAGAATCTACTTATTGAGTCCTACAGTATTCTTTTAAGCAGGAACTCTGATAACGTGTGGAGAAAGCTATGACAATCGGACAGGAAGAGAGGATAATCAGGAACATCATCCTTAGAGCACACAAGGAGAAGGCTTTTAACAGTTATGGATAAAAGGAATGATGACATAATGCAAATTGCCCATGAACTTTTTTGAAGCCCCCTCGGAGTACACCCCCACCCTGCAACCTCATTCCCCAAAAACCTTCGTGTGGGCTATAGCGGAATTGTCAGTTTGGTTTTATGGACACGTTATACTTTAAGAGCTTACTGCACATGCTTCAGAAGCATCTTATTTAACCAGAGGGGGCAAGAACCCCATTTGAAAGCTTTCAGTAAGTTAACTTGGCTTTGCAGTTTGGTTTTTCCGTGTTTCCATGAAACACCTCTTTTGCCTCATGAATAAACTGTCAGGCTTGCTTCACCAGCCATTCACCTTCCGGTCACAACCACCACTCTAAAAGAGCATGCAGTGACAAAGTCGGAAGGTGACAGCTCATTCCGGGGGGTATTCTGGTCTCACGTGTGGAGGAATGGCTGGTGTTCTCTGGAGACACATACTCAGAAACATGACGTCACATAGCTACCGGCAAGTGGCTTTCTAAATCCACTTACTGGGTGATACCCTGTTTCCCCAAAAGTAAGACATCCCCTGTGAATAAGACCTCCCCGAAAATAACTCCTCCCCCAAAGCTACCGTAACTCTGGGCTCTGGACTGTAGCAGCAGGCACTGCCACGCAGCTCACTGTTGGCCGCAGCGCAGCCGGAGCAGACAGGAAGTGTGAGGTCTCTTTTCATAAATCAATAAACAATAAATGTGTACCGTATTCTTCTTCATGGAAAAATAAAATATCCCCTGAAAATAAGACCTAGCGCATCTTTGGGAGTACAAACTAATATAAGACACTGTCTTATTTTCGGGGAAACAGGGTATTACCAACCTACCCAACCTTCTTGACTCTGGGGCTTACTCGATAGGCCAAATGACCCTCCAGATTTCAAAGCAATCGTAAGGCATGGCTTCTAAGAACGCGTGACATACACCATCCAACGCACCCACAATGCAGACTGTGGAAAGAGCCGCCCGCCATCACCAGCACCCCTGGTTGGTTCTGTCTCATTTCATCTTTCACATCGACTGCCATGACAGTAATACTTAACATGTCCACACACTAGTGTGGGGGTGAGTGAATGACGAGAGGCAGTTCACTCCTCATGGGAGACATCTGTCTGAGAGAAGGATGACACAGCACCCCGAAGGTAAGGAAGGATATTGCCTTAACAGCGCCTGGCACAGGTCGTCCGTTGTCATGAAGACGGTGTACGTGAGGAGGAAGTCATCAAGGAGAGTCTCTGCAGAGAGAGAAGACACACAGAGTCAGCACGGGTGAAGGGCGCGGCTGCTGCTTCTCGGGCCCCCAAAGCACATGGTGATGGTGCATGGTACAGAGGCAGGGGCACTGGAATGGAGAACTTTAGCCACGAAGTACATTGTTTATTAAGGTTCAGATTTTCAAAACCCCTTACATAGAATGTCTCGAGCAACAAGGTATTCTTGTTGTTGTTGAGAAGCATTCTAAACATAAAACTGCCCATTTCCCCCTATAACCTTGATTGGTAAGGATGTTACAGCAAGCTAATGCATAATAAATAACATGCTTCAGAGAGAAATTTCATGAGACTCTTGTCCTACTGAGAATGAAGTCTGCCTGTTCTAATAAATTAAGGCTTTCCAAAGCCATTTTCCAAAACCGAAGTCAAGAACAATGGATAATAAAACCCAGAGGGCGCATATCAGGTTCCAAGGTCATTCATCTTTTTTTCGCAAATGCAATTATAAGAAGCTGGGAAAGTGGTGAGTGATTTCCTGAAGGCTCCAAGAGGCAGCATCCAGCAGCACCCCCGGCGCCTTCTAGGGCGCCTTCCCACTGTGCCCACGAACAAAAACAAGCTTCCTTTGCATTGCCTCTTGGCCTTGAGTGCTCTTGTAGATGTCCAGCCGCTAAACAAGACAGAACTGCTATGCAGGCAAAATGAGCCTTTGTAGCCTAGTGGGCTTCATATTGAATTGCTAACCACAGGGTCAGGAGTTTGAGCCCACCAGCCTCCTCAAGGAAAAAGATGGGGCTTTCTATTGCCGAAAAGAGTTACGGTAGACCCATAAACCCAGAGGTGTGGCTCCACAATGTCCTGTAGTGTCACAAGGAGTTGGAAATGACTCAAAGTCAGCGAGGGAGCTTAAATGCAGCACACTCTGACCTCTAAAACCATTTCCAAATGAAAGAAAAGGTCACAGGCAAAATGCCAAGTACAGATTTTGCAGTGAGTCTCTGGTTGTCGATAATCTTAAAATTAATTTTAATGGTATGATTTAATGTATAGCATTACATTCAGGATACCAATTTTTCAGTGAAGCAGGAATAAAGTACACGAGCAATGAATCTATAGACCGGACAACACTGATGTTGCCAAATTCTAAACATTCTAAGTTTGAGTGTAGAAATAACTACATAGAACAGAGTGCTGTAGCTCTATGTTGTAAATGGGATGAAAGACAAATTTCAGAATTTTTGGGGACATTCACTTAATAATGACTTCCACAATGTGATTTGTTTTTGTAATGAATGCAAAATGTGATTTACCAAAATACGTACATGCATTTTTTTAATCAGGATTTTTTATTAAGCTCTACAGAATTTATCATGAATATACCCTTGACCTCACTAGTGCAGGATAGCTTGAGCTTTCAGGGTCCTGGGCCTCTTGGACTGTCTAATGAACACATTAAAACCGTGTGCCAGAAAACACACATAAGCTATCATTAAAAAAAATCATTCTACTTGCCCCGGAGCGCTGGATACGTTTCTTTGTTTGATAGAAGATGCAGTAATCTAATTATACTATTTCTTAGGACTATGAATTTCATTATCTTTTGCCTCCTTTGGGACTCATTGGTAGGAAATTTGTTTGTTTTTTTCTGAAAATAATGCTTCTAGAACTTCCCGCAAAGCTGGTGTGTGAGTCAGCTTCAGACTGCGTAGTTCTCAGGCAGACGGGCAGCCACTGTTGACCTGGCGATTCTCAGGGAGGCGGCGGCCATCCTCCCTCACTGACCTCCCAGACCTCGTTTTCTGTACATTTACCAAATGAAGTCTTTATGGCCTCCAAATTACACACAAAAAAGTAAGAAATTTATTCTAAATTTAAATGACTAGCACTTACCTTAAAATTAATCAGTGTAAACAAGATTATGTTTATGAACACAAAAATTTGATCTCGAGGCTTGGGATGATATCTGGACTCATGGGGTGGCGCCGTTGGATAGTGCTTAACTATGAGCTGAAAGGTTGGCTGTTCAAACCCAACCAGCTGGTTGAAGAAAGGCTGGGGGTCTACCTCTGGAAGGTTTAACCCCCAAACCTATCAAGTCCAGTGAATTCCAACCCCTAGCATGTCTGTGCGCAGGACTAGGAGGAAGGACGTCTTGAGACAAGAACTGTATCCTCAGAGTTTCCCATACTGAATTGTATTCTGTGAACTCACCTGAGAAGTGCCTATCGTGATGATTTCCTTTTTTAAATTTTTTAATTTTAATAAATCATTTTATTGGGGGCTCTTATAACAATCCATACATCAATTATATCAAGAACATTTGTACATATGTTGCCATCATCATTTTCAAACTATTTTCTTTGTTTTTATTTTATTTTATTGGGGGCTCTTACAACTCTTTTTTTTTTTTCCAACCGACCCAACACACGGCCATTGAGTGTGGCCATTACAATGGAGTATGGACCGCGTCCGAAGCAGTAAGTGCAGCATAGAGTGCTGAGGGTAGGACAGTTGGTGTCAGACCTAAGGAAGAATGCTGGAGGGTGGAGATCCGTCTGACCTCTGCCTCAGAGGACGCCACCTGAGGGTAGTTTGATTAGTGGTCTGCCTGGTGAAGTCTGGAGATCAGATGCCACTCCCACAGGATCTTTAAAGTTAGTATGCACTGAACCCAAACCAAACTCACTGTCAGTGTGTTGGTTCTGACTGATAGCAACAATAGGGGGCGGAGCAGAACTACATCTTTGGGTTTCCAAAACTTTAAAATCTTTATGGGAGCAAACGGCCTCCTCTTTTTCCTGTGGAGCAGTTAGGAGACTTAAACCGCTGACCTTCTAGTTAGATGAATGTATAAGCCACTCCGCAACCAGGGCTCCTTACAGTTAGTAGATAGGTTTAAACAATTCCCAAGATTTTAACTTTTTTCTGCAAGATTTTAAAAACTTATTAACATGAAATAGAATTAAGGAATAATTGAAGCTTATAGTTACAGATCTTTATACTTTTTAAGTCACAGAAAAAGATATATATATATATATATATGCTGTGGCTAAAAAATTTGCTGGGTTAAATTATGGAAACTTTTAATGTCAAATAACATATAAGGAAAATATTGAGTTTCTCACTGTTAACAATCTTTTCTCTGATTACTGGGTTGAAAGTTAATTTAACCCTTGGTATAATCTGCCTGGAGGGCAGGGGTTCAACAGAATTTCTGAAATAAAAACCAAAATGGAAAAAGGTAAGGTATTTGCCCTTAGGTCTTTGATTAAAGAACTCAAGTAATATTTCGTGCTGATCTCTGATAAATTCCTGACAACCTGGAGACTCTGGAAAGCTACAACAGATTTGCTTGTTTTATAAAGAGGGGAGTGCTATTAAAAAGGTTTACTTACTGTTATAAACTACATGTCAAATCTGAAGAAATACCAAATTTGCTCTGAGTTTAAAATTTATGTCTGATATTTGCCTGAGGTTAAATCCCAAATGCCTGCTGTTATGTCAGATTTTATTATTTTCATTGCTAATTTGGCGGCAACTTTGTTTCTTTTGAAACATCAAAGGCAATAGAGGTTTGAACTGGGGGATTCACACAATTCACTCATGGAATTTTTATTACTATTCAGATGTATAGAGACTTGATAACCATGATATATCTTTCTATATAAGGAATGCTGAGGGCAGAGTAGACTAGGCCTTGGGTTGCTAATCACAACATCAACTGTTCGAAACCACCGGCTGCTCAGTAGGAGAAAGATGAGGCTTGCTACACCCATAAACCCACGGGTGCAGTTCTGCTGTCAGAATTAACACAGTGGTTGTGCGCTATCTTGGTATATCTGACTATCTGATATTACTTCCAAGATTATTCTGCATCACATATGAAGCTCTTTGAAAATAACATTTATCATGATGTTCAGAAGTATTTTTGTCCAAAAGCTTTTTTTAAATTATTAACTTTATCTGGCTTTGCATTGCTTTTGTAGGTAATTCCCACCAGACTTTTCACTTTTGGGAATTAGTATTAGTTAACCATAGCTATATTTAACTTTATCACCTGTGATAAATTTTTCCTTGTTGAGTCACTGAAATACAAAATGAATTTGCAATACAGTGAACCCTCGCCACTTCCCGCTTGACTTCCGCGGCTTCACTCTATCGTGGTTTTTGCGTAACAGCGCATGCTCTGTCATTACTGCCACTGATTGGCTCATACTGTACACGCTTGGTGCCATAAATAATATAATAAATGATAATTGTAACGTCCAAAATGTTTTACTGTATTTTCCCTTTTTCATTTAATAAATTGGGTAATACGAGTGTAATGGTGACTAAAGGGTGTTTTTTCATGTCCTCTATGCTCTAACTACGACAATAATTGATTTACAAATAAGGAATCCTACTTCGCGGAATTTCTTTTATCACAGTAGGGTCTAGAACCGATTAACCGCGATAAACGAGGGTTCACTGTACATCATATTTTGAAGAGGAATATAACACTTCAAATGTGAATACCACTGGATTAAACTAAGATTTCTAGAACTCTCCTACGGAATTTCACAGAGTTTTCAGACTGCTGCCTATCCAGAATTGCATGGAACCAAAATAAACGACACCCGAGGACGCCACGAAATGACTGCGCTGAGAGGCGGAGTTCTTGACATCAAATGACCCTTGACATCTTTACCACTGCACACCGAGGCACGTGGGATGATCGAGGCGATATGTCAACTTAGCTAGGCCACGCTTCTCAGTGGTTTGGCAGACAGATGTAAACTCCACTTTGTGATCTGATGTGTGTGGTCGGTCAGTTGAAGGCCGAGTTTCCCTGGAGCTGGGGCCTGCATGCAGCCCCTATCTGGACACTGTGGCAAAACTTGAGCTCTCCCGAGTTTACATGCAGCTTGTTATCCTCTGACGCTGGCTCTTGAGGCATGAGTAAGCAGCCTGCCATCGGACCTGATCTGGGGTTGGCCAGCCCCTGCAACCACGCTATGAGCCAGGAGAACCCTCCAGCCTGAAGCCTGGCCCAGTGATCTGGAACTCGCCAGCCTCCACAAATGCATGAGTCTGTCTTATCACTAGTTTTTGTTCCTTTAGAGAGCACAGTGTCAGATAACTCCTATGCCACCGAAAGTGATGTTTTACTTATAATTCTAACCACAGCAATGAGGTATCACTAGGTGCCCCATAGGTAATGCATAGTGTTGAATCTCAACAATCTAGATCCTTCCTGAACTACTATTATAAATTATTGGTTTTCTTCTTAGGGTAAATGTTGGAAAAAATAATGAGTGCTCTATTTTGAAATATTTATAGTTCTCATCATTTCTATGATTATGACTTTAAACTACTGTTTTGCTTTAGTACAATACAGTTTATAAAATGCTGTGGCTCAAAAACATTTGACCTTTCATATAAAATCACATTTTTTAAAAAGCCTGTGGCTTAACCGGCTGTTACCAAAGAGCTTGTTTAATCACTTCCTTTTTCTGGATGTCCCTGATCTGTTATATCTTGACTTCTATTCTGACTGAGAAATGTTCCTTGAATGTGGTTTTGATGATAGTTCCCATAAAATCTAGTTCACTCTGAAAATGGGACTGATTAGCTCAGCAAGTGAAGTAAATCATTTTTTTTTAACCAAAGTTCCTCAAGAAAACAGACAAAGCCCTGGCAGAAGGCTACTCCATTGTAGGTAATCAGCATCCCTTTGTGGGGGCTTGATCAAAGGGAGGCAAAGCGAACGCTAGAGACCCTTCAGTTAGACCAAGAATGATGGGACCCGACAGGCACTCTCCAGAAACCAAAGGTCAGGACACAAACTCTTGGGGAGAAGCATGGCAATGTGTACATGACTGTTCTCAGGAAAAATGTGCTAGTACCCAGGACGGGTCCGGATATAAATTATTTGTGAAGAATGCGCCCAGGAACTGAAACAACTGACTACAATTCTACAAATCAAGTATAACTGGGCAGTCTCTCACACTGAAGTCATAAGTCATTCCTCCCTAACCAAGTGACCAACTTTTATTTGTCAAAAAGACTTCAAGCCGAAACTAACCGCATCTACAATCAATCATTACTCCCTTAATGATCGGCCATTAATCCCTATAAGGAGCCCTGGTGGTATAGTGGTGACACACTGGGCTGCTGTCTACAAACTCTGGAGTTCACGTTGGGACTTCCGACTCCCGTACACAATGGGTCTTGGAACCTCGCAGGGACAGCACTACCGGTCTATAGGGTTGCTGTGAGCCGGCACCACTGGCGCTGGCAGTCAGTGCGGGTTTCTCCACTTGAGAGGTGGAGAGCTTTACATTTTCACCCAGCGCTGCCCAGCGATAACTGTGATTGCTTCTTAACGAACCTCCTTTCACTCGGAGTAGGGGACTTTCCTCTGTGACACTCGTTAGCCTTTCCCATGCTTCCTGTGACACACAGGACCCCTCTGCATGGTCCGACAGTCAGTTTCTTTTAATGAGACTGCAACTATTCTCTAATCAAGATGTACTCCATTAGTAGCTGAGATTAAAAAAAAAACCCAACACCATTAGCTTTGATATAACCAGTCATTTCATTCTGGAATAACCTTAGATAATGAACGGAGTGACCGAGATTCTGGTTGGATGGTAGCAAAGCCATTTGACATTCAATTCAATTAATCGGTTCACACATGACAATATTTTGCTAAGGGCTTTGACCCAGAAATGCTTATTTTCCCCTCAGCTACTACCGTATTTAATATTCAACAGCATTTACCTAATTATCTTTCTGCCATAGAAATATTAATTAAAATAAAAACAATGAGGTTACGCAAAAATATCTCCAGCAAAAAATCCTAGTGAATAAAACAGTTAAAATCCGAATGAACAAGAAGATTCCCGATACTCCTAAATGAAATCTTTCTCTACGTAACAAATACATTGTTCTGAAAATGCTCTAAATAACAAAGAGCTTTCCTTTACTCGTTTTTCTCAGTACTGATGTACCTTTGCTGCAGACTCTGAAGTAATTGAGCGATATGAATAAAAAAATAATCAAAACAATGTACTTCAAATAAAAGTGAATTTTATAAGAGCCATGCTTCCAGAAAAGCTGTCCCACTGGCATTGGAAGATATTTTTAGCACCACAATAGCTCTATAAATGATTCCCTGAAGACTATTAGCCAACAATAGTCATTTAAAGGAGTAGCAAATGTACTGGCATCCATATTAAAACCCTGTAATTATCTATTATATTACATAGTGCTTAATTAATAGTAGTTTAAGACTCCAGGCAGAAAAGCACCTTTGTGTATAAAAGTATCTTTCATTTAAACAACTTCAGAGTTGGCATATATGCTACCTTGCTAAATAAAAAGACGTATTCATTTTGATTTCTAACTCTCTGAATGCCTTGGTATTCATATACAGCAACAACAAAAAGCCAACAAAACCACTTTTCTTTCAGAGTCTATTCATGAAATTAATCACTAAACCTAATCCCAGATTCTTGGCTCATCTTTAAATAACCAAAATATCCAGGCATCCTTTTGGGAGCAACCCCCTTGGCCTGCCCCAAAGTGATTGTTCTTATAGTGGTTTTTTAAAATACAGGGAACAAATATTCTTGTTGTAGAAAAGTAACTTGCAGATAACCATCAACACTGGGGGGCAAATACGATTACAGCTGTGAGTACTATGGAACTTGTATTAAAATATATCAATGTGCCATCAAAAATTAAAGCCTTGATAGAAATGGCTCTTAATTCACATCAATAATTAGAGCCCAAGGGGTGTAGTTAGTTACCCATTTCGAAACCACCAGCCACCGCACAGGAGAAAAACAGGGCTTTCTACTCCAGTAAAGAGTTGGTCTTATTAACTCACAGGGCAGCTCGATGTCCTATATGGTTGCTGTTCGCTATCAGCTGGATGGGAGTGAGTTTAGTTTTGGTGTGATGTTTATACAAGGCTGGGCTCTGTCATCTATCACCGATCTTTCTGTCTTTGTTTTATTTTAAAAGACATAAGAACAGAACTACTTATGTTTCTTTTACTTCGCTTAAATTTATTCCCTTTCATGTACACATTACAGTATTTTATCTATCTCATTTTACTTCTGTAAAACTCACTGGTTTCTAGAGCACCCCAGAGTGTGCTGTGGTGAAATATTAAGAAGTGTGATACAGATCTTTTTCGCATAAATTTAATCAAATTAGAGAAGCTGATCTAAAATGTTGCCCCAAAGTCAAATTTTATTTATTTTTAAAGACAAACCCCTTAATTCTAGAAGTTGTCTGGAACACAGGTGTGTGGGTGTCTGGGACTGGTCTAACAGAAATACCACCAGAGGGTGGCTTTAACAAGCAGACATTTTTTCTGCAGCGTTTAGGAGCTGAGAACCTGGAATTCAGAGTGCTGGCCCTGAGGGAAGCCTCTCTGGCTGTGGCTCTCCAGGGAGAACCTTGTTTCTTCAGCTCCAGCTTCTAGGTTCCCTGGAGATCTCCAGGTTTCTTGCCACCAATCTCATCCCATCTTGGGTTCTCGCTCGCTCGCTTAATCTATTCTGCTATAAGACGAAGGAAAAAAACCAACAACAAAAAACCTCACCTACCATCCAATTGTTTTGAACTCACAAGAACCCTATACATGGTTTCCCAGGCTCTCAATCTTTACAGGAGCAGACAGCCTCATGTGTCTCCTGCAGAACAGCTGATGGCTTTGAACCTCAGACCTTGAGGTTAGCAGAGCAACGCTTACTGGTCAGTGCTACCAAAAGAGACCCTGTGTAAATCCTGCTTCCTTAGCATAATAAAAACATCCCATTCCCACATGGGACTATAACCACAAGCACAGATGTCAGGAGTTACAATCCATTTGGGGGGAACATAATGCAATCCATAGCAACAATTCTAAAAGGCTACCGTGCTTTTGTGTGTTTCAGCTCTCATAGGGGAAGTGCACGGCCATCGTGACATCACTCGCCTGTAGACGCCAAGTACCAAGAAAGCAAACAAAGCCTGTGAGAGCAGTTCTTTAAGCCAACTACCGCAATGGCAGTATGCAATGCTTCTGCGCATCCTTGAATTGCCCAGAGGCTTGTGAGCTCTTCGGTTTCACCCAGATTCCTGCTTCCAGTGCCATGGAATTTAAGGTACTCTTAAATTGGTGTACTTGACCTTTATTTCAAGGAACCAAAGCAAAACTGTGACCTTGAACGAGTGAGCCCATTTCTGGCCCTGGAATATTACAATTCCCCATTCATTCTTGCTTTCTTTTTTAGAAGCAGTGCTGAAGGGTAGCATGTAATTTGATTAGGCACAATTAAGATGGTTTTCCAATGTTCATGCCCAAATCATAGAACAAAAGTCCAAATGCTGTTAAAAGCCATAGTTTGGGTTCCCATGTATTTTACATTGCTAAAGTGGGATTAGTACCCACGAATGCAGCTGCTACCACAGTCTGGGCACAATGACAACTTACTTACAATCACAGCTTCTATGTGTGTCTACCACACCTGTGGGAAAGGTCAAGAAAACAGTGTTCAGGCTACAAGTGACATCGGGGCTGCATTTCTGGCTGGGTAGCCATCATTGCTTGGCATAGCCTCTCTGGGCCTTCGCTAATTCAAGAGGCATCCTATTCACATGCCCTGAGGTTGTAGAACGGTACGATTGACCCTTGAACCACAAAAGTAAGAACTGTGTGTGCCCACCTATAAGCGGATGCTTTCCCCTCTTGCTACCCACCGTGGTGAGCTCTAGTATCATTTAAAATTGCAGTGTCAGTCATCTCTCCAGTTGAAGGGATTGGGAGGGCGAGGGGCTAGCAGTTGCTGGAGAGACAAACTGTTCACACACAGAAGATTCGTGTCCTACGGTGTGTTAAGCAATATCGGCAACACTTGGGTCGCTGGCATAGCAGCTGGGGGAAGAAAATGTACACAAATGGGGCTGCTCCCTTGAGGTCAAACCTGCCAGACCTTCGTTGCTCAAGGTCCACTGCCTGTAAAGCAAGTAGCAGAGAACTTGGTAAGCGTTAGGCAGTCAGTAAACACTGCCTGGTGTTTAATGGTTTAACATTATTTAGGTTATTCTAGGGCAGTGGTTCTCAACCTGTGGGTCGTGACCCCTTTGGTGGGGTGGAATGACTCTTTCACAGGAGTTGCCTAAGACCATCAGAAAATACATAAATATTTCACAATATATAATTACATATTGTTTTGTGTTTAATTATGTTCAATTTGTAACAATGGAAATACATCCTGCATATCAGATATTTACATTGAAATTCATAACAGTAGCAAAATTAAGTTACGAAGTAGCAATGAAAATAATTTTATGGTTGGGGGTCACTACAATATGAGGAGCTGTTTTAAAGGGTTGTGGCATTAGGAAGGTTCAGAACCAGTGCTCTAGGGGGAAAAGGCCCCAACTGAAGTACAGTTAATAGAGACCCTTTTATGACGTCTTACCAGGGCAATGACAAGACAAAGACAAACCATGAATCATCTAGCTGAGGGAGACCATCATCATAAGGCCCTAATGATGCCCAATGGATTCACAGCCATGCGGTTAATGACACAGAACATGGGGGGTGGGGGTGGCGGAAGGAAATTGTCCCCAAATCATGATGGACTGTGGTGGCAGCTAGGACTTCGAAGGGGGAAAGGGCCATGATTGAGGTATGCATACCACTGCGGGTTAGAAAAGCTTATAGTGTTGGTTCTGGGGACAGTCAAGGTGTGACTGACCCAGCAACCCTAGTACCCCAAGTTCCATTAAGCACATGCTCAGGCAAGCCCCAGAAGACAAGGCTGCCCCTCCCGGGGATGGCTAAGAGACTCACAGAAATCCACTTTCAAACCCACCCTACCCGAGGGCAAAGCTTTACAAATTATTGGCTAATGGTCTAAAGAACCCAACAGAGGCTGAATTTATGTCAAGGTTCCCACTGTAAACCAGTCTTCACTCAGCATTTAGGATCTAATACTCGATCCTCTCCCAGTACTCCAAGTGCTGCCATCAACCAAGGCGCACTGTGCTTTGAGCACTGACTATGTATCTAAAGACATCTGCTAGGAGCTGGGGGCAGAGAGACAGGAAAGCAGAAGTGTGGGTGATGCCTCGAGGCTCACAATGGGGTAGGGAGTGAGCCGAGCACCCAATGGCATGAACGAAATGCGCAACACCATGCGCTTGAGGAGACGACGGCAGAGAGAAGGAGTCCAATACGCTAGCGTTGCCAGTGAAGGTTTTGCCAATGGGTGACCTACGAGATGACCCCTCAACTTCTGGGAAGGACCGGAAGAGATGAAGAAAATGTGAGTGAAGGAGCGGAGGGGGTAGTGTGATGGTGTAGGAGTCACAAACCACCGGCCTGTGCACCTGGTCTAGTCCTTCAACACTGCCATCGAGTCGATTGGGACTCGTCGCCACGCTATCAGGACAGGGTAGGACTGCACCCGTGGGATCCTGAGACCAACTCTTCACAGGAGTAGAAAGTCTCGTCATCCTCCCGTGGAGCAGCGAGTAGTTTCAAACTTCAGACCTTGTGGTTAGCAGCCCAAAGAGTAACTACCGCCCTAGGGATCTAGCCCTCAGAGATTTGTTTTATTGCTGTTGTTAGTTGACAATATTTAAAAGTGAGATGCCATCATTTAATTTGTTGCAAAGTCAGAAGAGCTTGCAACAGCCGGCCCACATGCCAAACAGAGACCATGGCTCCCAGTTGAGTTGCATCTCCAGTTTATCACTGCTCTGCCTTCCTTGGCTTCTACCTTCGTGCCAACTGCCTGCGGACATGCCAGTTTGAAACACGAGGGCAGTGGTATCTCTGTGGAACAGTAACAGGCCCATTCACGTGTACAACTAAAAATCAGAGCTAGAAGACAGGGCTGGAGCCAATTGTTGAAGAACTAACCCTAAATACCTGCTGTAAGAAATGGTAAGAATGGAAGTTTTCAAGCCTAGAGTGATCAGAGAGCTACAGATTAATCTGGCTGTACTGTGGAAGTCAGAAAGAATAAGGGAAAGGAGGATAAATGTATGTATTTTACAAACTTTTAACCATGTAAATATTTGGTTTCAAAGTGAGTCTAAGACAAACAATAGGGCAATACATGAAACAAAATCAAAACACACCACCACAGCCCCCCAAAACTTAAAACCAAAGACCAGAGCTTGCCAAGAAGTTAGGGTTGTGATGATGGAGCCAGTATAGAGAGGATGGCTGAGGCCAACGGGACTTCTCAGGTACAATCACGGGGGGATAGGCAGTAGTCTGAGGGTTCCACTGAAGGAAAGGCCCACAGTTGGGCAAGGCTAAGAGGAAAGTGAGTTAAAGGAGAGCCGCAGCCAAGAGGTAGGAGAATAGGAAGACACGCAGGTTATCAAAACCAACAGCAAAGAACTAGGAAAAAGACAAGATCATTTGTTTCAAACGCTGCTGGAGGTGGCTCTGCAGGCTGTCCCCAAAGGCCAGGAGATGGGGGTGGGGGTGGGGGTGGGTGGTCCCTGGTCTGATGGCCATAGAGAGATGTCCTTCAGTGAGTGCAGAATAAGGGACTTATTTTGGCCAGACTCCAAGGAACCGAGGATGGTCTGAAAATCAGCTCTCATGCCACAAGTCACATTGTCTTCCCCCGAAGATGCTTCTTAGTTACACAGCTTATTGATGAGAAACAGCAGTTGCTCTCAAAAATGAGCCAGGAGAAAACATTTCTCCATGATCAATGAGAATATCATGTTATTTAAAGATATAGATTAGAACGTGGGGATTGCCACAGAGATTGTACAGAGCAATACAAATTGGACAGAAGAGGTTTGAAATCTCCCTTGGACCCTTCTCTTCCAACATTCATGCTCCATAATTTGTCATTGCAAGTATTTGTCTCTTTGAAATAGGATGTAAATCCTCAAGGATCCAGCAGCTTCTGCTTTGTCATGCAGTCTTTGGTGGTCTTCCCTGGACCCTCCGGTGTGCCGGCAGGAGGGCAGCATTACCTCAGGTGCAACCACCAGCCGAAAAGATCCTAAAAACTGAACAATATTTTATCTTGCAGCCATGAATGGAATGGCTTCTAGCCACTTGGTTGTGCGATGGCAAAGATTCCTTTCAGTCGGCAGTTTCTTCAGTGATGCACCACATTCTGGCGCAAGGTTTAATCGTGAACAAAAGTTTTCCATCCTATTTCTCTGGAGTGTTTTCAGGGTTGGGAGTAGATAGTTTTTATGGCACGAAGCCTTTCACACCAATCTGGCAACATCTACCAGAAGTTAACATCTGCCTGCAAGATGAACTCAGGCTGACACAATGGACCTTCCTGAGGTGCTGCACGAAGGCGTGATGCATGTACAACACAGAAGTGATCTTAAACACACACCGAGTTCTTAAGCGCTTGTCTATTAACCCCCCCCGCCCCACCCCAACCAAAAAACCAAACAAACCCCAACTCACTGCCATCTAGCGGATTCAATTCATAGAGATCCTCTAGGACATGGTAGAGGGAGGAGCAGCCGATGGTTTAGAACTGTTGGACTTGCGGTTTGCAGCCCAATGTACAACCCACTAGGCCACCGTCTCCTTCCTTGTCAGTTCAGCTGTCCAAAAGACCATTGAAACAAACAAAAAATGTTATCTAAATCTAAAATTTTAAAATAAGAATGTTGGGACATAGTTATTTCCAGAAATTAACAGTAACTTCTATACTTGATCAAAAGGGCAGAATGTATCATTTTTATCTCCTAAGCATCAAGAAGAGTCTTTGTGCTCAGCTTTCTTTGAAAATGCAAACTACATCATCATTCTAAATGTTAACCTATCTTTATGGTCACTGTCAACCACTGACTCTGAGTTTCAGAGAGGTCAAATTTTTATTTTCTGCTCCAAAGAGCCACAGTAGTGTAACGGTTATGTGTTGGGCTGGTATCTGCAAGATCAGCAGTTCAAAACCACCAAATGGTTCTCAGGAGGAAGATGGGGCTTTCTACTCTAGTAAAGCCTTTAGTCTGCTTGCGGTTGTTTGTTTGTCTTTTGTTGGCTGCTAGTTGGTTTGTTGCTGTGGTGGGGGTAGCTGGTATTTGGGGGTTTTGAGTTTGTCATCATACAACAACCACAGGACACCTGAGTCATGCACATCCCAGGGACAAGCAGATGGATTCTGGGTCCCCACTGAACTCTAGCCCCAATCCAAGAATAGTTGGTTCTGAAAACATGGCCCTGCTCAACACTCACCTTCAAGAAATGATCACGGAAAATAAGGGTGCTACAACAAAGTGTGGTGAAGAAAGCACCGGCTATCGATAGGAATATTGTCTGGGGTCTTAGCAGCTTGTATTCAAACAAGCAACCATGTAAGCAAGGAGTCAACTGAGCCCACATGGAAGAAGCACACCAGCTTGTGTGATCCAAAGATGACAATAACAAAATCCAAAAAGGATGAAGGGGAAAGTATCAGAGCTAAAATTGTGAACACCCAATCGGTGGAAGGCTGTGCAGGGTTGTGGGAGTCCCAAACCCATCTCCATAGTATCTAGTCAGATGAAGCTGCTGGCAGATCCTCTCTGGCCACAGGCAAGGGACCGGAACAGCCTTACTATCAAGCATAGATCATTGTAGTCCTCATTAGGCTGAATCAAATTTGATACTCAGTCAGATGACTGCCCTCTAGTCTCAACCTGAATTTGTTCTAGGTCCAAGGATCTCTTGCTTGTTCCATGACAGAAATCCTTCCCTGGCTTTTTAAATACTGATGGTCCTTTATGTATTTCTAATTTTATCTTTATCTTACTATTGCTTTACCCTTAAAAAAAAAAAAAAGAGTGGCAGTAGTTTCCCCTGACCTACAGGGTAACTGTGAGTCGGCATTGACTCGATGGTAGAGTTGTTTTATTGCATTAACAACCATCATAGAAATACAAGTACTAGAAATAAGTTATTTTCTCAAAGCTTATTCATAGTCATCAAGTGCTACCTTTACCGTTTGACAATTAGCATGATGGCCAAGGTGTATTAAAAATAAAATGACAGGTACTACAAACATACTCACTTAAAACAAGCACAACTAAGGGGCTCTGTAAATAACTCAGCACACGCTGGTACACAAATCAGTCACTTGCTTTGCTTACGTGAATTCCCTATGTTTAAAACAGTTCTAGGGGGAATCGTGAGCGGGAGCCCGGCAGCCGGCATGTCTTTGCGTTTTGGCTTCCCAAGAGGGGTGCAGAGAGCCTCTTTTCTGCACACAGCTAACTGCTCGTCTTCTCTCACAGGTAAACACGGTGGATTTGTGTTTAGGGCCACAAAGGGGTAGTCATAATTGCCTGCCCCCAGCTACCCCCAGCTGAGTGCTGTGGTCACTACGGAGAATATAACGTGAGAGGACAGGGCCTCAGCTTCCACAGGGTTTCAGATCTGACTGGGGAGGTAACAAAAAGACGCACAGTCCTTAGTTTGCAAGCCCGAGGCTGATGAATAAATAAATCGTTCACACGTGGGAATCACGTGGGGATCTGGAAGCAGGCTCCACACTCCAGGCCCCTCAGGTTTTTCGCCCGGTTGTGCTTTCAATTTGCTTTAAACGACATCTTTCCTCGAAAACCCTAAGGACTCGTTCTACTCTGCCCTACAGGGCCGCGTTAAGTTGTAATTGACTTGATGACAGTGCTTTTCATCTTATTTTTACGTTTTTCTTCTTTGCTATGCAGCTGGAAGCCGGCGGTGGTTCGGGAGCCCAGTGAGGGGAGGAGGGCTGGACAACCCTAAAGGCTGCTTATCTGAAAAGAGCCAGAGGAGCCCCGGTGGAGGGACCACATACTGTGTGCTGCGGCTGGGAACTCTGCTCGCCCACTCGGGACTCCTCCTGTCCAGCCCGAGACCCAGTTCTCACCTTCCCTTTTCCAGGTGAGAGTGAAGGTGAATGTTCTTTCCCAGCAAGTTAAGGCCAGTTTTCCCCCCAAAGGAGTCCTGGGGATGCTAAGGCAGTTCAAACCTTCTAGGGGCTCCTTGGGAGAAACATGGGGCTGTCTGCTCCTATCAGCAAAGTCCAGGTCCTGAGGTAGTCCAGGAGGGCCTAAGGAGCAGCTGCTTTTACTCCGTCCTATACAGGGTTGACATGAATCAGAACTTTATGGCAATGGGCTGGGGCATTATCTATCTATCTTATCTATCTATCTATTTATTACTATCTATCTATCTATCTATCTATCTATCATCTATCTATCTATCAATCATCTATCTATCTATCTATCTATCTATCTATCTATCTATCTATCTATCTAGTCCAGGAGTTGCCAGGTGAGGCAAATGGCAATCCCCTGAGCTGGAAACTGGAAGGTTGCAGGGTCAAGTCCACTCAAAGATGCCTGTGAGGAAAGACCTGGCATGCTACTAGAAATCAGCGAGTGAAAAGCCCGCTAAGCACCCGCTCACACACGCAGAGTTGCTGTGTGTCAGCATCCACTCAATTGCCACTGTGCTTCTGTTTTCAACAACATTCCCCTAGGGAGTGTGGGGCCCAGACAGCCACCCTGCAGAACCGGGGCAATGGGAGAAGAAATACAAAGAAGTCATGGAATCCCAGGCTTAGAAGGGGAGAAGCTTCACAGGCTAGGAACCTGGGGACTTTACTGGCCTCACATCCCCGAGGATGCCCCATGAAGTTGTTTTCCATTTGAGGGCTTCCAAAGGGTTCGGGTCAGTGCAACCCCCTGCTAAGACATTGCTTTTCCACCGGAAAGACGGAATGCACATCGGCATTTTAAACATGTCTGCAGGTGATGCTTAGGCACAGATAAGGACCGGCTGGGGGTGTGGGGCACCGGTAGATGCGAAGCAGCCCCTGCGCTTCCTACTGGGGACTGTCAGATTCAAACGTTTTAATGGCCATTGACCCCTATTTACATTGAAAACGTTTACTGTCATGGCAGACGCATGAAAAATGTACAAAAGGAGTAACTCATACAATGACTCTCCTTTTCTGAGCATGATTACAGTTACTGAACACTACCAGTCCCTTCATCTTGTCTGCTCCTTCCCGAATCTAAAGAACTGACTGCCTGCCTGTCAAAATCTTGGCTGTTGCCGCTGCTATCATCTGTGCCCATCGGTGGACACCTGGGTAAATAAGCCATTCAATATGCATCAACAACCACTGTTTGCCTTCAGGCCAGGGGCACGAACACATCCTCCTTTGTAGGAAATGGTTCTAATGGGTCAGTTGTGTTTTGTTTTAAAACAAATGTAATGTTCAGACCCTCCTAAGAAAACTTTCAGGCATTTCACTTATTATTGAAATCTCATGATTTTGGGTAATGTGATTCATGCAGCAGACATGAAACAAAGACATCTGAATTCTGAATTTTAGAGGGCCAGTGAATTATCACAAATGAACCCATTGTCTCAAATCAGACACAAATCAGAAAGGGCCATAGTAAATCTTCTAAATATTCATGAAGCCTCTTGAACAAACCAACCACTGCCCCTGTGACTTATCAAGACTGAACCCATTTACAGGAGGAGAAAAGCCCCATCCGTCTTGATCAGAGGGCTGGTGGTTTCAAACTTCAGACCTTGCGGATTGCAGCTCAATTCGTAACCACTTTGCCACCAGGCTTCTCTCGAGCTATGGGTTATTCTAAACACCTACTTGTTCAATAGAGTGTCAGAGCTAATCAATCTCAACGACATTATAGGCTTTTAAAAAAATCACCAAATGCTTTAAAATCACAGTATTACTATATTTCTTAGAAGAAATAGAAAATATAATTATAGCCTAGACTCTAAAGCATAGGCTCCTAAACTTGTTTACACACAAAAAATAATTAATTACTCAGCATCCCTACTACCAGCAATTAAAAGCATTACTGCAACCCCTAAACCAGGATAAAGTGTAGGTATCTGCTTTTGCAGCCCCTCTGGATCATGCCAGGGAGAAAGACGAGACTTTCTACGCCCATAAAGATCTACAGTCTGGAAGCCCACATGAGCAGCTATAGCCTGTCCAAAAGGGTCTCTGTAGGTCAGAATGGATGGTGGTGAGTGAGTTACTGGATGGTCCCAGCACCCCTCCAGGAGGGGTGTCACCCACTTTGGGAAACATTGGAAAGTATGAGGGTAAGTCAACAAGTACTGCTATTGGGTGTCCGGTTCAAAGATGCAAGAGTTTATTCCAAACAAAATGTCGTCTAAACAGGTCTCTTCAATCGGTGGATGACGGCAGACCAGTGCTTCTCAGAAGTACAGTTGTCTTAGTCTTGTTAAGCAAAAGGCCCAATCAGGACCTGCTGGTCAGAGTCAAGGCAAGAGGGCAGCCGAGAAGGGATTCACAGGGGTAATCGTCATCTTCGGGAAAGGCTTAGAGCAGGCGTCCTCAAACTATGGCCCACGGGACACATGCGGCCCGCCGAGGACATTTATCCGGCCTGCCGGGTGTTTTTGCCCCATTTTTTTACTTCAAAATAAGATGTGTGCAGTGTACACAGGAATTTTTTCATAGTGTTTTTTAAAACTATAGTCCGGCCCTCCAATGGGTCTGAGGGACAGTGAACTGGCCCCCTGTTTAAAAAGTTTGGGGACCCCTGGAAGCCTCAGGAGGACACAGGTCCAGCTTTGCGGACAATGGCTTCACTTTATCTATTTATTGTTTAATGAACATGTCCGTGATGTTGGTAGCCATACTAGCATGCACTCTCGTTCATGAAATGACATGCCATCTCCACTTTCTTTAGGCATCAAACCTTGGTCTTCACGGGGCACATTGCTCAGCAGGTATTTCAAGTAACACGTTCCTTAGCAGCTTGCTTGCGGCTGTAGGTGCCAACGAGACTAAGTTTGGGTTCATGAGCTAGAAGCAGCAGGGTATGTGGTCCTTCCGGGGAGTCAGCTCACATTGGACAGCCTGCCCACTTCAGGATGTTCTCCACCCTGGAGCCTGGAACAGCACAGCATGGTGACTCTCATGCGAGTGTCCGTGGCGGCCCAGGAGATGAAGGTCATACTCCAGGGGCCCGGGTGCAAGGAGCGGAGAGGCAGCTCCGTCCTGGCTGATTCTGCAGTGGACTGAGCAGCCCTGCTGGCACATGGACAGAGAGCACAGCAGCTACCTGAGAGGCTGGTGGTGTGAAACGACCAGGGCTGCCCTGCTGCCATAAAGATTTCCAGTCTTGGAAACCCTAGGGAACAGTTCCACTCTGTCCTATAGAATCTGAGTTGAAATCAATTAGATGGTAACAGCCTTGGTGCCAGCTGAATACGCGGCAAGCGGCCCTGGTGGCATGGCGGGTTATCTGTTGAGCAGTTTGAAACCTCCAGCCGCTCTGCGGGAGGAAGACGAGGCCATCGGCTCCCATAGAGTGAGTCTGGGGACCCGATGGGGGCAGTTCTACCCTGTCCTACAGAGTCGCGATGAGTTGGAATTGACTTGTTGGCTATGAGTTTGAGTTTTGAATATATCTTTATATTTGTACTGAAAGACATTTATATATATGGTTTAAGTCCCTGTTAAAAGTCCCTCTTAAATACAACCCTAACAAACCAAACCTGCTGTCGAGCAAGTTCGGTTGAGCGGCGGTGACCTCGTCTGTTACATAGTTGGATTGTTATCAAAGGGTTTTCTTGGCTTTAATCTTAAAGAGAACATCAGGCCTTGCTTCCATGGCATTGCTGGATGGGTCTGAACCGTCAACTTCCAGGTTAGTAACTGACCGCCAAATGTTCGCACCAACCAGGGATTCAGATGCAGCCACGCTAACCACAAATACCAACACACATGCTCTGAACTGTTCTCAGGGATGTAAACAGATGCTGACTAATGTGTTCTGGCTCTCAAGGACCTCCACGAACAAAAAGCCGGGGAAGCACATGTACGGTGAGAAGCCTTTTAAAATGTGCATAGAGGAGTAGACGCGCAGAAAGGTTATTTACAAAATGATAAGTCCCTGAACAAATTCAGATCGCACTACTGTGGATTTCCAGAATTTGCTACAAAAGACAGATTTGCGTAGCGTGTTTTCGCGGAGTGAACAGCCACCATCCCCTAGAGTTGTCAGCGGTGTCAATGCCGTCATAATTATAAGCTGTGTGCACACTAGACTGCTCAGCACGGGCAGAGCGTGAGCTTACTAAAATTCCTCTACAGAAATCGTCAGTGCTACATGAAAACGGCTTGTGATGCCTTCAAATTCCCATTACATGGAACTGAGACATAGGGGTCATATTTTTATATGTCCAGCTCTGGGAAAAGATCCCAGAGTAGTCTGAAAAGATCTTCATTCACTACGAATACGACACAACAGCAAAACCCGTGTTGTCACCAAGTAAACGGCAAGAGAATAGGGGGCACTAATTTGCTCTAAGTATTCGGTAAATCTTGCTTCATAACAAGCATATTTACCCTCTATCCATAATGGAGGGGTGGAGGAAAGTGGTTAACAAACAGAGTGCAGTGGAGAGATGACGATAGAAGATCGGAAGTCACACACCTGGCTTGAACAGTTACAACCTTGCCGGTCGATCCTCCACACGAGGCCTGACCTGGTTGACAAAGTTTCCTGTGTTTTGAGGGGGCTTTGTTTGTTCATATTGGGGTTTATCTCAGATGTGTTAGTTATGCCATTGGGGGTGACCTTCTTGAGTTTTTGTCACATGTTTTTCTGTTTGGGGGTCTATGAAACCCAGGACTGATGAACCTATAGGGACAACAAGTAGTATAAGGGGCTCCATTTCTGGGGGATACAGTGGTGATGGTGGGGTAGGGGCAGGGTCAAAGGGAGCTGATGTCAAGGAGTTCAGGAAGGAAAGGAAAGTTTTCCAACGGATGGTGGCAGCACTTCTACAATACTGCTTGATGTGATTGAACGATGGAATGATACATGTCTTAACTCGCAATGAAATGGTTTTGAAAAAAAAAAGTATAAAGAATCTTGAAAGAGATGTAGAAAGAAGAAAAGCCGTCAATGCCTGAAAAACAGAACAACTACTGATCTTACTTGGATCCACAATCAACGCTCACGTGGAAGCAGCAGTCAAGAAATCAAGGGTCCTAAAAGCCAGGCGGTCACTCTGAGAACGACGGTGGCCCTGACCCGAGCCGAGGCTTCTCTGTCACCTCACAGGCATGCAATGACTAAGGAAGACTGGAGAAGGCCAATGCAGCTGTCGTATGATGTTGGCAAAGGAGAAGCCCTGGGACACGTGGTGGGCTGCTAATGGCAAGGTCAGCAGTTTGAAACCACAGCTGCGAGACGAAGCTTTCTATTCCCCCAGAGTTACAGTCTTGAGAACCCACAGGTTTCCTATAGGCTCCTATAGGGGCTCTAGGAGTTGGAATCGACTTGGTGGCAGAGTTTGGTTTGGGAAAGAATACTGCAAGCATCATGGGCTGCCAGAAGAACAAAGTTAATCTGGATCAGAGGAAGTCCTGTCAGAATGTTCCCTAGACTTGAGGATGACAAGACATATGCAGGACATGTTATCCAGGAGATGGGCTGACGCCGCAGCTGCACCAACGGGCTCAAACACAGCAACCATTGTGAGGACGGTGCAGGACTGGGCAGTGTTTCCTTCTGTGTCCATGGGGTCACTGTGAGTGGAGCCAACTGGACTCCAATAACAACCATGACATCTATCCTTGGTCCTAATCCAAAACCCCACTCACCTAAAACAAGCTTCATCTTTAGGCTGAGAATTTAGACGAGTAGCTATCTAGATATGCAACGGACACATTTAATTTGTACATTTCACCTTCACATCGGGTGAAGTTCATGGTAAGGGTGAAAGGATATAAAATATATATTGCTGCTGGGTGTCCGTAGAGAAGTCCCCCAAGTATGCAGTAGAAAACAGGCAGTTATTGTTTTGAAAATGACCTTCTGTCACTATTTACATTATGAAATATTTAGGGATTGTCTTTCTTCTTTTGGTAAGTTTTCTATACTTTCTCTCCATCAGTAGCCTAGCCATTCCTTCCGGTCTTGCCCTTTGGGCTCCGATCAAGTGCAGCAGCTTAGCCATTGTGATTCCATATTTATTTCTGAGAATTGGGGGACTGACAGCAGCATGTGCAGTTGAAAGGCTGCAAATGGGAGGAGGAAAGAATAGTTTCAATTGTGGAACAAGAAGGCCCCAAGGGCAGAAAATAAGGATAATGGGAAATGGGAGGGGAAGGTTATCATGAGAAGGCTGCAAAGAGAGGTGAGGAAAACCTCAATTACAGACCAAACCAATCCTCCCACTCAAAGAATATCCCTTTTACACATGCTTGTCAATTACAGCAATTCTGTGCCGCTGCATCCTTTAAATAATGCAATACTGTGATTGAAACAGGCTGTGAGAGATTAACATGCAGCGATTATAATTAACAAATGGCCATCCCCTAACACTGCTCCTTCCAACGAACGTATAGGACTATCTGAAGCCCACAGGTTTAGGTTTACATAGAGAAAAGAAACACTGGCTTCCCCCCTCTTCATTTGCTTGAGGAAGATGTTACAAACATTTTGAAATCCAGACAAGGGCATCTGATGACCTCACTTTCAAATCCGTCAACTATGGGTGGGGAAAGGACACAAAATCTCAGAAGGACAGGTCAACAGGACAGAGAAAGGCAGAGTTCAACCTCTGGCACGATTTTAAAGACAGTTTCAGGTCAGCCTCGGCTGGGACAGTGAAACTATCATTATAGTGAGATGACTGGGTTGTCAAACGCACTACTGACAGCATCTCTCTCCATCAATATCAGTGTCTGCAGCTCCTTTCAATGTGCCCAAAACGCCTGTCTCATATATCACACACTAACACAAGTTTCTGAAAATGGTTGGGAGCCTGGCAAAACCATGTGTTTCTTCCACTAACACGAAATATTAAATAGACGAAAACACCCAAAACTCGGAACAAATACTGTTGTTCTAAAATGCTTCTGATGTTCGAACATCTTCCTGTTGAAAGAACAAAAATGTGTGTTTAGGACTAAATAACCAAACTGACGGAGAAACAGTGCTACTAAAATTATTTTTCTGAAAAACTATATAGAAAAAAGAAGTAACGGCTGCTTCCACCTTCAAAAACCACAAAGGGTCCTGGAGTCATCCCAACTGCCCAAGACCCTGCAGGACGGAGCAGAACTGCCCTGTGGGCTTCTGGGACTGTGAATCTTAAGGGGAATGGAAAGGCTCTTTTTCCTAAGGCTTCAAACTGCTGGCCTGGAGGTTAGCAGACCAACGAGAAGCCCGCTGTGCCAATGGGAGCTGCGTATAGCTTCATCCTTAAAAGGGGACCTATTAGTGAAACCGAATATAGAGAAAGTTAAACAAAGCTGTAAAGCTATACATTGTCTCAAGTTGGCTCCTATGACCAATAAATACAAGAATACTGATGATTCCTACTTCAAACACAACCTTCATCTTACACTATGCCAAAGAGATTATATTAGATTGAAGCCAGTATCTTATTCATGTCATAAATTGTAGCCCAATGCGGCCTCACAATTCTACATTCGTTGGGACTTAATAGGCAGGCCCACTATATATATATATATTATTCAGTTTCTTTGAAAATTGACAATTTGTGTGCATACCTATGGCAGACTCAGTATTCCAGAATATTTTATGATTTACAATCACCATCCTGCCATTCTTAAAACTTGAAAATGTACCCATCTATATAAAGAAAGCAATTCCCAAGGTTCATCTTCGAACATCTCTGAAAAGATGACAGTCCAGCCGCCATACGAGTGGGATGAAAGAAAGCACACAGTGCTGCCCAGCGTGTTTTTTTTATAACACAGTGTGCAGTTAGCTTTCAAAGATACCTTATCTCCCAACTCTTGAGACAAGAGCTTCCCTCTAAACCCATCAGAAAGTAGTTGACATTTTCCTTAAAAAGAATTTAAAGGGGAAAAAAAAGAATATAAAGGGGAAAACTTATACATTCTTTTAAGATGACCAAGTTTTTCATAATCCCGGCCTAGAGTCAGGAGCAACGGGTCTAATTTGTAGGAGAATGATTTTCCTTCATGTACAGTGGTCAATTTTTCAGTTCCTATTTTCAAATCCTCTGGAGATCACACCCAGTCCACTGCCATGGTCTCATTATGACCTGATGCAGGGTTTCTAGGCCATAAATCCTTACAGGATCAGACAAACACAAGCCAGATTCACTGCCATTGAGGCAATTCTAGCTCACTGAGAGTCCGTGGGTTTCTGAGACTGTAACCCCTACAAGAGTAGAAAGTCCTGTCTTTCTCCATTGGAGCTGATGGTGTTTTTGAACTGGTGACCTTGTGGCTGTCAGCCCAATGCGCACATAACCCATTACACCACCAGGGCTCCGACAGGAGTAAATAGCCTCATCTTTCTCCAGAGTAGCGGCTCGTGGGTTTGAACCACCAGCCTTGCAGTACCACCAGGGCTCCTTTCAATGTCCCATCCAAACCAAAACAAACTCTCTGCTGGCTGATCAATGCCAACTCATAGTGACCTTCTAAGGGCAGACACTGCCCCTATCAGTTTCCAAGACTGGGAGTAGAAAGCAGTTTCAGACTGGGAAACCCGCAGGGGGTCACTTTGTGTCAGCATTGACTGGAGGGCCATGAGTTTGGTAGGTAGCAAGGAGCAGGGATGTCTAGGAGGCATGCTCCAAAATCAGGAGCCAGAGAGGCTGTACACCTGGGTGGGCCCAAACAAGGCCAGGTGGGCTTAATTCAGGCAATGGGGTCAACCAGTACCGGCCACGCATCCTAGCCAAAGCCCCCAAGGCTGTAGCCTGGAGACCACCGCCCTCTTTCCCCTGGCTGCTTGGCCTGTCACACTGCCACGTGTGGGTGTGCAGTGCCACGAAGTGGCGGCTTGTGTTCAGTGAACGTAAGACTTGACACTTTTTTGTCCTTTATAAAACCCACTTGGATCACAAACCAGACTTGGGCGTGAATTCTTTCTGGGGTGAAGCCAAGAACTGAGGTATTTCCCGCTGAAGAAACCTAACATATTGGAGGATGCCCCCTAGACATCCCTGCTTCTTGCTACCTAAAAAGTTTGGTTTGATCACATAGTTTACAAACTATACTGGGTGATGACTAAGTAAACTACATTTCTCTGTAAAGTTGAATTTCATTGCATTGAAAGTTGAACTCTATTTTGCAGGTAGAAATAATTTACCATTACAGTTAAAATCCAGTTTATAAACTACAGCTCAAATTACTGAAAATGTGCAGTAAACACGAAAATAAAGCCATTAAAAAATGCATCTCAATGAGCCATTTTCATTCTAAAAGGGAATGGTTTCCCTGAAAGGTGTGCTCTGCCTATTTATCATCTCTTATCCATTTAACATCTTCCTTTGCCTATTGGTTAGGCTGTAATGAAAACTTCCCCATTTCCATTATTAATCAGTGGGTGTTAATGACCTTATGCTTCAGCTCTGCCGCACTTCATTTCACCTTGCTTCATTAGCAACAAGGGTATTAATTAACCCACAATCTACTGGCAGTGTAAAAGCATCAATTCCCTTGTTATCATACATAATATCGCATGTTCAAAGGTGGTGGGAATGGATTAGTCTGAGAGAGAGACACCTCATCAGAAATCCGGAGTTAAGGCATGAGTCTCAGGCACTTATTTGAACAGTTTGATACAGTATCAGTGGGGCTAGAAAATCGCTCTCTCCTTCCCTCTTCCTGAAGCTGTTAGCTCCCCCAGTGGCCATCCTGCTCACAGCTGGAGACCAAGAAGCAGGTCTTTGTGCTGGAGATTACACCCCCCTTACGTGGTTACCTAAGCGCCTGATGGCGGGTTTATAGCCAGTGGTGAATAGCAGGTTTCTACTTCAATTATACCTCTCATCCAGGATTCTAGGCACGAGATAAAAACGGCCTTTGGGATAAAACTAGGACTATCTCTGGGTTCGTTTCCAGGTTCAGAGGTTCATGTACTTTATCACTGAAGCAAGTTAATTAACTTCTCCAACCCCAGCTTCTGGATCTATTAAATGGGGATAATTATCCTGCCAAACTCCTTCTAATGGAGAGAAGTTTGAATAAATGGATCAGTGTCGATGAGGAGCTGATGCCAGGGGCTTACGTGGAGAACAAATGTTTTGAGAGTGATGAGGGTAGGGAATGTACAAATGTGCTTTATACAATGGATGGCTGTATGGATTGTGGTAACAGTTGTATGAGCCCCCAATAAAATGATTTTTAAAAAAGAGAGAGAGAAGCTGATACCAAGGGTTCAAGTAGAAAGTGTTTTGAAAAACATGGTGGCAATATATATACAAATGTGCTTGACACATGAATGTATGGATTGTTATAAGAGCTGTAATAGTCCTCAATAAAATGATTTTAAAAGTTTTTTAAAAATGGATCAGTGTCTGGAGTAATCTTCAATCCTGGTTTACATATCTGGTGGAGGTCTCAAAGTACGCCCAGTTCTTGGATTTTGTAAGTGGGGTAACCAAAAAGAAAAAATGTCTGCCCTGGTCTGATGATCTCATCACTTTTTCGGCATTCATCTGTGAAATCTCCTAATGGCTCATGGGTAAGGTGACCAGATTCTAACATTGGCAAAGCAGGACACCATTGATAAACTCATATTCTGGCAAAATAGCCACATGGCAGCTGAAAACCACATACCCTAGCTTGTCGTGCATTCTTTCCAAAAATCGGGGCATTTTTAAAACGCCGTGGGACACCAGAAAAATTGTTCAAAGTCAGGACGGCTGGTCACCTTACTCATGGGCAGTTAGCAGACGCATCGTGCAACATTCTCCGTATTAGCACGCAGGAGTTACTAGGTGGTGCAAAGAGGTCAGTGCTGGATTACTGGCCGCATGCTGATGCTTTGAATCCCTCCAGAGTTGCGTTGGACGAGGAACCTGGGCTCTGGGTCCAGGAGATCCCAGCCTGGAGATGCCCACGGGGCCGTTCCACTCTCCACATGTGGGCTGGCGCTGGAGTTTGAATCATCTCTACAGCAACTAACAGTTTTTGAGATTTGCAAAACGAAAACCCTGGAAGCTATACTACAAAGGACATTGAGCAGAAACCAGAGTCTAACTGAGCCTCTTACTTCTGGCTCCCTGTCAACACCATGTGGGAATTTTTATGGTCAAGTCTTTGCTGTCTCTGGGCAAACAATGGTGCCTGGACAGGGCTGCTCTTCTGCATCCCAGGCACACCCAGAGCAGCTGGAGTTGGTGCTAATGAATTTATTTGGTCTTCAGTTGGTGTTTTTCTGATTAGCACATATGCAAACAAAATTAAACTAATATGTAAAAGTGACAGGTTCATAAAGCTGAAAAAGACGTCCAGTGGCAACCCCAGTCCAGTTATTTGTCCCCGAGACTGCTATGTTCACAGTGCAGGATGGTAACGCTGATAATGTCCCTCCCGATCCCCTCCCCACTCCCCCAGCCTGGAGCATCCCCCAGGCTTCTCTCAGTAGGGAGTGTTATCCAGCGACGCCTGCAACAATTTTAAATGTCTTTCACCACTTTTGCTATTTCTTTGATTCAATGGAAGTCAATTTCCATTGCTTCTGGATTTTGTTGAATTGGATCACACTTCACAGATCTCATGACATACTGTTAAATTAAAATCACGCCCCCCCACCGCCGCTTTTTTATTTCAAAAAATATATGGGTATAGTTATCCTCAACTCCTACCTATAATGATGTTGGTAATTCAGCACGCATTGGTTAATATATGATCTTTTCCTATTTAGTTTACTGTCTGACTCCTCCACTGGCCAGGAAGGTCAGGAGTTTGCCTGTTTCTTTCACAGCCAGATTCTCAGCATCTAGACCAGCCTTTGGCAAGTAGTAGGAGATCAGAAGAAATGTCTGGAATGAAGGAATGACCCTTTTCTAAGGTCTGCACTCAGGAGCATATACCAATTGAAGAATTAAATACACTGTTATATTTTATCACAGAAGCCCTGTGTAAAGTCAAATGCCAAGGAGTTATCAGTGGGGGGCATGGGGGGTAGGGTGGAGGGTGGCAACTAGTGTTAGCAGATACCCTGCGGTGGATTTTATCACCGGAGAAAAACTGCCACTTTCACCTGCACCAGAATGCTTCTAAACAACCCCAAAATGGCTTGGTAATAAAACTCTGCAAATGGATTTTACTATGAGGTGATAAATCAAAGTTATTCTTTGGAAATGTAAGAACATAATTCCTCAAAGGAACTTTAAAAAAACGTTTCCCATTGGACAAGGTTATATCCAAATGTACTTCAATCATTACCAGGTACAGCCAGCCGCTGAGCCGGGGACACCAAGTTTAATACATTGACATTGTCCCTGAGGCTGAGGAAACCGAGCAGTACTATTAAAGTAACGTGAAGTCAGACTAAATATCCCAACTCCTCCTGCAAGAGCTGAGTGGTGCTAATTTTAATAGAAAATGACTCTTGGGCTCTGGAGGTCATCTAGATCTCGTCCAGACCCTGCAGCCCACAGTTCTGTGAGATTCCAGGACTGACTCCTGGTCGGCTGCTAACTGAAGCTGGAGATCTGGACCCATGGAGAAGCACCGGAGAAGGCCTGCTGCCTCCTTCTCAAGGCCACAGGTTAAAAAACCCGACAGGGAAATTCTCCCCTGTACACATGGGGTCACCTGGAGTCGGAACCCGCAGAAAGGCAACTGGTTTCCTGGTGACATGTTTTGAGAGCAAACGGGCTGATACAGACAGATGCCTTTGAATCACTGTGTTCTGGTGGCAGAAGACACTGAGTGCAAGATCACTGAGTGTAAAATGTGCCTAAGGCCGCCCTAAACCAAACCCAAACTTACTGCCATTGACTCGATGCTGACTCATGGCAGCGACCTTACAGGACAGGTAGATCTACGGCTGTGAGTTTCAGAGACTGTAGCTCTTTCCAATAGAAAGCTCGTCTTTCTCCTGCAGAGTGGCTGTTGGTTTCAAACTGCTGACCTTGCATGCGATCGCAGCTCAAGGCCTGACCAATACACTACCAGAGCTCGCCACAGAAGACTACAGACTGGTTTATACAGAGCGCCCACTTCTGAAGCGCACTGTCTTGTCCTCTGCAACAAATATCTACGGCGTGGGTGTTGGGGTGTTGGCGGGAGACCTTTTTAAGTTAGTAAAAGTGCTGTGCCTGTCCCAGCTGATCTCAAGGTGCTAGCACTGCAGTTCGCTAAAGCAACCCCCAGCTGGCCATCAAGGATAACTTTTTAGGGGAGCTGATATCAAGTTCAAGAAGAAAGAAAACATTTTGGAATTGATTGTGGTAGCAATTGTACAATACTGCTTGATGTGATTGAACTATGGAATGCTATAATATCTGTAAGAGCTCCCAATAAAATGATTAAAAAAACAAACTTGAAAACTAAAAAAGAATCACTTTTGGACTTTTGTTGCTCAAGGGAGACTAAAACATAAACCAGGCACTTCTCCAAAGAGTTGGTGAAGCTGGAAGAGCCTCGCTTCTTCAAGGCCATGATCAGCCTCCTGTATGTCCTGCGGCCTAGCCCCAACACTGAGGACCTCAGGAAGACAAGCAGAGCAGACATTCCTATCCAGAACACATATGGCTGGGAAATACTGAATTCTCTCTCTCTCTTACACACACACACACACACACACACACACACACACACACACACACACACACACACCACACACACCCCCAGCTGCACCATGAGTCAATTAGGCCAGGTCTAATGAGAATCAGATGGTAGACTTTACCTACTTTGACATAACCCCACTGTTAGCCTGTTCTGGCTCTTTGCTGGGTGTTTGTGAAAACAAGAACATTTTCCTCATCAAGAGGAATAAAGGAAATGGAAATGGGGAGAAATCGTAAGAAGGATGAGACCAGCAAATAATGCCTATTTCCTTTTATGGTTTCCCTGAGGTAGGCCTGCCATAACACAGATTGAGAAAGGAAAATCAATATGAAGGTTTTTCTCGACATAATCTCTTGGATACAGGGTGTCTTTTTTTTTCCCCCCACCTTCTTGGAGACAAATCATTCTTCCCAACAGAATGTTCAAGCAAAACACTTCATTCTTCCCCCGGTGGAGAAAGGGTTAAATAAGAACAGCAGACCCGAGCTGCCCCTCAGTCAGTCCAGCCGGCCAGTGCCTGTTTCCTTGCCTTCCGGTTCTCCGCGGTGAGCGCCCAGGGCCCAGTCCTATTGCCGGGGAGCTGGGAGACAAAGCTGCAGAAAGGGTTTCATACCTTCTCTAACATTCCAACCATCTCAAATCAGACCTGGGCCGTGGGAGAAATGGAAAAATTTTAAAACAGCTTCCCTCCCTTTCCATATTCACAAAATAAACATCCCATCATCAGCCTCAGGTAGCTTTTCCATTTAAAACAATGAAGAATTGTGACGTAAAGGTGAACCGGTCAAAGACTTCCATCAAAGTGAACTTCACTGCTCTTTGTGACTTGGGAGTATCCTGCTCCTGTAAGAAGCAGGAGGCAGTCACTCAGGAAGACGTCAGAGCTGGCTGCAAAGGGAGATCCAGATGCTTTGCCAGGCTCTTTGGTTCTTTCAGAATTGTCTATTCGTTTTCTACTAAAGAGGTTTTTTAAAATCATTTTATCGGGGGCTCGTACAACTCTTATCACAATCCATACGTGCATCCATTGTTTCAAGCACATTTGTACATTTGTTGCCATCATCATTCTCAAAATATTTGCTTTCTACTTGAGCTCTTGGTATCAGCTCAATTTTCCCCTCCCTCCCTCACAAACCCTTGATAATTTATAATCATTATTTGTTCATGTCTTACACTATCTGATGTCTCCCTTCATCCACTTTTCTATTGTCCATCCTCCAGGGAGGGGGCTATAGGTAGATCATTGGAATTGGTTTCCCCCTTTCTTGCCTACCTTCCCCTTACTCTCCTGGTATCACTACTCTCATTATTGGTCCTGAGGGGTTTATCTGTCCTGGATTCCCTGTGTTTCCAGTTCTTATCTGTATCAGTGTACATCCTCTGATCTAGCTAGGTTTTTAAGGTATAATTGGGATCATGATAGTGGGGGAGAGGAAGCATTTAAGAACTAGAGGAAAGTTGTATGTTTCATTGTTGCTATACTGCACCCTGATTGGCTCATCTCTTCCCCACGACCCTTCTGTAAGGGGATGTCCAATTGCCTACAGATGGGCTTTAGGTTTCCACTCCGCACCATCACCCCCATTCACAATGATATAATTTTTTCTGTTCTTTGATATCTGATACCTGAATCCCATCGACACCTCGTGATCACACAGGCTGGTGTGCTTCTTCCATGTGGGCTTTGTTGCTTC
>NW_022103920.1:79153851-79157621 GCF_000313985.2 Echinops telfairi
AATGCCAGTTTAATAGAACAAAGTGTTCTTGCATTGAGGGAGTACTTGAGTAGAGACCCAATGTCCATCTGCTACCTTAATACTAAACCTATAAATACATGCACATAGATCTATTTTCCCATCATATAAAAAAATAATTACATATGTACATGCCTGTATTTAGACCTCTATAAATGCCCTTTGCCTCGTAGTTCTTTCCTTTAAGAGGTCAAAAAAAAAAGAATTCACTCCACAAATGTTGAGGTGACACTCTGTGCCCAGTATTACCAGTGAGGAAAGGTATGCACAGAGGAAATAGTGAAAATAAGAACAGCCAGTGTTCTGGGGACCAAAACTACTCAGGGAAATCCTTAGCAAGGTTGCATTTCAAGGATCATCACCAGAGTCCTTCATGTACTCTGGGCATGTTCCTCCCTATCCCAGCCAATTAAATACACCTGCTGCCATATGCATGTTAACACCAATTAGTAACCACTAATACAGTCCTAGGGAAGCAAAGAAGGTGTCTTCGAATGAGCCTGCGCCTACATTTTCACAACGAAGTGCCTCTGACGTGGAAAGAGATGAGAAGGGGCTCTCTTCCCTGACTCAGCCATCTTCCCCAGTCTGTGGTAGGTGCAGGAATGTAGGATGTAAGAATCCAGACAGACTCTTTCCAGCTGCCAGGAGCATCTATTTCCTCCCATCCAGCCTTTCCACTCATCACCATTGGGGGCCACACAGAGGATCGCCATCTGGCTGCACATGCCCCCATCTGGCTCCATCTCCCTAAAAGGGGCACTCAAGAACATAAAAACGCTGCAGTAGACTTACATTGCAGCCCTTCTCATTTTCCTCCATCTGCCTTCCATATGGTTTTTACTACTCTATGAGGCTCTCACACACACAGGTCTTTTAGAATGAGGACTTTCAACCTGACCAAGATAAAGAACTAGAATTCACCTTGGCCAGGGAAAGGGGGCCTCAAATACACTAAACACATTTCTGACTCCAAACTAGAACAAACTGATAATCAATCATCAATTTCCATATGCAATTTATTTAATTTTATATTATACTTAACCGTTATCAATAAAACCCATAGTGGCTTCCCTGTTGTATTTTCTTCAAGTGCCTACTTGCCGTTTTGAAGAACTGCATGTGACTGCCACTTAAGGGTCCCAGTTAAACACATCAAACACCGTCTCTAGATTTGACTCTCCCTCACCCACAAAACTCTGACTTAAAGGGGAAGAAAGTGTTGCCAATTTTTTTTCTCAAGTGTATCCATTAAAATCAGAAGTTTCATAAGCCTTTGACTTCAATCTAAGTGGGCACGGCCTAGAATCAGGAGAGGCTGACCCCAACTGGGTCCCATTGCCCTGTCTTTAGTGGTGCTACAAAGTTCAAGTCCTGGCTCTCTTTGCTTTGGTGTATGCATGGTTGAAGTGACATGACTGACTCCAGCATGTGTATGATTGAGAAAACAGTGGCTAAGCACTATATCATCTATCTATCTACCTACCTACCTACCTACCTACCCATCTATTCATCCATTTTTCCATCTATGGCCATTTCCCAACAACTGGACACTACTGGCATTAGCAACAGTAATGAAGTTCAGTCTCCACTCCAGTGTTAGACTGTGCCAAGCCAAAGGGTACCTGGGCCATTTCTCTCAAAGGTTAAAAAACAAGCTAACAGAAAAGTAGTGACAGATTGAAAGCATCTAAAAAGACAAAACAGGCCTACTATTGACTTACTGATTTATATGTTTTAAAATATGAACTAGGCACAAAGCCTTCTATTAAAAAAATAGCAAGAAGAAAGCTTTCCATCTTCCCAAGCCTCTATCCCTACTTAAAGATGCCCTGCCCTTGCCGCGGCAGACAACTTGTCTGCAATCCAGCTGGAGCCTCCTGTGTAAAGCTGTCTACTCATCAGCATATGGAAAATCACACCCAGTTCCATGACAATTGTATCTGATGAAGCAGAGTACAGGGACAGTGCGTGCCCAGATAGACCACTGTCAATCCAGACATACAAAACCAAACCCAGCAAATGGCAGGGAGATAGGAGTTTTCGTCTAGTTTATTTTTCTGAGTGTGTAAATGATATTAATTCCATGCCCCCCTAAAAAAAATAAGCAAAAAATTCAGACATCTATTTCCACTTTGAGAACCAAATGAGAACATTACTATAGAGTACCTGATGGGGTGACTTTGTTCTTTGTTCTCTCTTGTTAACTTATCAACGTATTTCACACATCCTGTGCTTCTTAATGTCTTTTAGAAGGCAAGAGAGAGAGCCAGCATCAACTGGGTGCAGACAAAACTACTTGGACTTCAACTGTCACTTGGCAATCTCTGGAACCCCAGGGGTGTCCCTGCAGTCATGCAGGTACAAACTGCCTTTCTTGTTGCCATAACATGTTGCAAAGTAAGACCATCACAGGTAGGGACTCTTTATCTATGGTGGCTGAAAAAGACATGCGTTTTAACCAAGAGATCCAGATACAAATGCTAAGTTTTGGCCCGGAGGCCTGCTCACTGGACAACTGGTCCAGACCAGAGCAATTTCTCGGGAGTAAAAGCAAGTCCTCTCCCTTCTGGGCTAAGGGCTGGTGAGTTAGTCATTTCATAAGCGGAGTGAGTGCCAGTGTTTCCGAAAGTGCATGGATGTCAAAGGTAAATGGACGGTTAGCTCTGGGGTTAAATAGAAGGGACAAGAAGTAAGATCAATAAGGCTTCAGTAAATGACAATTTCTTGCGCAAAAAAACAAAAGCTCTAAGCCTCATATTCTGTACACCAGGGGCTTGCTCTGAGCACGCTTTATAAAGCGCTTGGGAACCACAACAACAAAATCTGCAGAAGTTGCTCATGTAGCTGCTGAATAGTCCAGTGAATTGCTGGCACGGTGGCAGGGAGGCTACGCCCCCCCAGCTCAACGCTTCCAAGATGCTAGGTGGACCCTTGGCCACCCCCCCCACTACCCCCACCCGCCACCCCACCCCCCGCCACTGTATTTGTTTCTTCACCTGACACACTGGTCTCTTGCCAGCTGCCTTTAGGTGAGATTTGGTAAAAATCGCCAGAGAAGCAAGAAGAGCTGCCCTCACAGGTAGTTCTGTCCGCAGCGACTGGCCCTGCGGCGGCCAGGGACCTGCCGGCGTCCTTTTACTGGATTCAAGCAAATCGGCGCACGGCACAGGGGGAGGCACACAAAGCCCCAGCTCTTCCCACCCGCCCGGTGGCGGCTAGCAGTGGGCGCCTTGCCCCGGGCGCACACAGACCAGGGCATCCGCCCGCTGGGAATCCCCTGGGGGCCGGGGACCTCGGGGCTTACCTGTTTCTTTGTCCTGGACTTCTTCCAGGTGCAAGTCATTCAAAAGATGCTCCAAAATCTTCTCCGGCGTCCCGGACACCACCACGTATCTGTCGGAGAGCAGAGAGTCCACTGAGTCCTCCTCGGTGGAAGACTGGGAGCGGCTGCTCCACTCGTCGTCCTCGTCCTCCTCGTCGATGTATTTGAAATAAGGCACGTCGAAGGTGGGCAAGGGCAGCTCGCGGTCGGCGAGCGCCGCGGATTCCTTGCGCTCTAGAGGCGGGTCAAAGACCCGGAGCCGCGAGCTGCCCATGGTGCGCGGTGGGTAACAAAGGCATCCCCTAAAGGCGCCCAGATCTTGCCACCCCGGTCCTGGCGCGGGGCGCGGAATCCATCTGGCAGCCGAGAGGTCCGCAGTCAGCTCCGCCGCTGCGGCCCGGAGGCGGGGAGAGGAGGGGCGGGGCGG
>NW_022103920.1:79157721-79181978 GCF_000313985.2 Echinops telfairi
GGGAGGGAGGGCGCGGGCCCCGGGGCTGCGGACCGCTCACCTCCAGTCGCTCTCCGCGCTCCCCGAGGCGGGGGCTGGGCCGCAGCCTGGCACCTTCTTCAACACCAGCACGTCGCGGTCCTGCTCTTTCACCTGAATGGTGCTCACTTCATCTTCCGGCTTTAGTTTCGGAAAGGGGGGGGAGGAGGACGGTGGAAAAAGGGGAGAGAAAATTTTAAAGGGAGGAAAAGAAAAACGATGTAGCTACATGTACCTCAAGTTACATTTTCTGGACTTGCTTTACACTCTGAATTTCTTTTTCTTTTTTTGTTTTAAGATTCCAAATAAATTCGACTAGAAGCCTGCTTAAGGAATTTACCTCTAATAGGACAGTATCCGGGTTCAATTTTTATGGAAACACAAAGCATTAGGGAGACCCAGAGTCCTTTAAAGGAAGACAACCACAGGGGATGGGGGCGGGGTTGGGGGTGTGGGGGGACTCAAAAGATTCATTTCAAAAACAGGACCAGAACCATTTCAATGCGAGAATTCAGAGTTCAAAGTTTCAGAGTGCACAAGTTATTCACCCAATGCGCGCCACATTAAGGCAATCTCTTAGGAAATGAAAATTGGGAGGCTCACCTAAACATGATAAAAACAATAAGAAAACGTGGTAAGCAGTTGTCCTCAGTACACACCCTCTTTATGTACATCACAGGCTTACTTTGAAAGGCAGGCCCCAAAGCCCACCCTGTCAGTTGTTCAGTCTGGTTGTCCTCCCCTCTCCCCATTTATCCCTCCCTCCTATTCAGGCCCCCCCACCCCCGCCCCCAGATTTGATGTGGCCTTCAAATTTATCCTGCATTTCTTTGGTCAGAATACAAGCCAAAATGGCTCTCTGCTTAGAATCCCATCTAGCTGAAATTCGGACGTCACGGGCCAGTGCGCTGCCTTCCTCGTCTCCTCCGTTCCTTCAGAGAAAAGGAGAGAAGGCTGAGCGATCATTCATTTCTGCCCACACAGCTCCCACAGCCCCAGGGAGCATGGCCGCGGACAGGACCCAGGTCCGAGGGGCGGGCGGGGAGGGGAAGGGAGGGGAGGGCGCGCTGCTGACCCAGCAGGGTGGACGCAGGCGGCTCTGAGTGATGAGAGCTCGGGCAGTCAGTGTGAAGCCCTCCCTGAGTGTGACAACACCCTGGGGCCAGGGCAGCCCAGGGGGGCAAGAATGAGAAATGCGCGACAGAAAAGCTAGCCCAGCGTTTGTCTTCCTGGTGATCTGCACCGAAGATGAAAGAAGAGTTGCTTGCAAAGAGGATGAGGTCTCTTCTTAGAAAGGGAAACATGCCGGCCTGCAGTTCCTCATAGTTTCTCCTAGCTGTGAGAGAAAGGGCCAAATCCAACCTAGGGAGACCCTGTCAGTAGGTGTAATTATAAGAGAAATGATAGTTTCCCCAATGGATTAAAAGCACCACAGTTTTGAAAAGGATCGTGAGAGTGGTCTGAAAGGCTGAATGCAATCCAGGTTGCTAAGGGGTACAGATAGATATTGCTGACATAGCCTATGCTCGATAGATATCTTCTTGAGGAAAAAAAATAGTAAGTTCAATGTCTACTGTTGTTAGCAGTTCCCATCAGGATGTCTATATATTTCATTCACTTTTCACAAGGATACAACCAAACCCCTTGCTGGTGAGTTGCTATGGGCTCATAGCCACCCTACTGGCCAGAGAACTGACCCAAAAGGTTCCCAAGGTTGCGATCTGGACCGAAGCAGCCTGCCACACCTTTCTCCTGCCGAGTGGACGGTGGGTGCGGACCACACACCTCATGGTTAACAGCTGTGCACAGAACCACGGTGGCACAAAAGCTGTTCCTTCACAAGGACCGGAAGGCACGGACCTTGCTATAATTGCCAAGAAATCCGGTGTCTCAGCTCCTGGTGTCCTGATTTCTAACGACAATGTAGCCACTTAGTTATTTAAGTTTTTCAGAATTTCTGAACAACAAAATCCTGTTCATTGTACACAGTGATATACTTTTATGAACATTCCGTTTTAGTCTCTTAGTGGCAAATAATTTTGCAATGTAAAATTGATGGACTGTATTACATTTCAGCAAGGTCAGACATGCAGCTACTGTGGCAATTAATGTTGGATATTCATTGCTAAACTCCCCGAGGACGGCAGTGTGACTCTGGTAACAGGAATACCAATGTGTAATTGCTATCTTTCATTTTTCCAAAGGTTCTTTTGTTATCCGCGGGGCTGGAGTGAAATTAGGTGGCCAGAGAGGCACATATTGACCCACTCCATCCTACCCCCTTAAAAAAAGGCAGAATGAGGGTCTGAGATACGGAGACAGAAATAATTCAGTGAACAGTAGATCTGAAAGGACAAAAATCTTTCCCTAGTCTCCTCTAATAGGAAGCCAATACTCATTTTATATGAGCCTGCTGTCACCCCGAAGTACATTTTACATTCTCTGTGCACGTGATATATGGCATTATTAACTTCCACGAACAACGCACATACATATGGATGGGAAAGGCCTCCCTAATGTCTGTGTAACTCACATGTATGACATGGCTGTGCAGAGTGGCCACACTCTGCTGGCCAGGGGAAGAGCTGAATCAGATTGATATACTGTCAATAGCATCTTATGTCAGAGTGATGCTTTCCATTTGGAAAACCTGTTAAAATATAAAGAAGGGGAAATGCAGAAAAATCAATGCACAAAGGGAGATGTAAGTTACCTAAAATTGCCATAAAAGGATAATAACCCCATGTATTGTATCTGGCTCTCCCAGAGGAAGGTTAAATCAATGCCTCCTGACTCACGTACCCCCTAACTAACTAATTATTCTTCCAGAAATAGAGCAGAAGTACAAGGTTCTGGGTATAAAATTGTTCTGCTGCTGCTTGCTTAGTTAAAAGTATGAAGAGTATCAAGGAAGGCATTAAAATTTAGTTTGTAATTTTTTACTCAACAAATATTGAGGCCCTCACTTGGGTACAGCGCTGTGCTGGGCACCAGATGACAAGCAAAAGTGAATGGAATGTGTATCCTGACGGTCACGGATGAGTCAATAGGCTCAGAGACAGCACACATATGAGTTGGTAAGCACTCTCACGGGAGACAGAGGTAAGAGGCAATACCAAGAGAGATTCTGCTGCGCTTGATAATCAAGATGACCACGGGTGGCTGAAAATATGGGGATGCCAACAATGGATCAGAAATGGCAGGGGGAGGACCAGGTTCTGGTGAGACTGGAGAAGCTGCATTCAGGTAGCCGATGGGTTAGCAGGCCATTGGAAATAAAAAATTTTTAAAGCTGGGTCTAAGGGAAAAGGTCAGGGATAGAGACAACTTTAGGAAGGATTCAAGTCTGGAGAGCAGATGAGATTGTTAAGGGAGAACAAGAGAAAGGGGATCATGATATGAAAGAAAAAGACAAAGAGGAGGAGACATACAGAGAGAGAGAGAGAGCGAGATTCATAGGGAACCTACTTAGAGGGATTATGAAGAAGCCAAGCAAGAAGAGCCAGGGAAAAAACCCCAAACCAGGAGAGAGTTTTCTGTCAGGAGGCCTAAGGAAAAAGGCTGCCTGGTGCAGTGAAGTGTATGCAGTCTAAGAAAAAGGGATGTCGGCAGGCACTTGTTCTGCCACGAAGTGTTGGCTACTCATTTGGGACATGCAGAAGACTCACTTTGGGTGCAGGCACACAGTTCAGTCTGGATGTGGGATGAATATCCCAAAGTCAGTCATTCGACAAAAGTGAGAGCGGCATTACGGCACTGTCGTCCTAATATTTAATTTGCTACTTGTTCATTATCTGTTCCCCCACTAGGCTGGAAATACCATAAGGGCAAGCCAAAAGTTTCCTACTCTGTGCTCCTAAGGCAGCGGTTCTCAACCTGTGGGTCACGACCCCTTTGGGGGTCAAACAACCCTTTCACAGGGGTTGCCTGATTCATAACAGTAGCAAAATTACAGTTATGAAGTAGCAACGAAAATAATTTTATGGTTGGGGGGAGGGGTCACCACAACATGAGGAACTGTATTAAAAGGTCGGAGCATTAGGATGGCTGAGAACCACTTTCCTAAGGGCTAGAAAGCCTAGCACAGGGTCACTATTCACTAGATGTGTGTTGAGTACTGAAAAGAAAGAGAACAGGTGATGACGAGGTGGAGTTAGGCCCAGGAATGGGCATGTAAGTGGGACCACAGCACGTTGTCAGTGAATATGGAGGATGTGGCCAAAGCCAAGGGAGACCATTTCTCAGAAACTTCAACTCTCTGAGGATTCCTTTACAGCGTCCCCACCCCCAGCCAGTCCTGGGGCTTTGGGGCTCGGCTCAAGGGGAGTCCCTCTGGGACATGGGGGCACAGTGAATGGTGGGACACTTTGCTGGGCATGCCGACACAGTAGGGGATGCTGGGCCCCTCTAGGGTTTCCCGTATAGGCTCCCATACATTTCTTCCCTTTTGCTTAAAAAAAAAAAAAGAATTTCCTTACAAAGAGAAGGAGGCTGTGTGAAGAGGCTGCATGTCTGAGGAGAGGCAGCAATGGAGAGTTGGGGAGCAGTGGGGGGTGTGCACGGGAGGAGGCAGCCAGGAGCCTATGAAGAAGTGTGGACAGGGTCAGGAACGCAAAGCGGTGGGGTAAGCCAGGCGCTCAAGGGAGAGACATGGGTGAAGATTTAGGTTTTTTTAAAAGAAAAGGAATGAGGAAGTTGAGAAGATAGATGATGTGCGTTAACCTCAATCTTCTTCATGGAGTAGAAATGGAGACCATTTTCTGGAAGGAGGGTATGCGGAGTGAAGTGGACTGCCCAGCGCTGGTGGTGGAGTGGCTAGGCGTTGGGCTGTGACCCACAAGGTCAGCAGTTCCAGATGACCAGCAGTTCCTTGGGAAAAAGGCTTCCTCCTCCTGGATCTTTCCAGTCTCGGGAACCCAAAAGGGGGCTACTGTGAGTCAGCACTGACTCGACGGCAGTGAGTTGGCTTTTGAAAGGGAATCTTATTGGAAAAATGGTCTAAGCAGGTACAATGGGATCTAAAAGACAGATATTTTTAAATGATTGCCAGAGAAAACACGCCATTATAGTTCAGTGACTCTGGGCTGCGGTCCTCAAATTCCCGCGAGGAGGACGGTGAAGGATGAGGCCCACCTGGATGAGGGACTGGCGGGTGGCGACAGCTCATCAGCACATGGCGTCTGTCTTGTCAGGACAAGGCAGCAGGGGAAAACAGGGTAAGCACAGCGGTGCGGGAGGGCAAAGCCCTGCAGGAGCGGGGTGGGCTTCGGAGGCGGCGGTTCCCTGGATCAAGGAGGGGACTGTCGGTGGTAAAGGCGGAGAAATAGAAAGGGGTGGCCCTGTCATCAAAGCAAGGCCCTGGGGTTTCCCAGTCGAACATGAGCAGTCTGACAGAATTCCACATCAGGCAAAACCACCCTGATTGCGATGGAACAAGACACAGACAGACATGAACATTGTCCACATTGCAAAAGCAGCCAAACATGCCCCTCTCCTGGCCGCGGGTTTATCAAATACGGCTTCTTTAGGCTAGCTCGAGTCTTCCCTCTTCCTGAGTAAGAGTGAATCCAGAGACACTGAATGACCCCTGCTTCCTGATGGCAGCCGAACCAGAATCAAGTCCCATTGCCTTACCCTCCCAAACACATCTCCACTCACCCCATAAAATCGCACACACCCCACAAAAACGCCTCCCCCACCCAAAGGCTCCCTGTGGGGGAAAGGTCTCCTTGGTTGCAATGAGAAATAAACTCTCTCAATAAAAGTGTGTTCCTGGTGGTTTCTGGCTAGAGGGCATTGACAAGAGTTACAAGACCCTGCCTTGCTGAGGGTAGACAGGCGTGTGGACTGGGTGGTCACTGGTGGGAAAGCTAGCAGGCATTTCTCTGTCAGAATGACCACAGAGCCCAGACAGGAATGCTCCTGAGGGTGGTGGCGGAGGAGGGGGTCTGAAAACAGGGCGATAATAGGCAGAGGACCGCCAGGGAGGGAAGGGGAGCACACTGGCGGGAAGAACAGTGTGCGCAGCACCACCCCCGGGAGAGGCAGGGCTTCAGTAGATGCAGTCAGGATGGGGGAGGCACAGTGGGGGGTCTAGGTGTATCCCCAGAATGCACCTTGCTCTTTCACGCCTCTCTGCCTTTGCCCAGGGTGCTCAGCTCTGGATCATCCCCCCCCCCACTTTCAAATCTCAGTAAACATCTCTCCCCCACCTCCTATATCCCTCAGTCCCCAAACCTGCAAGAAGCCAGTCCATTCCCATGAAGAGATGTTGGGAGGAATAAGAAACTGAGGACCTGGCCAGAGAGTGAATTCCTTGGATTTTTTTTTTTTTCAAGGAGCTCTGGTGCTCCTGTGGGACAAGCATTGGGTTGCTAAGGGCAAGGTTGGTGGTTCAAACCCACTAACTACTCTGAGGGAGGAAGATGAGGCTGTCTGCTTCTGTAAAGATTTACAGTCTCGGAAAGCCTACCTAGGGTCACTATGAGTGTAAAATGACTAATGACGACAGTAAGTTGTGGTTTTTCTTTTTTGCATATGGGGATGTTATGGGGAATAGGGGTGGGGAGGAAGAACAGAAATCGAACGGTACCCTGTGCTCTAAGTTGGAGGAAGAAGGGATTTGATTATAGCTCACAGGACCATCCAGGAATAGGAAAACCAAGGAGAGCTTTCAAGTTTCCCTGATTTCGTATTCCCTGATTTATTCCTTTTGGGGATAAATCGTTCTGATTTCTTTCCTTTCCTTCTCATGGCTGCCCTGAGATTTTCTGCCCTTGTTCTCTTTAAATCAGGCAAAGGGACTGATGCTCACCAGTTACCAGTGTGCTGTCCTGAACGAAGTTTCTGACTGTTTATGTTGTCATGTCATCAGCACCAGCAAGAAAAAGTGATTACTAAGAAGTTAATCGGGCCACCGGAGCTTTCTCAGCCACAAGTGCTTGATTTTCCACGATCAGGGACGATGGACAATAACTCCTCTCCCTGGAACTCAGAGGCAGTCACTGGTACTGTGTACTCCCTGGTGTCCAGCTGTTCTAAGAAAACACTTTCTTACACGGATTCTTGACAGAGTTCACGGGTGGGTTTTCGCGGCTCAGAATGGTGTGCTGGGCTCCAGTGACTTGGCTACGGAAGGCCACAGGGGAGAATACGCTAAAGCTGGGAGGGAATTCCGACAGTTACTCCGTACTCTTAACCTGGTGGTTAGGATGGCCCCTGAAGATGGTCAATGCATATAAAATAGATTGTCTACCCTGATGGATGCTCAAACTGGGCCAAGCTGACAGGGGCGTTAGGCAGCAGGTATATCTGGACAATATGGCTCCTGTTAGCCAGGATTTGCCCCCAACTCACGGTGGCCCCATGCATGACAAAATGGATCACAGGTTGGACCAGCACCATCCCCGTTGGCTAGGCGACAGTGAGGCTCAAAACCACTACCCTCGTCAGGGACTTTGTTGTTGTTGTTGTTCTGGATGGTTTGTCTGGTTTGGAAAGGCATGTGGTTGGGACCACAGCAAAAAGAGCATAACGGCAAAGACCAGCCCAGGAGGGGGAAGAAATGTAGGCAGACCCAAAGAAGGTACAGACTTAGTCATGGTAGGGTTTTGAAGAAGGCTGTGTACCTGTGGGCACCTGTGTCCCAAACTGGAGTACATCAAGACATGTTGAGTGGTTGGAGATAGTATATATAGTATACAGAGGAAATGATGGCTGTAAAACTGAGCTACGGAGGCAGGAAATATATGGAGAGGCCACAGGTTGCCTCAAGGGGGCGCATAACAGACACTTACAGGAGCAGTGGGGTAGTTACATAGTTTCATGTCAACTTGAAGATATGAATGTATAGGGGTGGAGTCTAGCCTGTCAATCAGGTCACAGCCTGAAGGTACCTCCTTGTGGGTGCAGCCTTCTCATAAGGCGGGTCCTGGGACCTCCTCTCCTCTCTCTTTCCTTCACCTTTCTCTTGATGAGCCATGCTGAGACCTGACAAAGCCCTGTGATGCTTCCACCACCATTGGATCCACAAGACTGTGCACCCACCGGCCTGTGATCTTCTTCATTCTGCATTGTTGCATGTGGCTGCTGGAGTCTGAAGAGGGATTTATGGACTAGTATCAGACGTATGGGCTTACGTTGGCCTGGGTTGGGATGTTTTCTCAATATACAATGACTCCTTAATATAAAGCTCTTACTTACACATATATGAGTGTCACTGGATTTGTTTCCCTACTCAACCTGGCCTCACACAAGCAAGACAGACAATGTGACACTGTCAGACAACAGCTGAAGCCTATAAAGTCTATACCTCAGTTGTCTTTCAGAGCTTCCGCCTCCTAAAGACTGGGGTCCACAAACTTCTGCCTCCTAAAGACTGTTTGAAGAGGCATGCACAGCAAGGGCACTTGTGACCTCTGAGTGACCTGAAATGGCGGTTCCAGTACTAACCTGTAATGTAAACTAAGACTAAAGGAGTTGTGCACATGCCCAACTAGTTATTGTATTCCACACACACCCTTAGCACATCAAACCACAGATGCCCACATCTATTCTTGCACTGTTAATGAGGGTACAGCAGAATCTTGAAATGCTTATCTGAGAAAAAAAAATCTCTGGCTAAAAACAGTTTTGTCTGAGAACAACCCTCACAGCATTTGCTGACAACAGAGCTCGCGATTCTTCTTTCCCCTCAAAGGAAAAAAAGATACCCAAACAGATCTTTATTTTAAAAGGTCACAAGAATCTCCCTGGGAAGATGGAACGGATGCCAGGGGCACACTAAGGATGCTTAGATAAGCAGGAGAGTGCCAAGGTGAGCGGTCAGGTGTGTCAGCTCACCAGCAGAGGTGGCTTTGTAAAGGCTGCTGGGGCAGAAGGAGACACTGGGGGGCAATCGTCTGCTCTTTGTGTCTTGCCCCACATAGACGCAGATTCAGCACGAAGAGTAAACGCCTCGCTGGAATTCAAAGGGCTCCCTCATTATCTCCAAACTTTAGAAACTCTAGGTACAGCCTGCCTTGTCCGCAGCTCTGAAAGCAAACGCAAAGTGCAGAAGGAACGTGACCGTACTCAGAGCGAACCAGGAGGAAGACTGGATCAAACGCCGCTGGCTGCCAGAGAACAGTCTGATCGCCTCGAGTTCTGTTATCACAGAAAACATGCTGTCTAAAACCCAACCTGGGGGTTTGATCTTAGGGCCAACTTCAGCTAGTAAAGCTACCTCGGCAGAGAGCAGAGGGGGTCGACTCTGGCGTCAATGCCTCCATTCCATCATGGCCTCTGTCCCAGACTTGCAGAACGGGGAGGTCCCTTCAGTATTCTCAGAGGACACCATTACCAGAAGGTGGTCACGTGTGAGGGGAGCAACCCCAGGTGGTGAGAAGCCCACAGACCAGCACAGTGGGAGATCTTAACCGCCCTGTGCCTGGAGGGGGAAGGGCAGGAGAGAATGGTAAGACAGATGTCGGTGGGAACTGCAGATGTAAATGAGAGACCACCCCCAGGAGCTGCCTTCCCAGAGGGGTGCCAGAGTTGTAAGAGGAAGAGGGGCTGGGGTGGGGGGTGGAAAGAAACACCCTGACCCTTTCTCCAAGTGCCCTCCTCTATCAAGTCCCACCCAGAGATGCTGGTGATTCTGTCCCTGGGGGCCAGGATCAGCCGCCTTGTAATCACCAGGGACTTAGCCACACACTTCCCCATGCTCCTTTCATCAGATCTTGCGCCAACAGCGCGGCCTGCCCCTTTTTCATGGGCAGCAACACTTCTGGATCAATAAAAAAATTAAACTCCAGTGGCTACTGCCCTCCGAGAATTGATAACTTGCATAAAATAAAGCCGCTAGGCACCCAAGTGAAGACAAACTGTCTGGGATTAAAGTCTAGGCCTGCCACTGAAAGCCCCTGACAGAATTGTTTAGTCCCCCTGAGCCTCAGTTTTCTTGCCTGTCACCTGGGTGACTCCTCTGTCACAGGTGCAGACGTGGGTGCTGCACAGAGACGACCCTAGTGTGGTAGCTGCCGAGAAGCCTACGCATGCGACTGTAAGAATGAGAGCCAGGAAAGGGGCTTGGCTGGGATTTTGCCTGTGTGTGTGTGTTTCATATTTAAGGAAGCACATAAATAATGTATGTTTTTAGCTGCCTGGAGAACCCTTTCACATGGCGTTGTGTTGTAGGCACCACTGAGTGCCAGAGGCCATCACAGGAGTTAATTACAAAGCTCATGAACCTGGAGAAAAGAAAGGAGTGCCCCTTCCGCAGGAGGGGGGGGAGGGAGGTGATCAGGATGGTTTATCTCACATCCTCACCCTAACCCCAGTCCTAGCCCGCAAATTAAAAGACAGGTGATAATGAAGTACCCTTGTCCTGGACTCTTAATTTTTTAAGAAAGACATTTCAAGAACCTGTAAATACTTTATGAGCCCTTAATTTTTGACTGAGATTGCCTGTGCACGCACGTGCGTTGTACATGCATGAGAGAGAGGTTAGCAACTCTCAGGATGGCAGCCATGCCCACCTGAGGAGAGCCCCCTCACCCTCTGCTTCTGCCTCGCCTCTGTCCCAGTACATTGTCTAGTTCATTCTGTAAGGCTCCTAAATTAAATGCTCTGCCCTGCTTAGTATGTCTGGAGAGGAGATAAGAAGGGTCAGTAAGCAGGACACGAAGCCACATGCGTGCTGTGACCTGTGCACTTCATCCAGGACCCTGGCTTTTCCAATGGGCCCCAGGCCCCTGCCCTCTGAGCGCACAACCTGATGGGCCCTATTCGGAGATGATTCATGAGAAATGGAGATGCCTGCAGTAATCTAAATTAAGCATTTCCTAACAAAATAAGGAAAGTGGGGGGACATCATCCATTACTGAGATCACTGGAGAACGTTGGAGACCTCAAGGCCATGCATGCCTGAGTTCTGTCCACACACTCTACCTGTACAGCACTGTTCACTACAGAATCGGCCTGGGATTTGCAAGTATGAGATGACTCAGAACATTTTATTCCTTAGTGTGGGGAATAGCCTTGACTGCTCTCTCTCTTTCCTGTAGTCCCTGGATGGCCCTCTAAATAAAATACATATTATTCTGGAGAATCTCTCTCTCACACACACACACACACACACACACACACGCACGCACGCACGCACGCACTTCCTAGGAAAGCTTTATAAAAGGAAGGCTACTCACAAAGATCTAACTTTTAAGAATTCCCAACTTACTTGAAATATGTGTGTGTGAGTGCATGCATGTGTAACACACTCGCACTTGTTCTAAAGGGAAGATGCCAATATAGGCACTTTCTCCAAGTTGCCTGAAAATGGAAGAAAAGCCAAGTGTAATTCTGACTAGGATGAAGCCTCTCCCATTCTGGATCCAGATAGAAGTGTCACCTGGGGTTTGAATAATTCACAGTAGCAGTTTTATAGAAGTCTTTACAACGTGAATAACGATGAGAGTATAGATTTTTCGAGCAGCACTCGGTAATGAGCCCTGACTTGATCCTGTGGCTTTGGCTTCTCCTCTCAAATTCCTTCTACAGGATCTGAAATGCAATTGTATTTGGAAATGCCTCCTGATTACTAAGTAAAGACTTAATTTATAAACTGAAATCCTTGGTGGGTGGAGGTGGGGAGGGAGCTAACTCTTAACTCTGAAATGACCCAGCAAAAGAATTCTTCAATTTAGAAAAGAAATAAGAGTAGAAAATGATAATAGTTAGAAAACAGAAGGCTTTCAAGCCAGGAACTCTAAACTCTATACAGCTCTTGGTAGATGAACGTGTGCATGCATGCAAATATGCCTGTGTGCTCTGGCGGTGCTGTGAGTTCGGCACTGCACTGCTAACCACAAAGTCAGTGGTTCTAACCCACTAGTGGCTATGTGGGACAAAGAGGACTGTCTGCTCCTCTAAGGATTTGGTCTTGGCAGCCCTAAATAGGGGACCTCTGAATCAGACTAGACTGGAGAGCAGTGGGTTTGCTGTTTTGGTTCCGGGGACAGTGTGAGTGCGGGAAGGCTGCACGCGTGACTTTAGAGAGGGCCAAGCAGCCTCCGTATGTATGCAAGTTATGGAATGAAAAATTCTCAGTTACCATAGCAACTGCTGGATCACATGGCTTTTGAGCAAGAAGATTACAAAGCATCTCAAGTAAACACTCTTGTTTTTTCATGTTTTGTACATGCCTGGGTGTTTTTCAGAGCGACAGCATGCCTTTCGTCTCAGCAGTAACCATCTCAAAAACTTCACTGCACAGCTTCAGCCAAGACTGGGAGAAAACGAGGTCGTTTCGATAGGGAGAAACGTACCAGCCTTGGCGCACTGTCCGCGTGCTGCGGTGGGGCGTGGGCGCCGAGGTGGGAGAATCTACAGGGTGGGGACATGTTGCTAGAATGGAGAGACTTTAAACAAAAATCGTTTGGCTGCCTAGTTATAGGTCCTCCCTCTTTCTTCTGGGGTGAGGGGCAAGTGTGGTGACGAAAGAAGAGCCTGAAAGGAAATGGACCTTGTTCAAACAAAGGCAGTGACAACACAAGGTCTCTTTCCTGGAATGTTCCTGTGCACATGCCAAGGAGGCTCAAACTCCTCACCCACAAAGCGGCCCAGGTAAATCCTTGCTGAGTTCGCTGTCACTCCTACAAGTCAGAAAGGTGGGTCAGCTCTTCCACGGGTGCGACTGAAGTCACACATGGCCCCTGGCGGAGGGACATTCCTGTCTTTCTGCTTGTCATTTCCAGATAAACTCTTGATTGGAAAACCTGAATAGAAACCCTCACTCTACTATGAGCTGATGAATAAGCCATGGAGCTGGTAGGTACAACTTTGTTGTTTTGTTTACAGATCTTAATTTGAATGCTTGAGCTTGGGAAATATTTCGAATCACCCTTATCTGTCTTCCCGATGGAATTCAGCCCCACAAACATTGAAAGCCTACTGCGAGGCATGAGGGATGCAAATTCAAATAAAACATGGGGACTGCCTTCAACGAGAAGGTCCAGTGACTGAAGGTTAAGATGTAAACGTGTGGCTAGGCTGTGGGTAGTGATTAATGGACGGAGTCAGTACAGAAAACAGTGTAGGGAAACACTTTCGTGACATTTCTAAAAGTCTGAGGCCATGAAATGGAGTTTTTCTGTTTGTCGTGATTTGGGAATTGCAGATCTCTGTCCTCCTCAGGACATTCTGAACTCTGAAAAACAATTCCAAATATTTAAGGACTTGACTTGAAAGATAACTTTAATATCCTGACAGCAGAGACAGTTCTGGCTGGATATGCTGGATCAGCCATCTGTCCCACATCAACACAATTTCACAAAGAATACATTTTTGGAAATTCTAGCCACAGGAGTATTTTTAGAATACAAAAGAACAGAATGCTTCTTGGCATCGATAGGCATATTCAATCAAGAGCAAAATGGCTTCTGCAAAGCTTCCCTGAGTAATCAATTTGTATCTATTATAAAGGGAGGCAACATTTCCCCAGAGAGAGTTTGTCTGTGCAAATATTGCTGAATTTGGAGTCTTCAAGATAAGAAAGGTTATCGGCAAGAAATTCTAGACCTACAGATTTTTTCCCCCCAGTAAACTTTGTTTTCACACGTCTCCAAATTCCGAGACACATTTTTGGTCGAGTTATTTGCATTTCAAAAGTAGATTTTGAAGACAATAACTTTAATGGGCCACCCAGCACAGAAACACATGGACCATAAAGCACCCTTTCCCTTCTGAAGGTTTTATGATGGGTTGCTATCATTAACCTGCCTTTTGCTATTCAATTTAAATGGCCCATTGAGACAAAACAGTTCAGAGATGGTTCCTTTACCCAGATTACGATTACAGCTATGGTGACAGCTGCTTGGATATTAGTCATTTAGCCTTCTGAGGGGATTTGCTAACCTGGCCAGCAAAAAGCTAGTGGCCTTTTTGACCACTGTCTTGATGGCACCCACAACGGTCTGTCTCATATCACAAACAGCAAAACGACCCGGAGGAAGCCCATCGGAAAAGTGCTGAACACACATGGACTTGCCAGGAACCAGGTCAGCAGTAGCAGCATCACCAGACTTCGGGAATTTGGGACCACCCTCCAGCTTCTTACCAGAGTGCCAATCAGCCAGCAAACGTGCAGGCAGGTGAACAAGGTAGCTCAGGTGCACAGCCAGCACTGATTTGGCCTGGATGGTTCAGGATGATCCCCTGAGGAGTGGCGCTGTGGCCTTCCACTGGTGGGCTCTGTGACTGTCACCAGCCACACTGCCACGTGGAATATCTTTGACAGAAACGTTATTGATATTAAAGCTAATATTGGCCCCAGGCAGGCTTCACTCAAAGCCTCACGGTGCGTTTAAACCAAGTGTATTTCAGTGGTGATGTGAACTGGAGCAAAGGTCACCACCATGTCCAGCTTGAGAGTACCCGTGTCCATTTGCCCACAGGGTCGTGCCAGAACCACCAACTAAAGTCATCTTAGAGAGGCAGACGCAGGGGCTGCAGTTGGGGGCAAGATACCATCAAGCGCTTCAGTCAGCATGATTCTGCTAGCCTCGCTACTTCTTAGGGGTGGCTCTCCATCCCTCGAACCAAGGCATGTTAGCACTTGGCTCCAGCATGCTGTCACCATGCCAACTAAAAATTGGCACTGATGATACTGTGTTGGAGTGAGAGCCAATTTTCTTAATGTAGGTGCTGACTTTCTTAACAGTTCCCTCCTACGTCTTCTGGCCGTATAGACTGGGCTCCCTGGCGTCCATTTTCATTTCATCCAGAGTTTAAGCCAGACGGGCAGGCTCGCAGGTCCGCCCATTCACGGAGGAGAGAAGGTTTGTGTGGCCTAGGTGTCAATCAGTGACGGCCACAGAGTGCGTGCTGGTCTCCAGCTCCCACGCGGAGATGCCCACAGTGACACTGCGCTCATGGCACCAGGAAAACCTGAAGGAGCCCTTCCCACCTCAGCAGCTCCCTCCTCTGGCTCTTTTGTTGGTTCTCCCATATTGGTCCATCACGTGAGCAGCAGGGGTGGACCTGACCTTTCTGTGAAGCCCATGAGAGCGATGTTAATCTTGGCCGTTTCCTTTCCCACTTTGACTGACATGTTTTGTGGCTTTCTCCAATACCCAGGCCATGTCCTGGTGCCAAACCCACTGTGGACGAAGTGCTGGGAGAGATCTTAGATCAGTAATCCGATTTCATAGATGAGAAAACTGAAGCGCAGGGAGGCAAATTACCTCGGTAAATCTAACTAACTCAGTAAATGTACTCAACATTTTCACCCGAGGAAGAAGTTTCCTAACAGAACCTCAAGCTCTCCAAAATATGAGCATTTTTTTTCTCCTGGTAGCAATACAGTAAAATAAAATGAAAAGAAAAAAAACAGTAGCCAACATATTTCCATGATAGCTCACCCAGAATGCTAATTTTGACATTATAAAATAGAAATTAATTTACAAAAATAAATCCCAGCTGTATTACGGATCTGAGTAAAACGTGAAGCTCTAAAAGAAATACAATACTTATTCACCAGATGGAAAGGGCTTTCTAATGTTAAAGGCCATTATTAGAACTCCAAAATGAAAGAATCTAATGTTAAAGGCCATTATTAGAATTCCAAAATAAAAGAATCACGTATGAGCTTTGCTCACATATGTATAAAAATAAATAAAAGAAACTAGGGGAAACTACATACAATGAATATGGTTATACCTTTAATATATAAAGAGTATATCCAAATCAACAAGAAAAAATCCCAATGAAAGACTGAATAGTGGAGGCAAATGGATTATTTATAGAAGCAGGAGAAATGGATGAACATGCATTCCACCTCACTATTATGGAAATTGCTGCAAAAGAGCTCTTTAAAGTGTTACAGAGCAAAGATATTATTTGAGGACTAACTAGACTAACTGAATCAAGTTCTTGTATTTTCAAAGGCCTCATAGGCCCGCGAAAGCTGGGTGAAGAGCAAAGAAGACCAGGAAAGAATAGATGTATTTGAACCATGGTGCTGGCAAAGCACGGGGGTGCACCGAGAGCCAGAAGCACACACTTCTGTCGTGGAAGAAGGACAGCAGAACGTGCCTTGGAAACGGGGCTGGTGAGACGCCATTTCTTGTACTTTGGACATGTTATTAGCAGAGAACAGCTGGAGAAGGTCACCAGGGTTGGTAAAAGGTCAGCGAGAAGGGTAAGACTCTCGATGAGCTAGACTGACAGTGGCCGCACCAATGGGTCCGAACACAGGCGCGATTATGCGGCTGGCCCAGGCCAGGCGTGTGTCATTTTGCCGTACTACGTAGACAGGTTTGGTATGAGTTGGAACTAACGAGGCTGCACCTAACAACAAAGTCAGAAAATAAGACTGTGGATTAGATACAGTTTTCTTTGATCAAATGGACATCACACATGTTCTTCTCATAAAAAGGGGAATCATATGGAGAAGGTGGTGAGTGAGAAGCCATTACAAAAGAACTTGTTCCCTAACGGGCTGGCGTAAGTGAAAACAGGCATAAGTTTTACGGTACATAGTTGAGCAAAAACAAACCGAAAACCGAAGAGTTTAGGATCGTTCATACCTGTAAGTAGTAATTACTCTGCTGGAAATCTATCAAGAAATATAAACCAAGGTAATGATTTTTATACAAAAATGTGAAGCATCCATCATTTACAATAGCAGAATTTTAAAACATATTTGCCCCGCCCCCCCAATAAAGGGACAGAAAAGTAAGAGTAAGCTACGTTATCTCAAAAAGGAAAAGGTCTCATTATACACATGGTGGGCAGAGAGGGTAAAGGGAAGAGGTGGGCACGCGGGAGCTAATAGTTATCATTCTTTCTTCTCCTCGCTGTCCATTATTTATGAATTCTCTAGAAAGGTATTGTTTTAAAAATTACTAAAACAATTAAAAATAAGAAAAAAAGGCCTCTCTTTAACACAGATGTGAGGGGCTTTAAAAAGTTTGTGAGAAAAAAGTTTTTGGAAAAATGGAATTAAAATGCTATAACTTCCAGCCCGTTGCCCAGTTCTAAACTGTAGTCAAGTCTCTTCAAGAATGAAGTTTTCCTAAATACGGACTTAATGCGTAAAGCAGGCCAAGAATTCTATATAATACACTAAACATTTCTGAAAAATGTATTTTGCAGATCAAAAACCAGGAAGGGTGGGGGATGATAAACAACAGTAAGTGACTTTCTCTAGATTGGAGATTTATTGAACTTTATGAATTGCAACTTATTTCCAGACTTGGATATATGCGGGGAAGTGCAAAAGGTGATGTTTCATTTAACCAGTGCCTCCCAGGAATGTGAAGAGACCATTTTCTGGAAGCAATGGCCTTATGCAAAACGTCCCCCTTCTGCGGCCCTTCTAGCCACTTTCTGCTCTTCTTTCCTCCCTCGTCTTTGTGTCCCCATCCTTCTCCTTCACGAAACGATGGGTACTTGTGGGACTCAAATCACATTTTGCTCACTTGTTTCTGGTGTAGTTTGTGTGATACCTACCCCCCCCCCCAAACCTATGCATTGAGTTGATTCTTATAGTCACTCTATATAAGCATTCTGCGGCCATAAATAGCTAGAGCCACAGAAAGCCTCATCATCCCTCCATGTAGCAGTTGGTGGATTTGAACTGCCAACCATGTAGTCAGCAGTCCAACACTTACCTGGCAGCACCACTAGGGCTCCGGATGTTGGCCCCATAGGTACTCAATAAATGCTTTCATCAATGAATCCGTGAATACTGAATATTTCATCAATGAATATTGAAGGCAAAGATTAATAATACCTTGATCTTTTGAACATCTGCTCTATACATGAAAAGAAGAAGGTTGGACTGATATTAACAATGACCCAGGCCCTCAACAAAGTCATCTCTGTGTTGTCAAAAGGCCCACAGATGGAAGCAAGCTAAATAGCCTTTTGGCTGTCTTTGTCTTCATGTAGCATGGCTTCCTAATAATCATCTCTAGAAGCCACGCATGAGTCGACTGCTAATGGTGGGGAAACAAAGTGTATGAGCCTAATGAGGGATGACGGTCTCTCTTTACAAAGACCTTGGTGCAATTAGGTTAGTGACTGAATCCTCATTGCCTGAAGCTCCCCACCGGAATGTGCGGAGCCAGCTAAGGCAGTGGTTCTCAACCTTCCTCATGCCTAGACCCTTTCATACAGTTCCTCATGTTGTGGTGATCCCCCCCAACACCATAACATTATTTTCGTTGATACTTCATAACTGTAATTTTGCTACTGTTATGAATTGGGTGACCCCCTGTGAAAAAGGGTCGTTGGACCCCCAAAGGGGTCTCGACCCACAGGTTGAGAACCACTGAGCTCAGGGATATAAATCAGTTCACCCTGGCTTTTTGACAGGCCACTACTCCAAACGTCAAGTGCTACCCGACTACTGCTTTCTTCCTAGTCTTCTAGATCCAGGGCTGCTGATGGCTATCCTCCTCCCTTGTTCAGAAGGAAAGGACGACACCCCTGGGTCCTCCCTTCAGGATGGATGCCGTCTCCAGACTGAGGGTGTGGGCCAAAGTGGGACCAAGAAGACACTCTATGACTATGTTCTTTGGGGAAGATTTTGAAGTACACAGTGCGAGGAAAAGCAAAGCGTGAAAAGAGGCCTCTATTCTCCCTGTCAAAAACAAGGGAAGCGGCGCTCTTCTTCCTGTCCTCTTTCAGGATTCCCTTCCTATAACTTGGCACTGCAAATTCTTTGTTTTTGGAAGGTAAGGAAATCTAAGGGCGCTTCTCTAAGATCTGCCAGTTACCCCTTTGATGTGTAACTTCAAACGAGTCTCCCCTACCTTCCAGGGTCCTGGAAGGAGATTAACTTCAGGTAACCTACCATGCAGATACAGGAAAAACCAGGGATTTCATTTTCAGCACTAGTGTACCAATTTGTATCGCCTCAGCATCGAGAGGACGCAACTTCTCACAGTCTCGGTCCTCTGTTTAGTGCGCAGCCTGCACTGCATCACAGTCTAGCAATAATGAGTCACTGGCTTCTCACCTATTTTTTGGAGAATTTTCCTATGTTGGGGGTCCAGGTTGAGTTTAGTGGCGGACCCCAACTAGAGGCACATGGGAAGCACCAAGGAAGTCCAAGCTCCCATGGTCCTGGCCTGCAAGTGCTAACAGTCTTCACAGATGCGCACCTGAACGGTGCCACCACTACGACAATGGCCGACCCCACCGGGTGCGTGGGAGAAAGCCAGCAGCTGCAGCTGCCCCCACACCTAGAGTCGCTCTGATCATTCTGAACCAGGCTTTTTCCAGGGTGTGGCGAGCTGTCCTCAGGGCTGTGCAGATTCCCGCCTCATGCCAAGACGATGAGTAATCCTGAGGGCCAGGAATCTTGAGATTTACTGACTTGGACGGAAGTGGGATCTAGTTAAAATTGAGCTACAGGTCAGATGTGATTGCCAAATTACAATGGAAATGGCATTTAATGGTTCAACAAGTCACGAAATGTTTCTGTCCACAAGCCTTTGGCATCCAAGTGGATTCCTTGAGAGACAATCAGAATACAATGGGCCCCACTTCATTTTGTCCCTACATTTCTTCTCCTGGATTTTAAAGAATTAGTTTGAATCCTGACTCAAAAATCTTCTCTTCACCTCCTCCTTGGTTGACCCCAGACTCTCCACTTGGCAGTCCATGTGGGGCCAGCTGTGTTTCTGTTACGCTGCCGTTTTCTATGCAGCAATTTCACTCACTCAAATCTCTTTACATTCCTCAAAACTGAAAAACGGCCACTGAGTCAATTAGGTTCTGCTACCCTACCTGACAGGTTAGAACTCTCCGCCACCCCGCAACGGGCTGCAAATCTGTAGAGGAGTAGAATGCTTTGTCTTTAAAAATAAATAAATAAAATTATTGAGGTGTAATGAACATATCAGACATATTAAGAAGGGTTGTACAATCACAGTCAACTCGGACATTTTCCTCCTTCTTGTACTTTATGGACTCCCCATTTCCCCCCATCTTTGTTAGAGTAAAACTGTGCTCCCTAGAATTTTTAATGGCTGGTTCTTGAAAAGTAGACCTGTAAGCCTTTCTTCTGAGGGTCCACTGGGTGGGCTTAAACTCCCAACATTTCTGTTAGCAACTGAGCCATTAACTGTTTGCACCACCTTTACGATTCCAGCTTGACTTTGCAGACCAGGCCAAACCGACTGCGGAGTAGTCAATTCCAACTCACAGCAACTCTACGGAAATGTTTATGTGGAAATCAGATGGTCTTCTCTTTCTCTGGCCACGCAATTGATGGGTGTTAGCAGCCCAACCCCTAACCCACAGCACGACCAGGGCTGCGCAAACTCTAACTGTAGGAATGCAACCTAGAGTGACATGCCAAAACCAACCAACCCAAACCCCAGACTTTGAATTACAGGGCTTTCTCTTACCCGTGAACACAAAATTAAAAGCTTGACACAATTGTAAAACCATTAACTTTTTTTTAAAACACAGAAATGCTAACTTCACGGCAATTTGATCAACTTGCCTTTTCTGACTTGAAAGAGGTAGTCAATAACAAAGCCGTGATCCAGTGAATGGATGAAAAAACCATGTGCATCTTTAATTTAATCTCAAGAAGTCTTCTAACTACAAATGGGAAAAGGCCAAAAATTTTTAAAGTTACTCATTTAATGCCAAGTCAATAATCTGTAAGTGTGTTGTCACCATGGAAACAATACTGTATTAACGCTTCTGCAAAATTTCCAGTCCTCAGGAGAGTTTTTCCCACTCTCTTCAGGCAACCAGGGAGATGAACACTCCTTCAGCCCCCAAATCGCACCTTGCTTACGAAGTCGCATAGTAACTGAACATGGTGTTATTGTTTTGAACAAATACAAAGGTTAATTTATTTTTACAATGGTAACTAGTTTACTTTGTGCCACTTATTTTCATAAACAAAATGATCATCCTGCATATGAAAGGATTAACTGCTTTAAAGAAATCCTGTGTTTTAATGCCTTAGTGTTTTTGATGATTTTTAAGAAAGGGATAAAAGCATTGAAACAGAATTAACTTCCCCTAACAAAGTTAAAGCTCTCTGGCAATAATCTTTAGGACTAATCTTCTGCTCCTGACAGAGGCTAAAAAGCATTTATAATTTAGTGGAAGAATATTCATGATAGAAATATTTTAAAATAAGTCACAAACATCTAACAGAACAAAGTAATCAAGCAGTATTCTCCATTTTAGAAGACCCTGTTTCTGAATAAGCAGATGCCAGACTTTGAACAACATCCTTTTTTTTCAGCCTAAAGGCTCAAGGTGTGATGATGTCTATAATTCTTTGAAAAATAATGCATCATCCCAATCCCCCAACTTGTAATAACAGTCAGTTCACTGAGCAAGGAGAGAGTGGTAGCAGCAACCATAAAATTGTTTCGGATTTTATTATGCATTGCACCATTTGGGGATCATTAGGATTCTTTACTCAAAAGAAAATCAACATACAGCCCAGTCTACCTCATAAATCCTAGCCGAAGGAAGATTAGCCATGGCACAGAGCCAAAGCCTACCTTGACTCCGTCTGCCTCGGACCTACCCGATCACCAAGATAGGCTCATCCCATTGGCCAACTTCTCTGCGCTTCCTTACAAATCCCTCCCTAAAACCGCTTCCTGACACCTTCACGGTCTTATTGTCAGAAGTATTCTCCGCCATGTGTTTGTGATTTTGAGAAGCCCTAAGCCTTGATTCTGACTCACCTGGCCTCAGTCGTGCCCAGCCACTGCTGAATCCTGAGCAAAAAGGGCATCCACAAAGGTTGGTTAAAACTGTTGAGCCTGGTTCTCTTAACAGTGTACAAATGTACAGTGGCTACATGTCATATCTTATTTCTCTCTCACTTGCTCTCTCTACCACAGGCAAGATCGAAAGACAGAAGAGGAAGAAGAAAGCCTCTCCAATGAAATCAAGCTGCTTGCAACAGTGACTTCTCACAGACCGACCAAAGCATTCAGGTCGTCTTTGCTGCAGGAATGGAGTAAATGGGTTTCCATGAAAATTAAAAATAAATTTCATGTAATGACAAATAAGAACATTGTTAGGTTTTAAGTAAAATATGGGTTTTTAACATGACTTATTAGACAAATATGTACCGTACACTTGTCCACAGTTCTGTTGTGTTCTATTTTGATATTTTCCACCATCTTCTATTTTTGCTATCTTAAAACAACATTTCGGGCAGCTGGATGCCAGATGGAATTTTTCCTTTCCTCCCACTTCTCTTTGCAAAAGGAATAGAGGGTCTTTGCATCCTGCGTGGCAACAGTTTATAAATCCCTCTTCCTCGACTCTCAACTGAAGTCTCTGAATTAGTCAGAAATCATCAACTTTGTCTTCATTGACATGAGTCAAATACCATGTATCAGAGTGAACGGTATTTTATGAAAGCGCATGCCTTCATGTGTTTATTAACAAAGCTATTCACATCTCATCACATATGTTCAAAATTCATTTCTAAAATAACAGAATAAATCAAGGAAAAATCCTGGCCCAATAGTCTATCGTAGGGAAATGGCAATATATGGAGCTGAGCTGTCATTGGTCATTCTATCTCCATGGAGTGAAGCTACTGCACTTGAACCCCTCCCATGTGTTCTGCTTGCTGCTTCAGGAGCACCCCACAGGGGACACTGGGAGGAAAGGAATCCGAGTTTTGAAAGGAGTCATCCTGAAACCTTTCTTCACGAAACCCTTCACCCTGCAGCCAAAGGAATCTCAAAAATTCAAATATCATCTTTCTCCCTTGCTTACATACCTCATGAGAGCTCCATGGTGCTCTTAAGATAGAATACACAATGTTGGGGTGAGGCTGCAAGGCTCTGCACGTCTTAACTCCGGTGCCGCTTCCCAGCCGCTCTTTCAATCACTCTTCTCCTCCCCCCTCCGGGCAGCAGGCCTCTTTTGCCCATTCTCTGCTTGAATGCCTAGCCCTTTCCACCTCTCCCAGCAACTCTGCGGACCCTTGAAATCCCTTCTCTTCTTTAGGGAAAGATGCCTGTCACCCTAGATTTGCTGAGGTCCCAGGGGCAGTCCTGCATAGCACCAGCACACCACTCCCGGTACCGGTAACTGGAGCACTTGCTCTGTAAGAAGGAGTCCAGGGCAACGAGGGCATGTTGTAAGTTGGCACCGAGGCTCCCCTCCTCCGAATCTTTCAGAATCCACGTTCTTCACCTTGTACATTCTTCCTTGGTCCCTCTGACAAGTATGTGAGCCTAGAAAGTCTCCTTAAGGATCTGGCAGAGACCTCTTGGAAATGTAACTTCAGGTGATCCTCCCCTACCTTCCGGTTTGCTGTACAGAGAGGAGCTTTACCCTCAGGGAGCCCAGCCCCACAAAGCAACTCTATCTCCTGAGTGAAAAAAATCAAACAACCAAATCAAGTCAACTGCCATTCTGACCCACAGCCCCCCTATGGGACAGTGTGGAACTGCCCCCTAGGGTGTCAGAAGCTATGCGTCCTTATGGGAGGAGACCCTTCATCATTCTCCCACTAGCAGCAGGTGGAATTGAACTGCTGACCTTGCTGAGCAGCCCAACGAGTAACCCATTAAACCACCAAGGCTCCTTCCAGCCATAAGGATACTAAAAATTAACACGTTAGCATGCAAACACGAATGGAATGCATCCTATCTGCTTAGCTCCATAGGGGTTAAGATTCCTTTTGCCATCTCTGTAGAGGAATGCCAGGGATCCATCACATTCTGGTTTCCTGCTTTTCCGATACTACGACATTTCATTCTCTCCTCTCTGTGGAGAAGTTTTCAGAGTGAATTTTCTGCAACGCTGTGGTTCTCTGCAGGAGAAAGACGAGCCCTTTACTCCTGTCAAGAGGGACAGTCTCAGAAACCCCTGGGGCCAGTTCTCTCCTGTCCCCCAGGGTTTTGCTATGAGTCAGAGGGACTCATTGGCAGTGAAAGAGATGGTTCTCTGCCCCAAGGTATCTCTCCGCCAATCCGCCCATGGTTCTCTGGAAGAACTCTACATTTGTCTGCATATCTTGTCCCTAGCTATTTGTTTTTCCTCACAGTGTCCATCACAAACGGATGTGCATCCAAACCACCCAAGAGCCATTGAGTGTCAACTGATCAACAATCTACCAGGCATTGACCACTGTTCTAGGATTGATCAGGATTTGATCAATTGAAAAAGGTCCTCCTGGCACCTGCAGTGAGATATCTGGGCCAGGGAGGAAGGAAAAAGCACACCTCCCCTCCAAAAAAAAAAAA
>NW_022103920.1:79182846-79184838 GCF_000313985.2 Echinops telfairi
CACTGCATCAATGTGAACTCACAGAAACCCGACAGGGCAGATTAGCACCGCCTCTTGGGGTTTCCAAAGGCTTTAAATCTTTACATCTTTCTCCAGGAGATCGACCAACGGGTTTGAGCTACTATCCCCAGCAGCTCAATGCATAGCCCACGACCACCATAAGAGCTTCGTCTCGAACCAACAGTTGTATGACATTCATTTGCCTTTAAATATTTAGGGGTTGAACTACATCACTGATCAGTTTCAAAGAATGCCAAGGCTGCTCTTAAGTTTATACACATGTACTTATAACGTGAGTTGGAATGCAGAATAATAAAGCCACCTTCTCCTTTTTAATATTTCATCTCAAGTAAAAAGACCATTTTCACCTTCTGTCAGCTTAAAAAAAATGTTTTTTAAACAAAGTCAGAGACTAATGGAAGCTGGAGATGGTAGAGGGCCCCTTGTCACAAGTGGGATCGGCTGGGACCCTCCCAGTCACTTCTGCCCTAGCAAGCCTGGAACAATTAACCCTTTGACGTAGGCAGAATTCCAGGATGAGGCTGCAGGAAACCGGGAAGGAAATCCCGGTGGAGGCTGAGTGATAGGGACCCTACGCTGGCAAAGGCTATGCCAAGATTCAGTTCCAAAGAGTCTGCAAAGTCCCCTTCCCACCCATTTGTCATGAGTAAATGAGGGCAGGGGAAGGAAGCAGGGTGGGTACCCACACTTAACAAAAGGCCTGACCGAGGAGAACGGGCGGGGCGGGCGGGGCGCAGGCAGGCTCTCCAGGGAAAGAACTGCCAGGCAGGGATCTCGCAGACACCCTTAGATCGATGGTTTCACACTTTGGAAACTGGAAGTCAGTTTAGGAGCTATTGTTGGTGTTTCTAACCTACAAGTCAATATGTAGTCAGGCCTCTTGGCAAAAATATAGTGGCTTTTTGTTTTAAAAAAAATAAATACAGCAATCCTAGTCCAGCAAGTTGGCCCCACATCCAGACAGATACTAGTACTTTAATGCAGCTACTTCATGGGTACGAACTTCTCAAGTCCACGTGAGGACTCCAGTCAAGAAAACACCTGAGCATTCCTGTTCTTCTTTACCATGGGGCCACTCACCACCACCTGCCTCCCTGCTGGCCACAGGCCTTCGGTAGCTCTTCCTCTGGACTGCCAGCAGCCCTGCCACCTTGGATTCACAGGCCCGCTCGGCCTGAGAGACAGGCCACCCGGGCAGTCAGGAGTGAGCTCAAGAGGCTTCCTCACTCAGCTGCCTCAGTCTCACCTCTCAAAGGGAAGTAATGACATTCCTCACACGCCTCTCCCCCACCCTCCTTTTTAATGAACACTAACAAACAAAATAGGCAGTGGCTATTCATTTGTTGTAGAATGAAGTCAAACAGTTTTATGTCATTCTAAAACCTCTCATGGTCTGGTCTCACCATATCGCTCATGAATTTTCACCAAATCTTATTCTTCCCACCTGTGTCATCACCTAACCCCCACCCCTTCACCCCCAAATCCTAGAATCTGGAGACATGGAATGACATGGGATTTCCAAAGCCATTCTGTACTTTGATCTCTGTGCATTTATTTTTTCCCCACTAAGAATGCTTTCTTTGTATTTTGAATAGCTTCAATCCAACACAACCCAGGTCAAATTTAAGGCCCAGGTCAAACTCTACCTCCACCAGAAGACATACTTGTGCCTCTGCCTTAACGACTCTATAGCTCTTTGGTTCTCACCACTGTCTCTTCAGTGTCTTTTCTCCAAACTAGACACTAGACTATATTTGTTGAGGGCAGGCAACATCTACAGTTCTTCTGGGTCCCTTAAAGCATCACACATGCAAATATAGTTATATGAGGATGGGGAAATAGATCTATGTGCCTATATTTATAGGGTTAGTATTAAGGTAGCAGAGGGACATTGGGCCTCCACTCAAGTACTCCCTCAATGCAAGAATACCTTCTTCTATTAAATTGGCATTCTATGATGCTCACCTTCCC
>NW_022103920.1:79186262-79215489 GCF_000313985.2 Echinops telfairi
TGAGGGCAACAAATGTATAGGTGTGCTTTACACAATTGATCTATGTATTGTGATGAATTGTATGAGCCCCAATAAATTGATTTTTTTTTAAAGTAAAAACAAAACAAACAAACAAAAAAACCCAAGGGTATCCGGAAGTTTGGGGATGGTATCTATGTTTATGATAAAGGAACGGTTCAGCAGGCTGATGAGTAAGCTCTAAGAGGTGTCCAGCTACAGTCTAGATGGTTCCTTTAGACTTTCCGTGATGCTTTGATCAAATCCAATAAAGTTTATGTAATGAAAAAAAGAAGACCTGAAACATACTGCAGGTAGGGGGAAAAGAACAAAAAATCCCTATCAAATGATTATCTGACTTTTTGGCAAAAGTTATCAACCATTTGGTGATAAAGAGGACATTCTTGTATCTATCACATCAAAAAATTTTTTTAATTCAAAATCTTTTTTTAACATAAACCAAAACCAAACCCACAGCCATCAAGTCAATTCTGACTCACACTTTGACCCAACATAGGATTTCTAAGACTGTATATATTCATAAGAGTAGATAGATAACTTCTTCTTCCTCCTGTGGAGCAGCTGGTAGGTTTGAACTACTGACCTTGTGGTTGGCAACCCAAAGCCTAACCTGCAGCACCATCAGGGCTACTTTGCTTAACATAGCAGAGCCCACGTATTCCCCATCATCAGGGGGTTAAAATTCGCCAATGGTATGTTCTAAATGCCTCTCAGCAACTATTTCCTCCATTTCCATAGTTTAGCTACAAGTCTCAGCTAGCTTATTGCTACAATAATTTTGTAAGGGCTCTAACACTTTTCTCTTTGCCACTTATTCCTCCTCTTAACCAGTGCCAGAGAGATCTGAGGAAGAGCACATCTGACTAAGCCATTTCCCTTCTTTGATGGGCCTCCTTTGCTGGAAAGGCAAGTCCACACTTCTTCGGGAGGCTACCACGTCTTTCATAACAATGCAAGCCTCCCTTCCAGCCCACCTTCTGCACGCTCCATGAATCACCCCATCCTCGAGTCGTGTGCCTTCCTGCCGGTCCCTCTGCCTGAAATGCTCCCACTTGCCCTGCCCTGCTTTATGACCATTACTCATCCTTCAAAAGTCCCCAATTGGCTGTACTCACCCTTTCCTCTATTGATCTAATCAAAGAATGAAGACGAGGCAAATAAAACGCTGATCTAATAGATCATTTCCTAAAATACTTTACAGCCAAATATCTCTTCCAATATCATAATGTTGAGAAGAAATAGCCAATCGCTGTCCCCTTCTTCAAGACTTCTTAGAATACGTTTGAACTCTTTAGGGATGAGTATTGGCAGAATTTGCCTGTGGCTAGTTAGGAGGAACCTTGGTGGCATAGTGGGTTATGCACCAGGCAATAAACCACAGGTTAGTAGGTTAGACACCACTAGCCTCTCTACGGTAGAAAGATGAGGCTTTCTACTCCCATAAAGAGGTACAGTTTTGGAACGCCACATGTGCTGTTCTAAATGCACATGTTTATAACGATGCCACTTGCTAGTTTAAGGAACGATTAGAAATGCCTCCTTGGAACGCTCCACCAGGCTTCAATTAGCAGCGAGATCTACCAGCAACCAAGGCTCGATCCTAACGGATTCACGCGTTTCCCTGGGCAGTGCAGCCTGCAGGCACCTTTCTCACGGCGACACGCATGTATAAAACGGTATGTGATTCTGGACCTGGAGGAGCAGTGGGGTTTAGTAACAAATACAAAATAACTCACTGGGCAACTTGGACCCTACCTCCAGTTCTTACCACTGTCTACTTAACTAGCTTTGGCTCCGGAAAAGGAGGTGAGGTAGACGGAGCATTTTAAAATCCTGAGAGAAAGGAACTGTCTGTAACTTCAGGGATTGGCCATTCTTGCTGTTAACAAGAGGAGGAAACGGCGTTTACATTCAGTAAACTGCGGTTTCCTGCACGTCATGCGGTGTAACTGAGGCCCCAGGAGCAAGAGCAGACAACAGCGATGGACAAGAAAGCAAGGACATGAAAAATGAAAGTGTGCCACCAGTCTCACAAGCACTGTGAACTTACAGTACAAACCCGAGACTCAGATGGACAAGACGCTCGTTAAGGTACAAACAAGGAGCTCGGCGACACTCTCTCACTGCCACTGAGTTGGTTTCGACTCATAAAGACGCTGTAGGGCAGGGGAGAACTGTCCCCCTGGGCTCCCGACACAGGCAGTCTTGAGAGGAGCAGAACGCCCTGTCCGTTTTCGACGTTTATAACCCACCAGCCACTGTGCAAGAGGACGGTGTGGACGTCTGCGTCCATCAGACTGCAGTGGGGGCAGTGCTGCCCTGTCTGCAGGAAGACCATGAATTAACATCAGCTCCGCGGCAATGCATAAAACAAACTATTACAACAATCTGTCAGATGACTTTACCCCTAATAAATTGATTCTAAAAGGAGTATCTAGTATCTTCCACCATTAGTATTACATTGCAAACCTTCTCCCAGGTATAGGAAGTCTACATTACCAGTGCCAAGCTCGGACTTCTGTGGTTACACATTTGGAAAGTTATTATATTCGCAGTAGCTGGAACCCTTCATAATATTCTGGGTTGGACTAAATATTAAGATAAAGACAACACAGGCGTGGATTTCAGAAGTGCAAGGTTATTTGTGGCTGAGGGAGGATGAGCCGTGGTGGTGGAGTGGTGCCCTACTGGTTGTTTGATGCTGAAAGAATCTCACCCGACCTCACGTTGTCACTGGCTCACCGAACCCAATATGCAACCAATGGTAAAATACAACCTTTTATCAGGAAAGAAAAGAGCTCACAGTTAAATGGCGGCAAGTCCCCTTATCGTTAGCTGTGAAGACCCAAACGGATTTCAGGGATGCTGACACATGGAGGAAATGTGTATCTTGGCATCAATAAAATAGGACCTCCGAAAATGGTAGCTTTTCTGAATTAAAATAAATCAATGGAAATATTGCCCTGAGAAACGAATGCCACGCACTTCCTTATCCTAAGATCCCTGCAAACATTAGGAGTCTTCAATACAGTACCTCCAGTGTGCTCTTAACAACTGGAGCGAGCCCCCACTTTTCAATACTACCGAGCAGGGTGAAGGCCCAAGACTTCCACCCACTCCTCAAGTCAACAGTCACCCCCTGAAACAGTCAGTCACCAAGCTTTGAAACTCCCACCCCCACCCCCCGAGACACCAATTGCTCCCCTTCAAAGTCCCCCTGTTAGGGATGTGAGGTGTTATTAAACTAAGCAGCATGCCTTCCCCCAGCATCTCACCTCTGCTCCCACTCATACCACCCTGCCATTTGTATCGACGGGTTTGGAAATGAACACGAAGCAATTTTTCTCCCCCTGGAAAGGGCTGCAAATGAAATTCCAAGAAAAAATTATATCCGGAGAAAGACATGTTTGTAAGGACTGAGGAATTTTCCACGCTGGGAGCAATCGTGGATAGTTCAGCACTGGACGTGGAATCTTACAAGCAGCAGCAACAATATAAACCGACAGCAATGTGTGGACGAAGAGAGCGGTGCCATTGTCTCCCAGCGTGAGGGCAGCACTCCGGGCTGTGAGGCTCCGGCTGAATAACTGCTTTCAGGGGAAGAGCACAGCGTGCCCTCCCTCCCGTTTTAACTCTACCCCAAACAATGTCACTCTTGTTGGGACACAAGCTTTCCGAAGTTACTGGGAAACTCCCTTCTGACACTCCCATTTGGCGAGAACATCTTTGGTCTGTTCTTCTGTTCTTATCTATTTCAAGGGACTTAGGATACATTTGCTCGGCAATTAAATCCACCCCTGTACTAAACATAAAGTACATCAAACTGTTTCTTTAGAAATTCATATTCTCTAAACGATCTGCTGGGTAAAACTTCTAAGGTCACACTTGAAAGTCATCAGATCAGACTCCTAAGTAGAATGTACATTCATAGCTGCTTAGATGTGTGTGCATATTTTGAACACACTCTAATTTGGAGACCGGTTCTCTTATAAAACTCCAATATCCTAAACCACCCGTGTAGAGCTACCAGCACCTACCACGGTTCACTAGGGATGATGTCTAAAGTAAAATAAACTCAGAAATTTAAAATAAGCTATTATTTCCTTCGACATACACCCAGGCAGCAGCATCTTTCTGCCCCTTCCAACCCGATCCCCAAGGGGAAAGGTGCTTACGTGCTCCGATTTCTCGTGTTCTTTTCTGTCCGTCTGCAGGAGGTGACAGTTTTCCCTGGCCAGCTTCTGGACCAGCTCAATCCGTCCGAGATCATCTCTCTCGTGCAGCTTACACATCACCCCGGCCTTCAGCGTCGGAGAGAAAGCGAAGATATACTTGAACCCGCAGTCCCAGGACATGACACCACTGCACAGGGCACCTCAGAGCAAGCTCATCTTTACTGTCGCCGAGGACAGGCTCGGAGGAACGCTCTGCCTCTCCAGACCCAAACGCTAGGGTACGGATGGAGGAAGGTCACAGCCAGTAGGCTTAAGGCCGCGATCATGGACCCGTGTCTGTCACGGAGGGCAGGGCAGAGCAAACGAAACCATTTGCTCCTGAGTGTGTGCCTGATAGACCTCTGTCTGTTTGTTCCCGACAGCCTGTTTCCTGTTACACAAGCGAGGCCGGCCAAGAGGTGAAAACTCATGGGAAAGTCAGCCAGGAACCACTCTGGCAAGAAGGGCGAAGTGATAGAGTCCTAAAAATAACGGGACAGGATAGGACCTCCTCCTTCTTCAGTGTCCTGCTCGCGGGCCCTGCATAAATACAGAGTTCACGAGATGACACAAGGATTTTTTTTTCTCTTCACGAATGGAACATTACTATGGATTACTCATAAGATTCCCCCAATTTTGCGTGAACAACTGTGGCATTTTTATTAAACACTGGAAAAACAAAGCTTCGTATTTCATCCATCAGGGTTTGTCACTGATCCCTAAAGCATCATGGTTTTTCATCCCCAAAGCACCTCGGTGATGATATTACCAGGAGGGAGGGGACGCTCGGATTAGATGTGTATTGTTGTTGTTGTTAGTTGCCATCGAGTCGGCTCTGGCCTACAGTGACCCCGTGCACCACACAACCAAACTCTGTCCGGTCCTGCGCCATCCTCACAATTGTGCCTCAGCCAGAGCCCACTGGGGCCGTCGCTGTGTCAAGGCCTCTCCTTGGGAGCCTTCCCCTCCCTCCCTGCCCTTCACTTCACCCAACCTGATGGTCTGCATTAGCTAATCTAACACACGACTCATGACCTGCTCCTCTGCAAGTTCTTCTGAGAATGGTGCACAGTGGCGTTCTCGGGCATGATCTCACACAGAAAGCTCCAGTTTTATTTGGCAGGAACCGTCAGAACTTTGGGACCTTTGTTTCACCCCCTAGAACCGTAGATTTTGAACGTAGTTGCACAGCAGTGACAAATATGGGGAAGGGGCCAGTTAGTGAGCCAATGCCTCACAGCGGAAAGTCTTCGCCAAATGGACTCACGTTGCTGAGTGGGCATGGGAGAAATGGGACCATCTGCACAGACAAAGGCGGAATCGGTTTTGCCAAAGACAGACTCCTCATCTGGGAGTTTCTGTAAAAACTCACAAGGAAATAGACCTGGGGGAAAAACGCTCCTGAAGCCAAAGCACAGGCTCCCAGAGGAAAGCAAGTGCAGTTTCTCCTCTACCGGCAGGGGGCGTTTGCACAACATCCTCCTCAGTGGCTTCCAGTTCCCCTCTAGCACTTCCTTTGATGAGGGTCTCTGATTGTCTGAAGGGAGGGTCTTTCCGCAACAGAGCCAAAACTGCGGGAAACTCCCTCACCCAGGTAGACACCATTTAACGTCGCCCCCTATGTACTCGCTTGCCTGCTAAAGCAATGACAACAGAATCTATGCCTTATTGAAGATGACAATCTTTCAAGTATTGAAATACCAACATTAGCCATACCCTATTTTAGCCTCCTCTAGGGATTGACCCCCAGTGCCCTTGCCCTTCTTTATTCACCCATTCGCTCAGCAGAATTTACGTGAGCCAACACTCTGTGCCAAGGCCTATCCCAGCTCCTAAGGTCAGGGCAGTCAAAATTTTAAAAAGAAAAAAAAAAAGTAAGTCCTTTATGTTATGAGTTTAGGTTCAAGATGCACTGTCTACAGGTAGATATCACTATCCATACCGATAGCAATATGTTAAGAAATGGTACATATGAAATATCAGGTGGTGAAATATGACAAGAAGCACAATGAAGATGGGTAAGGGAACAGGACAAGTCTCTGGGTGGTACAGGTGGTTGGCGCTCAATGGCTACTCTAAGTAAACATGGACACTTCACACCATGCAGCAGTCGGCATTTTGGAAGCCCCAGTCTGTTAGATCTGCTTCTGTTCATTTGTACAGCCAAGAAAACCCTCTGGGTCAGCTCTAGTCTGCAACACGTGGGGGTGAGATGAGTCGAAACCAACTTGACAGCAACTACCACCAGGAGGACACGGGAGTGCCTGGAGGTGCGGTTACGATAGGACTGATGGACAGGGCTTCTCTGGGGAGAGGACCTCTCAACAGAGCTCTAAAGAGAGGAAGGACCTCCGAGACTCTGAGCATCCGGAAGAAGAGTGTTCCAGGCAGAGTGATAGCGAGTGTAAGGGGCCAGAGGGTAACGTTTTTTAAAACAGTTTCATTGGCATCTACTTCACACATCACACAACTGAATTGTTCACTCATGTTCAGAAGAGTTGTGCAATCACCACCACAATCAATTTTAGAACATTTTCTTCTCATACTCCTCGTTGTTAGCTCCCTGGATTATCTCTATTCTCCTCTGCCGTGCCCCTAGGCAATTGCCAGTCCAGCAACTATCTCTATAGAGCTTCTTATCCCAGATTTCATACACAGAAAACCAAATGAAACAAAGATAGGAAGCAAACAACCAAAAACCAACTAGACACAAAATAAGAGCACATCAGTCAAAAAGAATGCAGACAATGTTAAAAAGTTAAACCAATTTGAAGTGGGTCCAAAAGGAGATCTGATGATGACCAGCTAGGTCGGCTTTACAAGGCTCTCTTCTAGCCAGGCTACTCACACCCCTCCACCGTGGTCAGAAGGGATTCACTGGAGGCTGACTCCCTGTGAATCCATGAGGGCAGTTTAAACCCTACAAAAGGATTTGGGGTTTCCATTGTCATCCATGGTCTTCTGCAAACGGGGTGTTCACAATTGAAGCTCTGAAACCATCCCTTCCTCCAGATCTGGATTTTATAATATACAATCCTTGGATCACGCAGGCTAGTGTGCTTCTTCCGTGTGGACTTAGTTGCCATCTCACTTCGATGGTTGCTTGTTTGAAGACAGGCCTTGAAGACAAGACCCCAGATTATATTCTTTCTGACAGCTGGTCACCACCTGGCTCCTTCACCACACTTTGCTATAGCACCATATCTTCAGTGAGCACTTCATGAGGGCTATCAGGTGATGACTGTTTTTGACATAGTCATAGAAAAGCAAAGCTGGTGGCATGGCTAGAGTGGACCTGGCCAGGAGTTGCTATTGTTGAATGCTGTTGAGTCGATGCTCATTCATAGTGACCCCATGGGACAGAAGATAAATGTCCCATCGAGTTTCCCAGGTCTTCTCCTGCAGGGTTACTGAGTGGGTTCAAACTCTCAAACTTTCAGTTAGCAGCCAAGTGCTTGATCATTGTGGATTATCAGGCCTCCCACAGTAGTGGAACAGGAAGGAGATGTGAGATGGGCCAAATCACATCACTCATTTTACTCAAATGTTGTGAAAAGACATTGGATTACGTTTTTCTTTTTTAAATTAAAGTCCATGAGGTGGGAATCCTTTGGAAAATTTAGAAAAGAGAATTACTCGAATGTGTCTTATATTTAGTGGGTCATTCTGGCTTCAGGGCGGAGAAAACACTGATGGGGCTTGGGGAGCAGACAGCAGGTGCAGCTGCAAAGCTCTCCTGATGAGCATGGGAAGTGGCTCGGATGGGGTAGTGGCAGAGAGGTGAGAGGTGGTGAGACCCTGGAGCTATTTCAAAGGCAGTGCAGATGGATGTTGTTATTTGGGTGTGCAAAATATCTGACTTAGGCAACTGGAAGGATGAGGTTGCCACTTACCGAGACGTAGGGGTTAAGTTGGAAAGAATGACACTTACTAGGCAGCTGCATGGAGTCGCTGGATCGGCAGTTTGCTGGTTTAGCAGAAACAGCCACACTGGACTTAGCACTTTGGGGGTCACTGCTGTGTAGATGGTATTTAAAACCAGGCGTCCAAAATGAGGTTTCCAATGAAGCGCTGTAGCTAGGGAAGAGCTGGCATGCAGGAGGCATATCTAATCTTTGGATATTGGGAAGAGTGAGAGAAATCCGACAGGAGACGAGGAGTCAATGAGAAGTCTCTGGGGACGTGAAAAACTACCAAATGCTGCTGAAATGCCACATAAGATGCCACATAAAATGCCACAAAATAACTGGCGTTGAATTTGACACAAGTCATCGGTGAGCTTGCAAAGGGCATTTTCATGGGAAAGACAGACTGGGAGGCAGTTCTTTTGAGATTTCCTACAAGAAATGGACCCCAGTTTAAGAGTGATGTCGAATGGGGTTCTGCGTGTTTGGCTGTTCAGGCATTTTGATATCTGTGTTAGAAATCACCCAGGAGAAAGGGAAATTTGATGATGCAGGAGGGAGAGGAGGCACTTTCAGAAGTGATGTCCTTGAGGAGGAAAAGGAAAGATAAGATCTAGCCCAGGAGAGTCACATCAACAGGCACACTTCACCTACGCTGACCACAGGAAAAGCGGAGGACGCAGATGCAGGCAGGCTGACATATCTGGCGGCGGGAGCTTGTGGGAATCCTTTACTGAAGGCATCTATTTCCCAGAACGACAAGAAGTGGAGTAATTCAGTGACAGTAAGGCCTTTGGGGAGATGATGGTGGAGCTCTGAGAACAAACAGCAGGTAGGAAGTAAGTCATCCCAGTGGCATGGGCTGACGACCTTTTTTCTGTAAAGCACTATGCAGTAAATATTTTACCGTTTGATGTCCATGTAGTCCCCGCGACAACATTCAATCATGCAATTGTGGGGCAAGAGTAACCAGAGACAAAGCATAAGTGAATGAGCCTGGCTATGTTCCAATAACATTTTATGTACAAAAATTGGAGGTGGGCCAGATTTACTTGTGAGCCATGGCTTGTCCACTGTTGGCCTAAGAGAAGAGGAGATTGGACTGAGGAGCAAGACTACGATTATCAGGCATTAATAGGGCCCACTTGATCTTATTTTTAGGCTCATTTCATAATCCTAGCAATCTCCTCAGGGCATTTTCTGTTTGTCAGGATTTTAATGGCATCCATAACCCAAGACAATGCTAAGTATATGGAGTGATCATAAAGACGCTCTGGTTTTAACCATTACTAAAGAGGCTAAGGTGTTACTTTGAGGACTGAAGTGCACTTGACCCAAGCCAGAGTATTTCATTCCCCTCATATGCGTAGGAAAGTTGGATGTTGAATAGGGAAGACCAGAGAAGAATTGATGCATTTGAATTATGGTGCTGGCAAAAAATGAAAGTACCACGGACTGCCAAAAGCACCCACAAATTTGTCTTGGCAGAACTACAAGCAGAATGCTTCTTAGAGGCAAGGATAGGGAGACTTCTTCTCATGTACTTTGAACAGATTGTCAGGAGACCAGTCCTTGGAGGATGTCATGCTTGGCAAAATAGAGGGGCAGCGATAAAGACGACAACCTTGGACAAGATAGATTGACCCACTGGCTGCGACAATGGGCTCAAACCTAAGAACAATTGTGAGGATGGCGCAGAACTAGACAGTGTGTCTTGTTGTACACAGGGTTGCAATCAGTGGAAACTGACTCAATGGGATCTAAAAAAACACCACCACCAAGATAACAGAGCATCCATGGAATTAAGCATCCTCCTTTAAAGTAGGGAGTCAAGGAAACTATTAGGAAAATCTCTAGTCACAAATGATTAACATCTGTGTTAGTCTGGGTACTTCAGAGAAACAAATCCACAGAAACTCATATGCATAAGAGAGAGTTTTATATAAAGGGTAAGTGCGCATCAAGAAAACATCCCAACCCAGTGCTGCCCAAGCCCACAAGTCCAATATTAATCCATATGTCCGACACCAATCCACAAAGTCCTCCTCCATCTCACAAAATACACACTATGATGCTGACTGCAGGAGGAAAGCTGAGTCTGTGAGCGTGTAAGCATCTCAGCGCTGGCAGGGGTCTCCACACAGCTGCTCCAGCACTCAGGGCTGCATCGGGGTAGGTCCATGTAGCTTCTCCTAGGGGATGTCTTGCATGAAGTGAGCCTTGCCAGCTGAGGCAGAGAACTAGCTAAGGCAGCTTCACCCTGGTCTGACCATCAGAAAGTAAAAGACCCGAGAACTCAAAAGGCGAGGCTCACTGAGCCATTTGTCTCTCTGCCCTTCAATTAACTCCACATGTGTTTATCGGGCAGGTTGGCACAATAAACTAACTACCTCAATCCACCCCTTGCCAACTTGGCACCTGTACAAAATTCTTCAGCCTCACAATTGCAATTAAGTAACACCTATACCTTAATCCTATAATCCTGTGAATATGTTACCCCACCTATGAAAGTTTGTAAGCCAACCACTTCATGCCTTTATCCTTCCAATTTTGGGTTTCCATTTTAACATCCTTCAAATGTTTTGAGACTTAAATGAATGTATCTATAAAATCCCTTCATGTGGACCATCTTATTTTCTGACCTTGTGTAACATATTAATAATTTTTAAGTTAGAAAAAGAAAAAAGGTAAATTTTTGCAAGCATGAAGAAAAGGGCATGGAAGACTCTGATTTAAAAAAAAAAATCTTATCTTCTGCTGAGGAATTTATAAAATGTTCTTATACTTTATAAAATAAAAAACTATAGGCTTAAACTAATGTGACAATGCAAGCTTTGTCTGATTTAAAAAATCCAAGGACTGATTTAAAAAATAATCTACCTGAATGTAAATATTAAAGATTCAGAAGAGCCATGTCAGGTAACTAAGTCAGCTGGCTCTCCTCCTTTCCCTCGACATTGGCATGGCTGGATGCGATTTCTGACGCTAAAGAACCCCAGTGGGAACGGGGAGGGTTTCCTATGCTGTCATCTTTACAGGGGCAGCTAGCTCACCAGGCCGGTTCTCCTGTGAGGCTGCCGGTGGGGTTCAAACTGCCAGTCTTTCGGTTCGTGACTGAGCATTGGACGATTGTGCCACCAGAGCTCCTTAGGACAATGACAAGGGGAAGCCATCAAACTGAACCCACTGCCCTCGAGTCGATTCGACTCATAGAGATCCTAGTGGACAGAGCAGACCTGCCCCTTTGGGTTTCCAGGACTGGAAAGCCTCATCTGTCTCTGGAGTGGCTAGTCAGTTCCAACCACTGACCTTGGGGTCTGTAGCCAGATTTGTAACCTCTGGCAGCCCCAGGGCTCCCCGAGTGAAGTCAGATGTGGGGTAAAAGACAGAAATAAAAGGACAAGAGTCTAAATCTCCATGCAGCCTTCACTGGTTGGCGATGTGCGCACAATCCTCTGAAGAGCAGTTAGGGGCCCCAGCCCCACCAGGTGCCGCTCAGTCAAATCCGGCTCCTGGCCATCTACGTGTGTCAGAGTTAGAAGTATGTTCCAGAGAGAGTTCTCAATGGGTTGTTTCCTCCCAAGGAGACACCTCTGGGTGGACCTGACCCTCCAACCTTTGGCCTAGGAGCTAAGTCCATTAGCTGTGTGCGCCATCCAGGAAGAACTACTAGACAGAAGCCCTCGGATTCCTTCTCTGTCCTTTCAGGGCCTGGCGTCACCAGGACCTGCTCTGTGGCTGCTCATTCAGGTGTGTGACTGAGTAGTCTGAATCTCTCTCTGCCCCCCAGGGGGACTTCCCTGGGAAACAAAGGGGGTGTGGGCTCGGCCCAGGCAAGAAAGGTCCACTGGGGAGAATACCAAGAAGTGAACTAAACTAACATGTGAGGCAAGCCTGTTAACCTCCTCAGTCTGAGCCCCAACTGGGCTGAGATTCCACAGATGCCGATTGGAAGTCCGTCTTTCCTTCTGGCTGTGGGTCACACACACATATTTTTTTAACAACTGCTAGTAGTGCGCTGTGGGTTAGGCATTTGGGTTGCTGAGCACAGGATAGGCAGTTCAAACCTACCAGCTGCTCCATGGGGGAAAGATAAGACTCTTCCCAGAGAGATTTATGGTCATGGAAATCCCTCTGTAAGGTCACTGTCTAAACAATCCTAAACTCTAAACAGTCCCCATGCCATATGAGGATCCTAAATATAGAATTTCCTCTCATGAAGAAACATATGTTTATTAGAACCAGACATTTGGGTGCACTCGACAAATCCCACTTAAATACCAAACTGCTAATACTTAAAAGATAGGGTCCAGATCAACTTAATTCTTTCCTATTTACTTCATCTCTTAAAATTATTTTTAAAAGTTTATTGTTCTCTCAATATTCTGGTCTCCACATAATTTCTAGATGCATTTTCACAACACAATAAACTCTCCAGCACTCATTACATAACAGCCATCCATCACACAGGGCTTTCAAAGACAGGTGAGAGGGCTCCTTCCTTCTCTGAAGAATGTGAAGCCCAGAGAAATGGCCATGTGTCCTAGCTGGCTTCCAAGGGCAGTCCGATTTGGAAGCACCATGCTAAACCAAGTTCTCAGGGGATCGCTTTCACAGCTCCATAATTTAGTGATTTAATTCAGGAAGCCCATGAATTTATTAATATATTTCGGGAGCTTTGTTATGACAGGAGATGTAAGATAAATAACAGCCCTTGATCTAGACTTTCATATTCCTGGTCTGTTTAATTTATCTATGTGAGATTAATTACAAACAGCTTACCTAACACTTCTAGGCCAAGAAAAATAAAAGATTAATGCACAACTGTCAGAAGAGTTATTTAAGAGCCTTATTTCAAGGTCTGCTACTTTTTCTTAAAAGGCAAAAAATAATAATAATACAATAATGTTTCCATCATGCATTATTAAAGCTATTCATATAATTTTCGGTTTTGGAGAAGAAAAATGTTATAAACGCAAATGAAAAGTCTGTTTCCTTTATAAATGGAGTCATAAAGATGCTGGGCTCATTCTTTTGGTGGTAAGATGAAACCTGGACAGCACTCCCTCAGGAAAGGCCACACAGATGACAAATGAACAACCTATATGTGACAAAAGGTGAAATAGAGCAATTCAGCGCATGGAAACATCGTCTGCGTTACTCTATCACCGTTTCAAAGACACCTAGGCAAACACCACCCAACAGTTGCTAAGGGAAGAAAGACTAGGATAAGGGAAGCCGCCCTTTAGGAAGCACTTTTGCAACAGCAGAGTGCTAGACAAATGCTGGGTATTTGGGCAAATCCCTATTGGTAATTACAGAATGGATTTAATTTAGTTTAAAATGTAACTTTGAATACCAATTCATAAAGTTGAAATCATTGTTTTCTCGTTTTCAAAAGAAAATTCCAAACAACAGAATAAACATATTCAGATCACATGGCTCAGTTATATGTAATCTATTTCCCAAACAGACAACAAGATATCAAGAATGGCCAAAGACTCACCATACCTGGTCATACTGCTACTAACAGTAACGTGAGAGCAGCAAACTTTTCTTTTTCTCACATTTCTTCAGGGAGAAAAGGAAACAATGACAAAGCTTCCCTGATTAGAATACAGAACATGCCCTGGGGTAACAAGGAGCCTACACAACAAGAAGTGCACAGGAGAGGAAATCTAATGCCAAAGCCATGTTTGCCAGTTCCGGATCCACAAGAACGGCGGCAAAACAGGCGCTGTTGAGTTCATTCCGATTTAGCGTGGCCCCATGGGGGTGACAGGGGCCCAGTACTCCACGGCTGGGCTGGCTTGATGGCTGGTTTTTCCGAAGCAGGTCTCATAATGCCTCCATGTTATAGAGAGGAGAGCAGTATGGGCCGTGTGTGACTCAGATACAGGGATGCACGACACACTGACGGGAATCAGAGGCACTAAGGTACTTGCCCAAAGACACCCATTCTGAAGAAGAGGTGGGCTGCAAGCCCAGGCTAGGTTAGGTCGCCCCACTCTGCCCACGCTCCCCAGCACGAAAACCAGGCGTTTCAAAGGCAGAAAGGCTATTTTGAGAAAGAAGGAAGATTCGTCTGGAAAATAGGAAACCTGTGTGTACACCATCGTCCAGTCAGTCTCTCTGGGGTCAGTGACCATCCTGCCTCTTTATGTACTCAAAGTCTTCAACAGCCCAGGCAGGGCCTGTTCCCCACAGTCATATAGCTCACCACATAATGAGAAGGAAAGAGAACTCCATTTCTAGGCAGCATGCTTAAAATATACTCAAGAGGAAAGATGGCAAAAATGCAATATTGATTGCATTTATATATATATTATTTAGTTTACAGATATTGAGGTATTTGTCATAGTGGCTGGCATACTCAATTAAATGTAGACCCAGCAAGAATCAAATTTTATGTAAAATTACACATAATTGTGCACACACAGAGGATGTGCATGCATGCGTACAAGCACTCCTTTATAATTCCGCCTGGGATAAGGTCATGCATTTTTCAAAGTTTTCTTAAGTTACTAATGAATCTATCTAGACAGCACTGGTATACAAGGGCCTGCAAAATCAAACCATTAAAACCCAGCCAAACTCACTGCCTTCAAATGGATTCTGAGTCCTGGGACAGGGACGGGCTAACTGCCCCTCTGGGTTTCTGAGACTAACCTTTTTTGGGAGTAGAAAGCCTCATCTTTCTCCTGTGGAGCAGCGGACAGTTTCAAACCGCTGACCTTGAAGGGAGCCGCCCAACTCAGAACTCACGGTGCTCCCAGGACTCCATTAAAACAGTGTTTCAAGTAGCATCAGATCCAATTTTCGGACCAAACAGCAGATAACTGTGAGCGTTGCCTTCTCTCCTATGTAGCCTGGGCCACGCCCACAATTACCCTATCCAGCGAACTTCACACTTGACTTTCAACTCTGAGAGCGTCTCCTCCTGGACTAACTACCCATTTAAATTTGGTTCCGTTCCCCCACGAGTCTGTAGTTACATGGCTGTATCAAAGTTGCTGAATATGGCCACCGAGTGGGCTCTGTGTTCTTCAGAGAAATGAAATTGCACTGAGACAGACTTTCCTCCATAGAGCCAGGTCAAAACAACCAATAAGAGCGATGTAAATTTAGAGACATTTGGCCGACTAACGATGTCATTGCTTAAGACCCCACAGAGACAGTAGCAAATGCACTGCTCCGAGGAATGATGGCGAAGGTTTGCGTGAACAATCCCAAGGGTAATTTCAAGATGAAATCCGACGTACAATGTCAACATGGGCTTTACATCTTTGCAATCTTGTCGTGAGAAATCATTCTGTAGATGAATTTATTAAAAGCTTTACAATCTGTGAAATCTTGACTAAAGACATGGGCATGGCTTTCTGGCTAGAATCTACATTTAGGACTTTAAAGGTGAAACACAATGAGTCAGTGAGGTTAAATCATTAAAATCTGTAATTTTAGATGGAGTCATGAGTTGATAATACTAGATGGTCCAATGTTCTTATGCTGCCATGTTACCCGGAGGCTCGTTGCTACCAAAAGTATATCATGCCATACTTTAGAGGAGGATGGCACAGGATCTTTGGCATGCGGGCATTGCACTAATTTGTCTGGCAACCCCCGGCCGGCAGTGGTGTCAGCTAGGTTCTCCCCTGCCCGTTCCAGCGGATGGTCTGCCGTAAGGCTGTCCTCTACGTCTGGTCCTTCATTGGATTTCTTTACTTTCTCTGGGAAGGTAGGCCAGAGAGGGTAGGTCTGCCTAGAAATCCTTCCATGGAGAATCAACTGATAAATAGGATTTGCAAACTATGGACTGCCTAAGTTGTCTGGGGCTGCCACATCAGAAATGCCACAGGGGAGTGGTGGTGACTTTAACCAAGACATTTATTTTCTCACAGGTGAGGAGGCCAGATGTCCAAACTCAGGGCCCCACTCAGCTCGAGGGGAAGGCTGCTCTCTGTTGGCTCTGGAGAAAGGCCCTTGTTCACGGGGATCTGATCTTCAGGCGCATGGCATGTAGCACTCACCAGCTCTGCTTGCTTAGCTGTTCACTATCTCACAAGAGACGGAGTCAAACATACCCTCCACTATTACTGCCTCAGGAACCCCCACCCCCACCCCCACCAAAGCATACACTCCCGAGGGGGATTATGACCACAGGGAGTGAGGATTTACAACAGACACACACACACACACACACACACACACACACACCGCTTTTCAGTGGGAGTCGTGTGAAGGTTTACATAGCCGTTCATATACATTTTGTTTGTTTGGAAGACACAACTTAATCCATAACAGGGAAACAGTTTCATTAAAAAACAAAAACAAAAACAAAAAATCACTTTATTCCCAGTAATATAACTGCATTTGCAGAATACAAAACAGAAAAACCTCTGTCAATCCAATGCACGTGCACTATTTCAGCATGCTCAACACCCAGGCAGGGAACGATGGGGTTCACAGGCTGTGCCTTACCTGAGACTCTGGGACCCCTTCAGCTTCCGTCCCGGCGATGTGCTTGTCTCCACTTTCCTCCTCCTGTTCAAGGGCTAGAAAAGGAAGAGCGAGAGAAAGCAACAGTGTCAACCAAATGTCAGACAGACGTTTCAGATCATTTCTCTTTCAGATAGCAATTTAGCAGAAAAAAGTAGTCCAGGTAGACCCAGCAAATGTACATATCAGCACTAGTTTTTGTTTAGTCAAATGAAAAATTAAATACTACCACAGGCCTTTTTTTTCATGCATCTTGTTTCATTTATTAGCTTAGCGGCGGCGGTGCTTTTCTGCACCGAAGCACATCCAGCCCCCTTCTCTCAGGACTGAGCTTCATCAAAGTGGGAGCTGGGTATATAAACAGCTGCCCCCAATGTCACATGAGAAGTCACACACACACACACACATACACACACACACACACACACACACCCTCTCTCTCTCTCTCTTTAGGTGCAGCTCATAGCCACTACTTGTGACAGGGTAGAACTGCTTCACAAGATTTTCTTAGCTATCGCTTTTTATTTACTTATTTATTTAGCGATCACTTTCATGGGAGCTGACTTCCAGGTCTCTCCTGGTGGGCCTTTACCACCAAACTTCCGGTTAGGCACGGTTGAACCACCAAGGCTCTGTCCATATGTGTGTGCATATATAGAGTATACATACGCATCAGAAAGTTCCTGGGAAAATAAAGTGAAAAGATAATGGAATTCTCTGCAGCTTTTCTGAAGCTTGCACATAGACGGATTGCTTTTACTGGCAGCTGACTTCACAGAACCAAAGCAGCACAGTGGTTTCTAGTTGGATGGCTTGGTGCTCTGCCACCACAAAATTCCCAGCAGTGGACTCTGGACGACTCCTCTTCTCCCTATGCCAGTCCTGATCCCCTCTCTGCACTGGTCCAGTCACCTGCACAATGCCGGGTCCAGCCTCTCCCTAAGCCAGTGTAATCTGGACACAACCACTAAGAGAGCCAGTCTTAAAGGCAAAGAATGAGAGCCAGAAAGAGACAACGAGTCTCACAAAACCTGGAACCGGCATGTGCATGCTTTGGCTTTCCCTTGCTTGTTGTACCAGGCCCTCAGGCGCAGGCACGAGGATGTAATGACCACTTTCCTCTAGAGACACCTTGTTCTTGTACTTTCACAGATGGTTATCCAGCACCTACTATGCGCCTGGCGCTGGGATGTCTCCTTTGGGCAAGCTGGACAAGGCCCTTGCGCTCGTGAAGCCCACCCACAACAGCTGGAGACAGCCAATCAAAAGCAAGCACTGGCCCACTCACAACAGCAACACGGTCCACCAAAACAGACCAATCAAAGATCACAGGAAGAGTCGCAGGAGCCAATGGCGAAACGAGAGAAAGAAACTAAGGCAGAAAGGGCTTTCTACAGGAGAGGCCAGGGCAGGCCTTCTCTGGCGTGATACATGGCCTGAAACCCGAAGGTGGAGAGGGGGACCCTCAGGGCAGGACAGAGCACGAAAAGCCAGATTTTCGCCTGAAAATGCAAGGAGCCAATATAGGATTTTAAGTAGGGAAGTGTGTGATCTATTCATTTCAAAATTGTGGCGTCGTGGTGGAGAATGGGCAAGAGGAAGCAGAAGGTCCATTTGGTAGCTGCTGCTACCACCCATCTTTCCCAGACATGACGCTGGCTCAGAACAGGCGACGCGCAGAAGGGACAGGGGCGAGCGGAGCTATATCTGTGGATCGCACGAATACAATTTGCCCATGAATTGGAGACTGGGGGAGGTAGGGGTGGGAGGAGATCAAGGAGCAGAAGTAGGTTGTTTTTTTTATCTACCATGCAGTTTATACTCTTTGTCCTCTTGGGTAAAAACGGGTCAAAAACATAACCTCCTAGCTGGCGGTGAGCTCTCCTGCTACACTGTGGATCCCCTTGGCATTATTTGGTGTATCTGTAAGCATTGTACTCTATGCTATATATTTGTTAAGAACATTCCTTCAGGTACCTTTTGCTTTTCTGTATATTTATGCCGACAGTGCGGTCCTTACCATGGAAGCGCCCTACATTCAGTGCCGTGTCTACAGGACAAGCTATGTAACTGACTGATGTGAACCGTTCCTTCCCAAGCTACCCAAATGGCACTGCCTCATCAGAGCTACTTATACTGCAAAACTGTGCCCTCTTACAATGGTGAGGTCTAAAGAGGGGAGGAAACCGAAAGAACTAGGAGGATTCGAACCTGGTGAGTCTGCAAAAGCAGGATAGAAGCCGTGGAAGTGGGAGGGCACCTTTTTCTATTTTCAGCAAAAAGTTCCACACATGCTTGTTCAAAGGGGGCCCCTGTTGCCAGTTTAGAAGGAAATGAAGAAAGTTAGGAATAATGAAAAAACACGTTTCTTTCTGAAAAAGTAGAGGCAAAGTGCAATAAGTGTGTGTGTGTGTGTGTATGTGTGTGTAACAGCATCCTAAAAACCAATTAAAAATGCCATGAAGAGAAGTAATGAACTTCACTGAATCAAGTGGAATAACATAAGAAGTCTTTCCTCGGCCTGTAGTAAGGAGTCATTTTCTTGGAGGTTCAGCTGATAACACAGTAATGTGCAAACCCTCATCTGAAATAGCAGCCTCAATTTGAATGCCAGCAGGCTCACCCCGGTGGATAGGCTTCATCAGAGCTTCAGGGCTAGGATCTGACTACAGAGAAGGAGCAGGCGGTCTACTTGTGACAGCTGCCAGCATCTTCGAGAGCCTCTCCATGCTCGGGCAGACCTTAACCTTAACCCATGACGACAAAGGCAAGGGGGCATTCTCTTCCAACATATAAGTAATGTTATTTTCTTTTTGAAAAAACTGGAAAATTATGATTCCAAGAAAGCATTTTAGCCAGTGGTTCCCATCTACCACTTGGGAACAGAAACTTATTTTTCCTGGACTTCCACAGATTTGGGACGCCCGTGAGAGCACACCCACAGGAAACACAGAGAAAGCTCTGCTGGCCCTCTGCTCCTTAGGTGAAGGCTGAGGAATAAATGTAGGGGCCCTTTCTGACGTCACGTCTCGGACTGGTGCAGCAGCCCGTGAGGGAGGAGGGGGAGTCGTTCCTTAGGCTTTGGAGTGCCATGTTTCTTTTATCTGATCAGACTAAGGGTAGTAGGGCAGATTTCCTATGCAAATATTGATTCTGGGACAGTTCCCTTCAGGGGAACACATACACAGGAATGATAGCTTCTGGGACCAAGGGAGGCTGGGAACCTACTCGCTGCCAACACAAACCATCGCCTTATCTCTCAACACGCAGAGTCTAAAGGCAAGAAAAGGTCCTTGTTGGAAAAAATAAGAATAATAACATAGCATAACAAAAGTCACACCTATATAGAATCTAAGGCATATCTGTTGAATAGTTCACAAGAGAATCTGCAAGAGGCCTAAGAATACAAATCAACGAATGAACATTAATTCACATCAGAGTCCTCAGCCCAAAGGAATCAATTTGTAAGCCAGCCAACAGGGATTTAAGGCTGGCTTCGATATCTCTTTCTTATTGCCTTGGAGATAAGAATTTTTTCCCCTTTCCACCAACTGACCTGGTATGAGTGCCAAGAAAAGTTTCCTAACAATATGAGGGGCCTTCAAGAAGTTGGTGGAAAAAGTGGAATTCAAAGACAAGGGCATTTTCCCACGAACCTTTAGAAGCCCCCGCGCATTGTTCAGGCACAAGGGGGTGTGGTGTCCTTTACAGCGATGCTTCTTTACTGCCTGCCCTCGGTTTTGAAAAGGGAGGAGCTGCACCCACCGAGCGGAAGCGCACCACTCTCACGGGCACAGTCGGCACAGCCAAAGCCTTTCCTTAAAACCCCACCCAGCCGATTTTGGAGGATGTCACGCTTGGCAAGGCAGGGATCAGCGAACAAGAGGAAGGCCGTCGGCAAGATAGACCGACACAGTAACTGCAATGGTGGGCGTGGGCCCAGGAACAGTGGTGAGGGTGGCATGGGAGTGGGCAGTGGTTTGTTCTGTTGTACACAAGGTCACTGTGAGTCAGAACCCAACAGCAACAACAACTATTTATAAGCCAGCCACAAGTTTGACTACAGACAGACATTTAGTAGTCCAAGTCAGAGTATAATCTGCACTGTCGAGGAATGAGCAAAAACATACAAGAAAGTTTCGGTCAAAATTTCACGTGCAGAGTATTTTTAAGGGGAAAATGAAAGGTTTGCAGAAAGGGTCTCCTGATGTTCGCAAAACTTGAAGAACAGGGCAAATAAAAACGTTCCCACTTGACAGATGAGGGCGCTGAAAACGACCCACGGGGGCAGAGAAACTTGTTGCGATGCAGCCAGCGCCTGCCTCCTGCCCGCCTCCTGCCCAGTGGGACAGAAGGTGGCTGTGGTCTGTGCCATCCCCATCAGGCTACGGAGTGGACCGCTGTGCCCATTAAGGTTTCTTGGGCAGAGCTTTGGGAGTGGACTGCCAGCCCTTTCTAGCTCATCTTAAGCTGGAAGCTCAGCATTCTGGCCGCACACACGCCTCCACTGACAGTGGTGTGGCAGCTACACTGAGTTGCACTGGCTGGAGCTAAACTCAAGCCTCCCCTCTGGAAGGTACGGAGTCTCCCACTGAACAGCCGGTACCCCTCTAACTTGACAGAGTTCCCACCTATGAAAGACATGTGTCTCAGGGCCAGTCCATCTTCTCCCTCTGGAGCCAAGCGAGGCCACAAATAAGGAGATCAATTGATCTGGATACTGACTACTATTCATTTTGTGTTTGAAAGGTAGCTGGACTTAGGGACAAGTGGGGTTGTCTCCCCAAGGCCTGCAAAGGCCCAGAGAGTGGCTGGAAAGGAATCAGGCAAACTTTGGACACCTCTGGAAAGACCAAAGTGAGCATGCACAGACTAGGACCCCTAGCACAGATGAAACCTAAAACTTAGCGCCACCCCCCACCCCCTAGGACAATGAGATTGCCCAGGCCCGCTTTCCAGAAGGAGCGGGTACCAGTGGAGACTGTACAACCTGAAACTTCTCCTTTCCGTCATAAAGACTCACTTGGATTACAAAGTGCTTCTGCAGCAGGAATTCTTTCGGCACCGTGGAGCAAGAACCGAGGTATAAACCACTCCAGAAACCTAGCATTTCTTTGTACTGAAATGGAATTTACCACAATAGGAAGAATAGCAAAAAATAAACCTGAAAGATCAGAACGCTTTGCCTCTAGTAATACTTAACTAGGAAGTACTTAGCCAGTTATTTTTCATGACGGTAGATGAGGCATGTCCTAGGTTGGAATATTCCTTGTGCTCGGTAGGTTGTTGACAATCAAACAAAATCAGGAGAACGCTGGATTCTCCAGGCACAGGTGGCTGGACCTTATAAGGATTTGGGCACCATGCCTGGAGTGGCGCCATGGTATTTATTTTAAAAGGTCCCACAACTTCAGCCCACATTCAGTGAGGGCATTGTTCCCTGTGAGATGACATGGAAACAAACTTACAGTAAGAAATGCTTATGGAATATATGCCTTTGGGGGTAAAAATACATGTAGTCACAAGTACTCCAAAATGCCTCAAGTGCTCAAACACTCCAATTCTTAATAAAAAGGCAAGGAAAGCAAAAGAAGTAGCGGCAATCTCTCCTCTCATCAACCTAACCTCTTACTCTTAGTGCTGAAAGGCACAACCAAAGAGGGGGCAGTTTTCCCCATCCACGTCGTAGTATAACCAGGCCCGGATGGTGCCCTTAGAACCTGGCTTGCAAAGCTTCCCAAAGGCCCCAGTATCTCCCCCAGGATAGTCTTTTCTCAGACCCGATCTGATGAGCCCAGTGGCAGGATCCAAGAGACCGTGGACTTGAACTCTTTGTGCAAGCGTGTCCTCACCATCTGTGAGCCCTTTCAAGATGCAAATGTTCCCCAGGCTCTGTCTCCTCTTTGCCCCTTCCTTTAGTCATCTTATCTGCTTCTCTGGTTTCGACTTTCACTGCAATGCAGCTGATTCCCAAATCTATGCCTCAATCTTTGAGTTGCAGCCCCTCCGTTAACACCGAATATTTTCATTTCACAGACCATTAAGCATCTGCTATGCACAAGCATTTCCTGAGAGGTCTAGTGGTGCAATCTCTGTCCTCGGGGAAGAGTGATGTGTTTGTGTGAGGACACAGGCAGGTCTGGAATCACATGCTGCACCTTTGTTCCGTTACCCTCCTGAAGGGATCTCTAGTTCAGTTTAGGTCGCCATCGAGTCCTGAAGCAGGAAACGTCTGGTCTCTTCACAGCGCTCAACATCACTCACTCACTCAAGCCCATCATTTCTCTCTCTAGTACGTTTCCTCCCCCTCCCCCTCTGCCACCATCATCAGTTCTCACCTGGGCTACTGCCACAGTTCTCCAAGAGACTGTCCCTCAATTCATTGGTCACCCAGCGGGAAAATTCTATTTCCAAAGGAAAGGCTGATCATGCTTTCCCCTATCACTTTAAACACCTGCTTACGACACTTGGAGACCACAAGAAACACTCAGAGAGCTTGATACAAATTCCTGCTCCAGAAGCCTATCCCTAATTGGTCCAGGGATGTGCAGGCTTGGAGGCTTTTGCACCCAGGATGCCCAGACCACCCTCCAGGGAACACAGGCCACCATTCACACACATGTCCTCAGCCTGGCTTTGAAGGCTTGATCATCGGGTCTCACATTCTCCTTTCCCGTGTGTCTCCCATGCTTGCTTCTGGCCTGAAAGCCTTCACCAGGTGAAGCTACTCTCGCCCACCAAGTTCTCCACCCCAAACACCATCTCCTTCGTGAAGCTCCTTCTGGCTCCTCACCACCTACATCCATAATCTTTGTCAAGCAGAGCGCTTCATCCGGGCCTGTCCAAATGTTCTTCATCCCTGTGTTGTGTGACTGCCGTTGTTCATCTATGCCATGAGCTGCTAGAGGGAAGACGCTGTAGCTGCGGGGCGTCACTAAGTTGGTCCCAACTCATGCCGACCTTTTTTTTTTTTTGAAGCTATTTATTTATATTTATTTATTTATTTATTTATTTTCCTTACTGATCTTATTTATTTATTTATTTTTAGCCATTTTATTAGGGGCTCACCTTTTGTCAACAGAACAAAACCCTGCTCAGTCCTGCTCCAGCCTCACTGCTGCAGCCACTGTGCTGATCCGCCCACCCTAATGGCTGACTGCTGACTAATTCTTTTTTTTAATCATTTTATTGGGGGCTCATACAATTTTTTTTTTCCGGTACAGAAAATATTCTGTCTATTGTCTGTTGGTACTTTTCTGCGTTTTACAATATTTTGCCCATGGTATCCTTCAATATTGTGACTCAAGGCTTGAATTTTGTCCTTCGTTCTTTCAGCTTGAGGGACGCCAAGTGCGTCTTCCCTACGTTTTCAGACAGGGGAGCTTAGAGGTCACTTAGTAGCAATTGAGGTGGTCTGAATGAAGGAAATGCCCCCACTACTGTCATAAATATGTGCAGCAAGTAAACTCTTGTGTTTCCGTTATATACTAAACTCTTCCTTTAGATCAGTGGTTCTCAATCTGTGGGTCGCGACCCCTTTGGGGGTTGAACGACCCTTTTGCGGGGGCGCCCAGTTCATAACAGTAGCAAAATGACAGTTATGAAGTAGCAACGAAAATCATGTTATGGCTGGGGGTCACCACCACATGAGGACCTGTATTATAGGGTCGCGGCGTGAGGAAGGTTGAGAACCACTGATCTAGATGATCTCATTCAACCTCCCAGCACTAGCCACTCTCTGGTAGCACCATTGGTAAAACGAGCCTGAGGTACGTGTCCACCCTGAGTAGGTTAATAATTTAGCAGCCCTTCCTATTAGCATTTATTAAATACCTGTTCGTCATTTATTTAGTAGAGATAGTGAGAAACTGGGTGTTTTAAAATTATGAAATGATGAATAACATTTCTTGGGATTGCGCACACTCACTACTTTTGGATGGTTATTTTTCTGACACTCCTCACTGGATAGTGCATTACACTCTGTCATACAAAGGAGAGACGAGACTCACCACGATGCAATCTTGTTTCTGAGACCCAGCAAATCCCATGCATGATTTGCTTTTAGAATTCCCATTAATCACCACCAAAAGCATGTGAGTCTGTGGGTTGTGGGCTTTGGGAAATGTGCTTATGTTCACTCAAAGCACAGATCCAGCAAGAGATATTTATTAATTTCTGGTAGATGAGACTGACTTTCTCGGACAGAGCAGGATCGATTTACATTTTGACTGTACCATTTGACATTTGATTTTACACTATATGTTTCAGCTCTCAGAGAAACCTGAGTTAAATGCAGCATATATATTATTCCAGTGATTTCTGAAGGCAGGTGTGTGATCAGTTATCTTTTCAATCAGATGCCAAGCACTATTATGAGTTACCCTCATTTTTTTTCTGATAATGAAATTTATTTAATTTATTTTTTAATAGTTTTATTAGAGGCTCATACAACTCTTATCACAACCCATACATACATCAATTGTGTAAAGCATATTTGTACATTCATTGCGCTCATCATTCTCAAAACATTTGCTCTCCACTTAAGCCCCTGGCATCAGGTCCTCTTTTTTCCCCTCCCTCCCTGCTCCCTCATTTTATAGATGAAACATTAAGGACAAGCAATATTAAATAGCTTGCCTAGAATTAAACAGGAAGTTAGTGTATGAGACAGCTGAGTACTCAGGTATATCTGACTCTTTTTAACACTCCTTCCTACTAAGATTTCCCACCATCCAATATGCTATGAAAACAAAATTGTAATACAACAAGGCTCCAAGGATCGGTGGGATACTAGTTGAGATGTTTCAACAAACGGATACAATACTGGACTTCCTCACTCTTCTTTGCCAAGAAATGTGGAAGAGAGCCACTTGCCCAACCAACGCCTGCAAGAGATCCACATCTGTACCCATTCCAAAGGAAGATGACACACAGAATGTGGAATATCACCTAACAGTATCATACCTACATAAAATTTTGCTGAAGATAATTTTACAGTGGCCACATTCAGGTAGGTGAATCATCACAAGTTATAGATAACATTTTGAAGAATGAAATTCCAGAACACTTATTGTGCTCATACAGAGCTTGGACATAGACCAAGAGGCAGGTGTTGAAGCAGAACAAGGGGACACTGCATAATTTTAAATTAGGAAAGGTGTGTGTCAGGGTTGGATCTCTTCACCATGCTGATTCAGTCTGCTAATCTGACCAACTGGACTATATAAAGAAGAATAAAGTATGAGGATTGGAGGAAGGCTTATTGACTACCTGTGATACGCAGATGATGTAATCTTGCTTACTGAAAGTGAGGAGGACTTGAAGTGCTTGCTGATGAAGAACAAACACTGCAGCTTTCAGCATGGGTTAAAACTCAATATAAAGAAAACAAAAATCCTTGTAACTGGGTCAATAAATAACATCATGATAAATGGAGAAGAGATTGAAGCCGTCGAGGATTTAATTTTGCTTGGATCCATAGTCAATGTTCATGGAAGCGCCAGTCAAGAGATCCAACGACACATTGCAGTTGGGGAATCTGCTGCACAAGCCCATTTCAGAATGTTGAAGAACAAAGATACTACTTCGAGACTACGGACTGTCTGACTCCAGTTACAGTATTTCCGATGGCCTCATGTGCGCGTGAAAGTTAGACAATGAATAAGGAAGTCTGTAGGAGAACGAATGCATTTGAAGTATGGTGCTGGCAAAGAATGCGGAAAGTCCCAGGGACAGCTAAGAGAACAAACAAAGCTCTCTTGGAAGAAGCACAGACAGGGTAGATCTTGGAAGTAAGGATGGTCAGCGCTCATCTTACATACTTTGGGTTTGCTATCAGGGGAGATCAGTCTCTGGAGAAGAATGTCAGAGTCAGCACAAAAAGAAAGAAAGGCTGACCCTCAATGAGATGGACAGGCCCCGACACAGCAAAGATGGCGCGGCTGCCACAGGACTGAGCAGTGCTCCATCTGTTGCACATGAGAGCCAGAATCTGCTCGACATCACCTAAAGCAACCGCACAATTATTCCAACATGAATAAGGCTAAAAACGAAGAAAATGAAGTGGCTTGTTGTAAACCACTTAAGCAAGACTTCGCTTGAATGGAACTTACATTTTCTACTTAGATTTCAGTCTATTTGAAAATTAGAACTAGAATAACCGGTTCACTTTTGAGCATTCCTGTCCACTCAGTCCTAATCCTCCAACATATCTCACAACCTATAGATATAGAGAGCAGATATAAGTGCTTGTTTCACAAAGATACTACTTTTACTAAAATTTGAATAGCCGTGCACTGATTTGTCTGGAAAGTCACAGCACTTCAGACAACATAGGAATCCGTGGGTGAACTATGAGGGTTAAGCCCTCAACTACCACCTGCATTGTTGTAGTTCAAAGTCACCCAGGGGTGACTAGGAAGAAAAGCTACTTCCAAAAGGTCACGGACATCGAAAACTATGGGTCAGTTTTACTTTAACATCTATGGGGTTGCCAGGAGTTAGAATCAACTTGATGGCAAGGGGGTTGGGTTTTGGTTTTCTGTCCAATAACACAATGAACCTTTAGTGAGGAGACTAAATTTGAGGTAGCTCGAAAATCCCCATCCTCACAAGCTGCTCCTTGCTCCCCACACTTGACTGGAGGCAGCTCACACCATTTGGAGATGGGCTCTGGGCAGCAGCTGACTGAATGATGTATCTCCACCCCAAGGCAACTAGGAGTCTCTCCATTCTTGTGTCTGTCTGTGCTTGTCTTTCCCTTCTTAATAGATTTTTACACTGTTCTCTTTTGAGTACGATTTCACACACAACTGGTCAATGGAAAAATTATTCAACAGAGAAAATGAATAATGTCACCCAGCAAAATGTATTCTAATCAAGACCTTTAATTAGGGCACACGTACTTACCCTATTTGCCAGGGGAATAAAGAGGTAATCAGAACTTCATCCTTCCCCTCATTTGGAGAGTGAGTCCAGGAAGCAACAACTATGTTTGTTTGTTTGTATGCCCCCCAATACAAATAAAACTACCATGAACCACAATCCAGTCAACCTTAGCTACAGTTTGCTTCAGTGTTCTTCTTCAGAGACAGAGACCGGAGTGGATACAAATCACGGCTGTTTTACGGGCCTTTCAGGGATGTGTTCTGGGGAGAGGACAGACTCAGGCCAACCTGCGAAAATCGCATCTGTGCCACTACCAACGGGAAGTGAAACGGCAGCAGCAACAGTGTTAGCTTTTCCTGCATCGACAAAGACCCTAGTGTACTCCACACGTTAACTCTCAGGAACTACATTTCTAATTTTTTTAACGATCATTTTATTGGGGGCTCTTCTGCCAATCCATACATCACTTGTCTCAAGCATAGTTGTACATACCGTATATAAGCCAAGTCATTCAGCACATTTTTATGCAGTTTTTGTGGTAAAATTAGGTGCCTCTGCGGATATTCAGGTCAGCTTATACTCGAGTATATACGGTGTGTTGCCATCATCGTTTTTTAAATAATTACGTTCTATTTGAGCCCTCGTTATCAGCTCCTCTCTTTTCTCGCCGCCCCACTTGTGACCCATGGATAATTTATAAATTAGTATTGTTTTCATGTTATTTCATTAGTCTTTTCATTTTTAGCTACATGCTTCAAAAATATGGCACATTGCTTTGGCCTCCCACCCCTCTGAGGCAGGTGGCTGGGGCTCCAGTCCACGGGAGAAGGACTCAGTCTGCAGAAGCTTCCACGTCACCTCTAAATGGCTAAGCCGAGATTCCACTCCGGAGCCTGGGTTGCAGCCCAATTCTGTTTCCAGGAAGGTAAGCCATATATGTGTGAACATTCACGTTGAAGAAGGTCATTTGGTACGTAAGACATCTACATACTGAAAACAACATTTATTACAACTTTATGCCAATTTGTGTGATGCCCACACATTTTACTCTTTCTGAATGTTTGACAGTTCCACTGTGCAATTTTCCCATAGAGATTTCCAGTGGAGTTCTAAAAATAAACAGGAAGCAAGAACTCCCGGTGTTTTGCAAACACAAACAATATACAAATAAGCCACAAAACAAAAACAAACCGAGGCCAAAAGCCCAACAGGAGGCCAGGAAAAAGGATTTTCCGGGGCCTACTCGGTTTTGTGAAATGCCTATTTGAAGAAGAATGTGGCATGAGGATTGGAGGGAGACTCGCCCACAACTTGTGTGTACGTGCTTACTTGCTGGTAATGGAGACACCTTGAAGCCCGTAGTGGTGAAGGTGAAAATGGACATCCTTTTCAGTAGGAATTATACCTGAACATGAAGCAAATAAAAATCTCCACATCATGAGAAATAAAAAATAAATTGAAATTGTCGACTACTTGCATTCTAATTGAACTAACAGTTAACGGCTTTAGAAGCAAGAGTCAAGAAATCACGTAACATATTAGAGATATAGTCAATACAGCCCTTCTAGCCATAATCCCTTTTGTAATGTACTGTAAATCCCGACTTCTATGCCTGTGGTTACAATCCCACTTTGTAATGTACTGTAAATCCCGACTTCTATGCTGTGGTTACAATCCCACTTTGTAATGTACTGTAAATCCCGACTT
>NW_022103920.1:79215589-79223757 GCF_000313985.2 Echinops telfairi
ATGTACTGTAAATCCCGACTTCTATGCTGTGGTTACAATCCCACTTTGTAATGTACTGTAAATCCCGACTTCTATGCTGTGGTTACAATCCCACTGTGTAATGTATTGTAAATCCTGACTTCTGTGCCTGTGATTATAATCCCACTTTTGGAGAGAGTTCTCTGTTACGCTCGTGGGCAGGATGAACTGAGGTGGCAGGAGTTCTGGGTTTCTATTTATATGAGAGGGTATGAGCCCATTGTCTCCTTGGGGATATAGATGGCCTGCTGAAAAACAAAACCCGACCCCCATATAAGAAATCTATCTCAGAATTGAGGAGAGAGAGAAATCTCGGAGCCACCAGGGAAGAAGAGCCACCAGTGGTGCAAATGTTAAGTCTGTTTAAAGTGCTGGGGGCCGAGATCAGAGGTTGCAGCACAGAGACCCCAGGGCCCAGCAAAGGAGCCAGGACCACATCAGAGGCTGAGGCAAGGAGACCATGAGACAGGACAGAGGAGCAGCACAGAGTCTACAAGACCGAGGCAGAGTACCACAATGGTACTTCCCAGCCTGAGGAAGCAGAGGCCATGGTAGAAGTGTTAGGTAGCGAGAAACAGGGACTAGAGGTATCCCTCTCCATGCCTGGAGCCCCATAAAGGCTAAGGGGCATGTGTGCCAATTCATGCCTGAACCAGGTGGGCGGTACACCTGGGTAGGCTCAAACTAGACCAGGTGGACTTAATTCAGCCCATGGGGTCAACCAATACCTTGCACCACACCTCTCAGCAGAAGACCCCAAGTACTGGGACCTCAAGACGGCTTCTCTGCCTTCCGCTCAGTCACGCCGCGGTCTCTCTGGCCTCCGGCCACCATGTGTGGGCGTGCAGTCCCACAAGGTTGCCCGTGTTCAGTGACTGTAAACCTGAAACTTCTTCCGTCCTTTATTTCCCATCCGAGAAACCTAACAGAAGCATGCCTGACCTCCGCCTTAGGGCCATTGGCCTTGGGTGGCCTTGGACTTAGCTTTTCCCATGTGTAGTCAGAGGTTGGATGCAGTCTCCATGCTGCTTACTCAATATGCTATTGTTTCAGCAGATCCGCTGGAGAGAACCTCTTTAAAGTGGTAAGAAACAAAGCTGTCGCTTGGACTTTTCAATCACCTACTATGCATGCAAAAGCTGGCCACTGAAAAATGAACATAGAAGAATGGACCTATTAAGAATCGGGTACTGGTCATTAGGAGACCCCAAACAAATATATAGATGCAAATGATGGGGGTCGGAGTGGAGACCCCAAACCCATCTGTAAACAACTGGACAGTCCCTCACAGAAGGTTACAGGGAAGGAATGAGTCAGCCAGGGTATAACACAGAACTGACAAAATACACAACATTCCTCTACTTCTTTAATGCTCCCTGTCTCCCCACTATCATGACCCCAGTTCTACTTTACAAATGTGGCTAGACCAGAGCATGTATGCTGGTACGGATAAGAGCTCTGGGTACACGGAATTCAGGACAAATAAACCTCTCAGGTACAATAGTGGGAGTAGCGATATCATGAAGGGAAGGGGAAGGCGGGGAGAAAAGGGGGAGAAACAGGGAACCAACTACAATGATCGACATATAACCCACCCCCCAGGGGGACGAAGAACAGAAACCTGGGTGAAGGAAGACAGCATATGGTGTAAGATATGAAAGTAACAATTTATAATTTATCAGGGGTCCATGAGAGGGGGAGGGAGAGAAAAAAGAGGAGCTGATACCAAGGGCTCAAGCAGAAAGACAATGTTTTGAAGTATATGTAACTTAGAAGAACTGCAACCAGGGTGCTTTCTAGAAACTGGTGGGGCTTTGGCTTGCTGACTTTGATGCACGTCACTGGGAAAAGACATCCTATTTGCTCGAGGGTCAGCAAAAAGAGTAGAAGTCCTCAGTGGCGCTAAAGCTACATCAGCAGAGTAAAACGTCAACGATCCTGAAGGCAGCAGGGACTGGGTAGCATTTCACTCAATCTGTGTAGAAGGCCGCTGTGAGTGGAGCCAACTTGATAGCAACTAACGCGATGTTGGTTTGTCGTGCAGCTTAGACTACGGAAATCTTCCGTATCCCCCATCCAAATCTGTCCTGCTAGAATGGAAAGCAGCGGTTCTCAACCTGGGGGTCCAATGACCCTTTCACAGGGGTCGCCTGATTCCTAACAGTAGCACAATGACAGTGATGAAGTAGCAACAAAAAGAATGCTGTGGTTGGGGGGTCACCACCACATGAGGAACTGTATGAAAGGGTTGCACATCAGGAAGGTGGAGAACTGCTGACAAAGGAATTTCCTTCCATGAAGCAGTAGGACAGGGAAATGAGCCAGTATGTCTGTAATTTTCATGCGTATGGCCTTTCCCAAGTTCTTTCAACTCACCCAGTTTAATTTCATGATTTGTTAAAAACGAAACAAAACAAAAACAACCTAAAAGCTAAAACCAAAACAAACCCACTGCCATCAAGTCAATTCTGACTCACAGTGATCCTATGGGGCAGAGAGAACAGTTTCATGGGGTTTCTGTGACTGTAATCTGCTTGAAAGCAGGCGGCCACATCCTCCTCCTAGAGAGGAGCTGGTGGGTTCAAACTGCTGACCATTTGGTTAGCAGCTAAGGGCTTAATACTGAATCACCAGGACTCCGTATGTGTAAAAACCAAATTCCCCCAAACCCACTGCGGCCGAGTCTATGCCCCCTCACCGAGCCCTTACACGGGGATTCCAAGATGTAAACCTGACAGACACAGGCGGCCTCATCTGTTTTCCCACGGAGCACGTGGTGTGTTTGCAGTGCTGACTCTGGGGCAAGCAGGCCAGTACCCAGCTCACAGCATCGCCAGAGTTCTCTTTTACTGGCCACGGGGTTAATAATGGCTGCAACCTCAAAGGTGTTGTGTGGGGACACAAAGAACTTAATCAATGGCATCGATGACTAAATGCTGCATGTGGCAGTTAGGTCTTATGTCGGCTTGCACTTCTGTAGGGGGAAGTTCAACCTGTCAATCGGGTTGCTTCCTGGGAGGCATGGCCTTTTTATATGAGACAGTGAGGATATGTTTCTCTCACGCTCTCTGCCCCTGCCCCTTCCTGCCTGCTGGGACTCTGTGCCTGCCTCCAGGGTGGCCCATGTGGGATGCCTGACCCTGAGAGCTGTGGGCACCCTGCCCTGCTTCCAGCAATCTTGGACCTACAGGACTCTGCCCCTGCAGGCCTGTGACCCCTGCATCCCAGTTCACCTTTCTGCATCATCGGCCTGCAGAGGGCCCAGGCTAGCACTGGACCCATGGACTTGCGTTGGACTGGGCTGGGATGCGTTGATCTGAAATGACTTCTTGATGTCGAGCTCTTTCCTAGATGGAGAGGCACGTCACTGGATTTGTTTCTCTAGACAACCCAACCTAATAATACACGATCAGATGGGGTAATGTGCTACCTTTCTTTTGCCTTTTAACCTGTAGATGACAAATTTTCCTAATCAGACCCACTGACTGTGTTCATACAGTAGGACAGAGGAGAGCATAAAAGAAAAAGGAGGCATTGAGATTCATATGCCACCACCTAAGGTAGAGTTTTGAGCAAGACGGGGGGGAAAAAGGCTCAAAAGGACAACATCTATAGAAAAAGGGCATGTTGTCTTCCATCCGCACATCAAGAACCAACCCCGGAAGACTCAGTCCTCAGATCCCTCTCTCCCATGGGGCGAGGTGACAAGACTTGTGGCTCTAAAGTAGGAGATCAAGAATTAAAAGGCTAGAACAGCTCAAGATGATCCCTTTGTTGCTTCAGGAAAACAGGGGAGGAGGGGGAGGGAGGTAGAGAAGCGGTGAGACAGGAAGGTAAGTGCTGTGTCCCTGATCGTCCTGGCTGAGCTGCAGCTCTGAGAGGACAGGGGTGGGGCAGGGCATGTGCAGATGCCACGGAGGAAATGGTCCCCAGTTCTCCCCAGAGCAGATGAGCAGGCTCACAATACATCTGCAACGAGCACAGGAAGGCTGGGGGCAGGCGGGGCGCTGCATTTCTTTCCCCCGAGTAGCTCTCCACCGGGATGAGAAGTTGCCCAGGATGTGGAAGAAGGGCAAGGGGCTGGGCAGAGGCTGTGGCAGAGCAGGCCAGGAGGAGATCCTCAAGGAGACTCAGAGGGCAGAGCTGTTGGAGATGAGTCACTGACTGCCACCCTCCTGGAGGAGGCAGCAGTGATCAGGCTCAGGCACCAGCCAGGGACCAGAGGAGCCAGGGCACAGTATGGCTCCTACACACCCAGGAACTGTGTGATGTGATGTGATGCCATCCAAGGGGTGGACCCAGCCCAGGTGTGGAGTAACATCCCAAACAGAACATGTATCACAAAAACCATTCATGTCGGCCACTCCCCTCTGACCAAGAGTGAGAGAGGGCAATAGCCTGCTTATCAGAGAGGACTGGAGGCAGATTACAGTAAATAAAATGATCAATCTGATTTGAATGGTCACAATTGTCATTGGATTTCCCTTTGGAGACACTTTGAGCTTGATCTGGTTTTAATATTTTCGGTTTTGTTTCCAGAGTGGGGCTTCCCTCTGCTGTATTTTGTTATTATTGGTAGCTTACTGGACTCTCTGGTGTGTATCTGACTATGTTTTTCCGTATATGAAACCCAGGTTGGGTGAATCTATAGAAACAATAACGAGAACGAGGGTCCCTGGGGTGTACGGCAGGGGAGGGAGGGGTAATGAGGAGCTGAAATCAAGGTGTACAAGAAGGAAGAAATTTTTTTCTAAAATGATGGTGGTAGTGACTGTACAATTTGATATTGACAGGTCGCTAGATTAGGGATAAAGGGGGGTTATACTCCCAAATGCCTGCCCTACCCGAAACTAGCTGGCAGGGCTACTATAAAGGGGGTGGGGAAAAATCAGGCACGCTAATCAGAGGCCTATGGGAAAATCAGAACTGAGCATGCTCAGACCCAAGCCACCTGGACCCAGTGGGAGGTCCACCTGGGTGCAGGACCATGTGACATCACACAGGTACGCCTGAACGCAGCCAATAAGGTTGTCCAATACCCTCAACCACGCCTCCCCAGCCAGTGGGGATCAGAGCATGGGGGGCGGGCCGCTGGCCCTTGGCTGTGCTCTTACTCGGGTGAGGTTCTGCCCGTGCCCGCAGGGTTCCTGCAGCTGGTTCTGCACACGAGGTACTCTCTTCGCGTGGTTTCCCAGCATCTGGAAGTGGCCATCTTCAGTGGCGAGCTCCTGCGCCTTTTGCGCGCGCCCTCGTACGCTTTCCAAAAGTAGCATGCCCTTTTTGAGACTAATGCCTTTCTTTCATTAAAGGCACTTGGATTTGCAAACATGCTTCTGCCGCGTGAATTCTTTCAGCACAGCGAAGCAAGGACATACCACCCCAGAAACCCAACAATCTGACTGAACGATTGAATGGGATGTTTGGATGATGTACTAGTGAAATGATTTGGAAAATGCACAGTTCGAGTCAGGAATGGCCAAGCTACTGCTCCGTGGAGCTCTCAGGAGAGGCACTGAGAAAGGAAAGGCCAGACCGCTTCAGTGCTGCTCCTAACAGGATCATTTCTGAGTATCAGGATAAGTACTTTAGTGGGTCACAAAAGAGTCTCCTAAGATTATCCAGGAGTAAAACTGCATATTAGGAATACAAATTTTAAGAGACACCACTCTTCAGTCCAAATGAAGCCAGCTTTCCTCTGAAGGGAGTACAAGTGTGTGTGTGTGTGTGTGTGTGTGTGTGTGTGTGTGTGTGTTGAATCTTCATGTTACATGGACAAAACTAGTGATTATTTTCTCTGTCTGGATTTCTTCTGAACAGTATTAGTAATAATTTCTAAAAGTTCTAAGGAAATTACCTCTGAAGGGCCTGGCCCATCCAAATAAACTTAGGTGACTAACCATGAGATGTGTTGTCTCGTAGAGGGGGCTTCAAAAAGTTTGTAGGATTCCATTACCTTTTCTTTTTTCTCTTCATAGTATTTTTACTTTGAGACATGATGGGGGGAATATCATAGCTACACATGGAAAATTAAGACATGATCAGAGTCAAGAGTGAAGACAATCTAATAAAAAAGCTTTGTCGGTTAACCCAGGCGCGGAAGTGTTGACATACTGCAGGGTCATAAGGAATTAGTATTCATCTCCTTCCTCCTTGCCCGCTCCTTCCACAGAACCCACACCCACCTCCTCACAGGCCTTCTTGAGGGCAGCCATGTCCTCCCGGGTCTCAGAGAACTCTCCTTCCGCCATGCCCTCACCCACGTACCAGTGAACAAAGGCACGCGGGGTGCACTTCAGGTCAAACCTGTGGTCCAGGCGGGCCCAGGCCTCAGCACCAGGGACCACAGATTTGATTATCTTTTAAGGCCACTTTCCACCAAATGTTGAAGTCCTCTCGCAGAAGCCTAAAGTTAAATGAGACCACGTGAAGAGCTTGCCTATGTAACTGCAAATGCCGAGCCTGGATTCCTGCCTGGGGTCAGTTTCAGGCCCGGCCACTCAGTCCTGGAGGGTCCTTGGTGGGTAATGTGTCTTGGCCTCCAGGCGGGTGTGTAGTCTCAAGGCTCCGAGGCCAGATGATGACCTCTGTCCCTCCACCCTCTCCCACTGGACTGGATGGATGCACACACCCTGCCAAGCAAAGGCTGCTGGGACAAGGCCCCACTCCGGCACTATCGGTAAGAGGGGCCAGTCTGGGATTATCTACCAGCTCAACTACTTGCCGTTCAGTTGACTCACTCCTGGAGACCCCATGTGTGTCAGAGTAGAGCTTTGCTCCATATGGTAAACTCCCAGGCCTTTCTTCCAAGGTGCCAGTCAACCTCAAGGTCAGCACTGGCGCCCAATCTCTGCACTACCCAGAGCCTCAGGGGGTCATTGGTAATCTTCCTCCTTTTCCTCCAGAGGGTGGGCAATTCATTGCAGTCTTACTCTTCTGTGCAGGCTGTGTTTGCTATGTAAATGCAAGGCAGGCCTGCTCTTAACACTACCTTCAAAATTGGGAAATAGGAAATGAGCCTTTAATAACCTAAAACAAAACTAAGAACCACAATGAAGGAAGTTAGAACCTATAAAGATAAGCTGGCAATTGTTCTCTCTCATGCTTTATTTCATGGTGTAATGTGAAAGGAAATGAGCATCTTTTCTAAAACCCTCCCCATCTCCTCTTAAGCTGATGAAGCTCTGGTGACAGCAGTGGTTAAGGACGCAGCTTTGAACCAAAGTGTCTGCCGGAGCTGGGTTTGTTTAATGGCAATGGGCTTGGCTTTTTCTTAGGATATAAAGATAATCTCAGTATCAAAGTTCTCACAATTATTTATCTTTTGCCCAAAAATAATATGGTGGAGTGTAAACTTCCTCCTCTGAGGACTGATCTCATTGTTGATAGGCCCCTCACCGAGTTGTCTCTCACTCAAAGCACCCCTATCCCACAGCTGGAAACAAGGCCTGGACCTGTGCCATCCTTCTAATGGTTACGTCTGAGCCGCTGTTGCCGCCACAGAGTCAATCCACCTGCCTTCTTCACAGACCCTCGACTTCATCAAGCACGCTGTCCTTTCCCAGCGACAGGTCCCAAGTCTCCACACCAAGCCTCGCCATTCTGGCATCCAGGGGACATTCTGACTGTGTTTCCTCCACGACAGCCCGATTTGCCCCTCTGGAAGTTTCTGGCACTTCCAATATTCTTTGCCAACATCATAATTCAGGTAGGCTTTGGATGAATACTCAGCTTGTGTTAAATATTTGTATTTTTGGAAATAGAGGAAAGAACCACCCAGAGCCTCAGGGGCATTTATACAGGTCTAAACAAGGGGCATTTATACAGGTCTAAACATAGGCATGTACATATATAAATATATTTATATATGATGATGGGAAAATAGATCTATGGGCATATATTTATAGGTTTCGTATTAAGGCAGCAGATGGACATTGGGCCTCCACTCAAGTACTCCCTCAATGCAAGAACACGTTGTTCTATTAAACTGGCATTCCATGATGCTCACCTTCCAGACACAATTGGTGAAGACAAAGTGGGTGCATAAGCAAATGTGGTGAAGAAAGCTGAGTTAGTTAGTTTATTGTGCCAACCTAGCCAATAAACACAAGTGGGGTTAATTGAAGGGCGGAGGGATAAATGGCTCAGTGAGC
>NW_022103920.1:79224907-79226177 GCF_000313985.2 Echinops telfairi
CAATAAATGTACAAATGTGCTTGACACAATGGATGTATGTATGGATTTTGATAAGAGTTGTATGAGACACCAGTGAAATGACTTTAAAAAAGAAAAAAAATTGCATTTTCAACAGGTCCAAGTTCAAGTTAGCCGCCTGCTGACAGGAGGAAAACCACATAAAACCCTTCCTTTCCACTGCCTTGGGATCTGCATACAATTTACAGCCGTGTGATTTTGGTTCAGGGGCAATGACCTGGAATCGTGGTTAACTGGGGCTTATACCAGTTCTAAAAAATATGTCTTTCTGACAAGCTTAGCAAAGAAACTTCAGTCAGAATGTTTACTTATTCCTGACTCTACCCACCACATCAAGCTTGGTAATAATTGTCTTCATTTACAAGGTTTCTACTGCCAATGTCAAGAAAGCTTTATGCTTCTGTTAGCATTCCCATGAGAAAATGTCCTTTCAGGCAATGAAACAAATGGCCTAAGAAATGAGTGGGTAGCAGAAATGAAAATAAGATTTTTGACTCCCCCTACTCATGCTTGGTTTGTTAGACCAAACGGCCTTTCACAGAGCGTCTTTTATTATCTGAGCGTGCATGCAGACCAGACAGACTAGGAGGTTTGTCAAAACATGGTAGATAAACAGAGGGCAGAGGGCTTGTCAAAAACTCAGATCGCAATGCCGCCATCCACGCTAATTAAAATATCAGGACTTAGCACTATTAAGAAGTCCTGTTATTTATTGGGCTGCTAAGTGCAACCAGTTGGAAACCAGCAGTCACTCCTTGGGAGAAAGATGAGGCTTTCTACTCCCATAAAGATTTACAGTCGCAATGGCACTGAATTATGCAGGTGGAAGTTGTAGAATTGGAGATTGTGCTGTTGTGTGTATTTTTTGCTACAATTAGGGGGAAAAATTACATGAATCACAAGAACTACATGGAAGAAAAAAATATTCCAGAATTGAATATGGTGACAATCGTATAACTCTTGATATGATTGGATTATTGAATTGTAAGACATGTGGATATAAAGTGCTAATAAAACTGTTAAAAAAAACTGATTAAAAAATTAGAATTACCGTCTTGGAAACCCACAGGGGCAGTTCCACCCAAATCACGTGTTACATCCTAGAGAGTGTAATTGATCTACGTTCGCACACAGTGAGTTCATGCCAGTTCTCATTTCACTGAGAACAGCTCCGCTTTCATGGCCGTTTACACAATTAGACTTCTAATGTGACGAAGGATGGGCAATAGTTGGGTCAGATGACTCAGACAGA
>NW_022103920.1:79226545-79235086 GCF_000313985.2 Echinops telfairi
TATTAACTGTTGTGCCCCCAGGGAGAAGGCTACCGACTTTCAGAAACTTCATAAAGACAGCTAGCCTATAGAGCAAGCAGTCCTCTGCTTAGGAAATACTAAAAGTACCTAATAGACGATGTTAGCCATTGATACAGTTTTCCATTACTAGCCATTAATGAATGAATGAATCAATCAGACAATCATCTTCTTTGAATATGTCTTTAAATATTAGAACATCAATGGATGTCCCTCCTCCCCACCACCCCATTCTCCATTATGGGTCTATAAAGCAGCAGCCACAGAATTACAGTCACTAAGAATGACTCTATCCCCCTCTCCCCGCTCCCACCCACACCCCCCAAATGTAAGCCTTTATTCAAATGCACAGCATTAGTCAGAGATGGGGTATAAGTGGATGCAAGGCCTGGTTGGGGCACCTGGTAATTAGCATAACTGCCTCGAGGGGGGCCTGCCTCTGAAGAGTGGGCGGTGGCAGGGACCTTCTGTTCCTCTGGGAAGGAGCTCCTACTCACCAGAGGCTGGAAAACAAAGGAGCTGGCAGGCTTCAAGGAGAGGCTGCCCAGTCAGCCACGCAGTAAAGGCACCCATTAGTTGCCTCAATCAGCTAATTAGCTAAACAAATGCAGAACTAAAATCATGAAAGGAAGTAGCCCTGATTGCTTCGCTGGCTTCTGATTTGGTGTCACTAACCCAGCAGGGTGGGAACAAGGATGGGTAGTTACACAGAAAAAAAAGAAAACCATCCAGGCAGTGGGGACTGGAGTGAGGTGGGACTTTGTATTTGATGCAAGGGAAGCCACCCGGGCCAGGAAGTTTCAGTGGGGTAGGAGATGGGGTGATGGCCATGGGGGAAGGGCACCAGGGAGATCTCTGTTTATGCTTTGAAATTTAAGTCAATTTAAATATAAATTGCACTCCTTTTTTTTGGTCATGATGAGAAACAAGGGAAATATGGGTTTTGGCTCTCTAGTGTGCAAATGGTCATTAACTTTCATCTGACCTTGGGTGTAGAACTAATATTAAATTTATGCTCAAGGTACACTTATTATACTCATCTGGCTTCCACCCAGAAAATAGACTCCCAGGAGTAGGGATGCTAGAAGCCTTCGCTCAGCCCTCAACTAGAACACTCTGCTGCCAGATAGCCACTTCTCCCCTAAGAAACCTCGGGAAATGGGGCCTGGAGGCATCCCAAAGTTTACAAAACAAAAGCAATCTCAAGAAGGCATCTGACCTGAGTCAAATCAGCATCCTGGAACAGATAAGACCAGAAAAGAGGACCTTGGCGCTTCTGGGACAGGAATCATCTAGGCTTGTTTTTCCATCCCAGTATTCGATCCTCAACCAGAGAGGCACCCTGGCTGGCTTCTTTCTATCTTGAATGAGAATCACCGCTGTCTCCCAGCCTGAAACAAAAGTCTCCAGAACCTTGCATTTTAGAGCCTACACTCAGTTTTGGTTATAATTCCTCAAGTCTTTGGGAAATGCATTTTTTGGCCATCTTAATGGACATGACCATGCTTCACCGGTGGGGTGGGGTAGGGTGGGAGAGCTTGGGGTGGGGAGAAAATCTTAAATTGTAAACAGCCCTCCGGTTAAAGGAGTCAGAACTTTTATCCTCCCTATTCTCCGGTCTCTTACTCTTCAGGAGAAACCCACGCAAGGGCTGTTTCCCTTAATAGTAGGGCATTGAGTGGTTATTTATCATTTCGACTTAATGGTTCTAATTACAAAGGACAGTGTCATGGGATTTTCTTAAAAGGCAATTTTCTTTGCATCCCTGTGGGAGAGAGAGGGAAATTGACAAAGCATCTGCTGCATACATTTTCAATTATTCCTGGGTTTTACCAGCGTTATTGTTTTCCTGATTGTAGGAGATTTGCATTTTGGAATACCCTTGAACAAGACACTGCCTGGAATGCTACTGCTAAGACTCTTAACATGCCTTTATGCGATCAAGGAAGAAAGGCTAGGGGGATTACAGGCACCTGTCAGCCACTGAATTGAACACTCCTCGATAGGAACACGTGCTAGTGGAGATGGGATGAGAATGGCCACCACCTGTCAGCAAGGAGGGCTAGAAGAGCCATCTCTGGACACATCAGAACAAGCAGTCATTATAGCACTGGGCAAGGAGGGAGAGCCTCACAGATGTCAATGATTGACGTGATATTAGGCAATCTCATCCTAATCATCCGCCAGTGTTCTGGGGGATATTTTAGGGGACACACATGCTACTCCTTTCCTCTTGGCTGGCATGATGCTAACCAACACATTCCAGGGGGTGGGGGAGTAAGGCAATGGGGTATGGGCCGAGCTGCCCACCGAGGGAGTGCAAGGCAGCATCCAGGAGGCAACAAGACCACAGCACGTGGACCCCAGCTCTCTGAGAACACAGGTGTGCCCTCTGAGGACAGCCTGGGAATGTCTCTGGAAAATGTACACAGGTTGAAAATTTTCGCTAAGATCATAAGCATGCTATCTTCATTACCTGAAATAGAGCTAACAGGCTTTTACCAGGATGAGCTATTACTATTTTTCAGCTTGAACACTCATTATAAGTGCACTCCGGAGATTAGCTGAACAAGCATTTAAGAGAATATCATTATAGCCTTTAAGTTTAGCATATTCCCCCCCACCCAAGGGGGGTGGAAAAAAGATCATCTAAAATCAAGGTGGAGGAAGCTTGAGAGAATTTTTTTTTTCTAGCTTGTGAACTGGGCCAGTCCTTGTTGAATTCAATCTTATTAGAAACATCTGCTCTGAACCCGTATGTACTTTCTTCTACATGTGTGCAGTGCTATCTACATACAAGAGGATAAAGGCTAAAGCGGCACTACATTAAGAGCAATTGTGTCAAAAGTCGAGGTAGCTAAAAAGGAAAAGGACGAACTCAGAAAAGTGAAAAAAATGTAACAGTAGTTCCATAGGTGTAAAGGTTATTTTTTAAAATTCCAAAACATGAAAAGGAGGAAGTTTTATTCTCTACTGTTAAAAATCATCAACAATCTAACAAGTTCATTTCTCTTGATAAAGGAGGGTGTACTTTTTCCCCTTTGGAATGTTTCTGCCCTAAAATAAATATAGCCTTTCAACTGCAGCAGCCTCGACAGATGAGTCTGCGCTCTGGTGGCACGGTGGTTACCAGTTGGGCTATTAACCTCGAAGTCTGCAGCCGCTCTGTGAGAGAAAGACAGGGCTTTCTACTCCCATAAAGAGTTACAGTCTCGGAGATTTGAGTTTTTCCCAAAGTGCTGTCCTTGTAAGCTGTGGTCGACATCGCAAACATTTCTGTGGCATTTTTCCCGAGCAGGAAACAAAATTTCACAGTCACACGCTGTTTCTCTTAAATCGGCCATCACAAAAAATGAGGTTAGAGCGAAACTGCTTTTACAAAAAAGTTCCCTGTGACCAGAGAGAACCTTTCCAGGCGACGTCACTGGGTGCACTAACTCAGAGCAAGTTGCAGGATGCTCGCCTGGCAAGGAAAAACCGCATACTACAAAAGCCCTGCTCCACCCGGCGTAATTCTGTTTTCTTGAGGGGTATCCCCTTGTCTAGTCTCGATTCTGTCAAGTCTCTTCATGGAGCCACACCTAGTCTCAGCCCATGTATACCTAGTGAGGGCTGCCTTGGCCCTTTTACATCTCGAATACCCCCTTTCCCAATTCTGCTTTGCTCCAGAGGCAGGCGTTTCAGGCATTCCAGGGGATCCCTAAATAAGACGTCTGCTGGGGTTACTTGTTGGCATTGTTACGTGCTATTGCATGTGTTCTGATTCACAGCAATCCTGTGTCCAACAGAACAACGCCGCCTGGTCCTGCACGTCATCACAAGTGTCCTCACATTTGAGGAGACTCTTGTAGCCGCATGTCAATTCATCTCGCTGAGGGCATGTCCTCCTTTACCAGCATGATGGCCTCTCCCAGAGGCCGGTCCCTCCTGACAGCATGTCCAAGGTGTGCGAGGTGAAGTCTTACCAGCCTTACCTCTAAGGAGGACTCTGGCTGCACTTCTTCAAAGACAGATCTGTTTGTGCTTGTAGCAGACAATGGTGCTTTCGATATTCTTTGTCAACAACCTAATTAAAATGCATCGCTTATTCTTCAGTCATCCTTATTCCATGTTCAACTTTCACATGCACATGAGGCGAGTGCAACTATCATGGCTTGGGTGAGGCACCCTTAGTCCTCAAAGTAACACACTTGCTTTGCAGATCTTTTTGTGTTTTGTTGACCACGCAAAGGCATTCAACAACGGTGCTGACCATAACACAATTGTAATCATGTACGGAGTACCATGAGAAGAATGGGATTCCACAACACTTCCTTGTGCTCATGTGGAACCTGCCATGAATGGAATCCAGAGGCAGTTGTGGGAACAGAACAAGGGGACACTGAATGGCTTCAAATCGGGAAAGGTGGGCAAAGGAGTTGTACCCTCTCGCCATGTTTGTTCAGTCTTTATCCTGAGTCATTATCCCAGAAGCTCGGCTACTTGAAACAGAATGAGGGCAGCACCGGGACTGGAGGAACGCTTATCAGCAATAGGCAATAGGCATGAGCTATCAGCAGATGGGAGAGCCTTGCTGGCTGAAAGTGAGGAGGACCTGAAGCACTTGCTAATGAAGATCAAAGATGGCAGCCTCTTACACGGATTACTATTTAAGGCAGTGAAAACAAAAATCCTCACAACTGGACCAACAGGTCATGACAAATGGAGACAAGATTGAAATTATCTGGGATTTCAGCTTGCTTGGATCCACAATCAATGCACATGGAAGCAGCAGTCAAGAGATCAAATGATATATGGCCCTGGGTTAAGCTGCTGCACACGACCCTGCCAACTGTTGAAAAGCAAGGATGCTGGGGTTACTAGGAAAGCGGTTTTCTCCTTCTGCTGAGCTTGGCTAACCTCCTGAAATGTCTTGCATCACTAAATCCTCCTTTTTTGGTTTTCAGTTTGCATGTCTGTCACTTACACCTGAAAGAACTCTGAATAAGAGAACCCCAAAGTGGTGACGAAGGTTAATTAAGGCAATTAATGAAAATATTAATGGCTATAATTAAGTATTAAAGCCAGAAGTTATCAGATCCTTCAACAATTCAGTATAAATTGGGGTGACTTCACCAAGGTTACAAAGACACATCGTGGCCAAAGTGGAACCTGGAGCCCCGTGTTTCCTTCCCACACCTGACTCTTCTAGATGCATGTTTCTAAAACATTTACCTCCTCACCCTGGGCTAAGCAGGCACAGAGAGGACTTTAAAACTGCCCAGATGATTTACCAATATGAGATTTCTGGGTTTCCAGCTAGAAGGCCACCATGGCACACCTTTCAAGGCTCTAGAGACCGAGAGAATCACAAGTCCTTTGGATGTGGAGTCCTTGGAGAAGGAAAGAAACATAGGTCCCTAGACACCACTTAGCTACTGTGTGCAGGAGAATAAGCAATCCAACACAGGGGGAAAAGGGGAAGATAGTGGCACGGATTTCTGTACATCCTGTGGGTCTTTGCATGCTCTTTACACTCACGAATATTGGGCCTTAGAGGACAAAACTGTTTAAAGATACAACGGAATGGCATCTTGGAAAATCACGACAAATGGCTTTATTTTTTTACTAAGCTAGGACCTTGGATCTCTCATATAACCTATTGATTGGCAGTTTTATTTCTGTTTGTATGGTGAGCTGAGACAAAAAAACTTTTCCTTTATACGCATTCTCATTTTAATAACCCTCCACAGTTAGACATAAATCTGGCAGGACCACCTGAGCCCTAATTAACAATTTTACTGCAAGACATAAGATATTAGGGTAATCAATTCCTTCTGTCAAGGCCCAGATGTACCAGCCATTATTTTAATACCTTTATTTAAACCAAATATGTAACAGCTTCCCCCCCACCTCTTCCTTAAAAAAAACAAAAACCAAAAAAAAAAAAAATAAAACCTTAAAGAAACAACAACATAGAAAGCACCATTCGGCAGCTGGAATTAGGTTTAACTCAGGCTCCGCCTGGAAGTTGTGCTTTCTTTCAGCTCTTGACTTCATAGTAATAAGGTCTCCTTTCCTAGACAGTCATTGACTCATGCGTGCTTTTTATTATGAGACACGTGCTGCAATCTTCAACAACAGGAGCCACCTTTGTCCTCGCTCACCACTGTGTCCCCTGAGCCTCCCCCTCGGCCTCACGTGCAGGTGCCTCCCCCCTCGGCCTCACGTGCAGGTGCCCAGGGGAAGCAAGAACGAGCAAATGCAGCACCCAGGCCTGAGGCTCTCCTGTACTTTCCTGTTTCTCATCCACGCTCCATGTGGAGAGCACACTGAATATTCCCACATCTGGAGTCTTGGCAAGTTTGTTATGTATACCCTGTTAATTTCTGCCTCTAAAATCCTTCTTGATTTTGTCTTGTTTTAGGAGGTTGGAGAGAGAAATGTCTTTGCTTTTTTGCCAAAGTAATCTTTTTTGCTCATGTTGCTTCTCTAGTCAGAAGACATTACACTTAACTAGAGTCGGAGAACGAACTAGAACAACAAGTCTCTGGGGTTGATGGTGTGCATCCTTACACTGCAGTGTCCAGTGAGGTGATGTGGGGAACAGGAGAAGGGAGTGACTGGATTGGTCAAATGGAGACAAAACAGGAATTATTAGAAGATAGCTTATTTTCTACGTGGACAACCCAAAAGTTTCCATTAAAACAAGCTATGGAAATTCATTTGAGTTTAGTGCTTTTGCTTGAAACAAAATCAGGAGCACTTACACAGACAACTAGTTAAAAAAGATGATAGATGACCCCCTCCCTGGGGCCAGACAACGGAAGAGTGGGTGAGGGGAGACGTCAGACAGGGCAAGATATGACAAAATAACAATAATTTATAAATTATCAGGTCAGGAGTGGGGGGAGAGAGTGGGGGAAAACTGAGGAGCTGATGCCAGGGGCTTAAGTGGAGAGCAAATGTTCTGAGAATGATGAGGGCAACGAATGTACAAATGTGCTTTACACAACTGATGTATGTATGGATTGTGATGTGTTGTATGTGCCCCGAATAAAATGATTTTTTTAATTTAAAAAATTTTAAAAGATGATAGAAAAAACAATCCCCTAATAAGAGAACCTAAAAGAACCTAGGAATAAATCAACCCCCAAATGGGCAGAACTTTTATGAGGAAAGTTTTAAAACAGAGCTGAATACAGTACCTTAAAAAATGGAAAGGTATCTTATGTTCATGGATGAAGACATTCATTATCTCAAAAGTGCCAGATGTATCTAATGATCTAGAAATGCAATCTACCTTTTAAAAAGCCATATAAAAATTTTCATGAAACATGAAATAACTAACCCTAAAACTATGAAGAGAACAAGAACAAAGAGAAGAGATTTGTCTTAACCCCTTCCTGTAATAAGTCTTATTGAAGACCGTCGGTAATTTAAACAGGGCAGAGACAAAGCGATGGCCACGTGTCAGCAAGTCTGTTTCAACTCTTAGTGAGAAGATCTACTCCTTACGGTGTCCAGCCTTTGAATCTTTAGAGCGGCAGACTGTCGCGTTTTTTCTAACATAGAGCGGCTGGTGGGTTTGAACTGCTGATCTTGCAGTTAACAACCAAACGTAAGCTGCTATGCTACCAAGCTTCCTTTAAAATGGGGTAGCATAGTTATAACCCCAACAAAAAACTACAACCCGCTGCCATCAAATCGGATGCAGCTCATAGCGACCCTGCGAAGCAGAGATGAGCCGCTTCCTGGGATCCCCAAGGCTGTCCTGAGAGGCCTTCCCTTCCTACTCTATAAATTAGCTACTCCCCTTCTTCACCAGCCTCGTATGGACTCGCGGTGTTCTTCAACACTATTTGTTTTTGATAAAAATATTACTTACATTGTCACCATAACTGCTAAATGATTACTTACATTTATTTTAAAAATTAAATTACTTATACATTACTTAAATTGATTACCTAAATTTTCCTGAAACTTTGGGAATCCTGATTAGGGTGAGGGAAAACTTGGCAATGGATATTAGAGTTGTACAACATGATTGACCTATTTTATTTCACTGAGCTGTATACACAAAAAATATTGAGCTGAAAAATGTATAGTACACCTATTTTTGAAACCACTTGAAAAAAAAAAGCTCCCTCGTACCCTGTACTCCAAGGCACTGCCATCTCAACTCTTTCATGGTGTAAGGTTTATACTTATTTCTAAGCACGCCCCCCCCCCCACTCCATCCTGACCTCTCCTTCTGCAAACATCACAAAGTTTGCTGCTCACCAAGCAAACTCGTCCACACTGCCCTCGCTGCTCAATGTACTATGGGTGCCCCAGAGGGCTCCTTTATTTTATTTTATTAGGGGCTTATACACCTCTTATCACAATTCATACATACATCAATTATGTAAAGCATATTTGTACATTCATTGCCCTCATCATTCTCAAAACATTTGCTCTCCACTTAATCCCTTGGCATCAGCGCCTCAGTTTTCCCCCTCCCTCCCCGGTTGCCCCTCCCTCACGAGCCCTTGATAATTTATA
>NW_022103920.1:79236155-79241985 GCF_000313985.2 Echinops telfairi
AGGAGGGGGAAAGAAGAATCCCTGCAGTTTCTAACTGGATAAGGAAAGATGCACACTGTATGGCTTGTGTTCTGGAGACATTTCCGTTCCATTTATTTCTTCCAATAGTGGCATCACTTTGCTCCGGACTCCGTCTTTCTGCCTGAAAAGCTTCGTTCCAGCTGAGCATGATGCAAGAAGCACCTCTCTTCTGATTTTCATTCCAATCAGCTGCCCGTCTCCTCCCTCTGGCAGTAACGAACAGCCCAGCACACTTCCCGGGCACTCCTCTCCACACGAGCCTTTTTCTACCTCGGCGAGTCCCTGGTTCAGATTGAACTGCAGCAGACCATGGCTCCAGCTCCTTCAAGATGATTAGAGCCTTCTTTTCCTTTCCTCCTATCACTTCCACAGATGATGTCTGGCAGGCATTTGAAAGACGGTTGAAAAGGGCTTGCTTGTAAATATTATTTGCCAATTAAAAAAAATGCTTGTTCAGAATAGACTGCTTTGGGATGAAGACTACAGCCTTAGCACAAAGCCATCCTTGGGCACGCTTTGTCCTCTGTGGCCGCAACACAGCACCACGCGGTTGCTTTCTTTTACTGTGTGTGCACACGCTTCATGGATACAGTTATCTGAAAATGCGCATTTGATTTTTTAAAATTTCACTCCCTCTTGAACTTTAAAATAGATTGGACCAAAGTAGTGAGATTTCCTTTTAAAGAACCACAGAGCAGCCTGTGAGATTATGTTGGCTGGAATGACGGTTCTGAGAAAACAAATGGCGATGGAGTGCCCGCACCCATAGGCTGGAAGGGTTCTCTTGGCAGAGGCTCTGCTCTTGAGGGTCGAGCGACTAAGCAACAACCACCCGAACAAACACACTCACGAGCAAACACACTCACGAGCAAACACACTCACGGCCTTTGAGTCCATTCGGACTCACCGAGCCCACAGAGCAGAGTAACCCTGCCCCTGTGAGTTTCCGAGAGGATAAATCCTTACAGAAGTTGAAAGCCTCATCTTTCTTCTGCAGAGTGGCTGGTAGTTTTGAACGGCTGGCCTTGTGGTTACCAGATCAATGGTATCCATTCTGCCACCAGGACTCCACCAGAGATAAAAAAAAAAAAGTATAGCTTATATGCTACGGATGGGGGTGAGCCTCCAGGGAAAGCACATCTCTGAGGACAGGGGTCAGCGGTTCACGTGGAGGCATTGGCCACACATTGCATCTCCTCCGCCTGTTCCCCACTCTCCTCTCCACCACGGTTGTGCCTTGCATGACCTCTTGTAAGCGTCTGAGACTCCAGGGACTAAACCATGACTGGGCCGTGAGACCCAGTGACACTGGTCTGCCAACCAGAAAGCTAAGTCCCAGAGGTCTGGACTGGGTGTGGGCAGCTGCAACAGACATTTTTGGTGGGTGGTTATTTTCTTTCTTTATTATTGTTGTGAACATGTCTGCCACACAACTGTTGCCAGTTTAGTTTTCTGCAGGTGTGCAATTTGTTGACAGTGGTTTTAACAGACGGCTGTGCAACCCTTGATCAACGTGTTTCCTTCATTACACACACACACACACACACACACAGTGATACTTCTCTTCATTCTACACCAAAACATCCTAAGACACACTCAGCTGGCTGCCCACTCGCGACACACACACACAGTGATACTTCTCTTCATTCGACACCAAAACATCCTAAGACACACTCAGCTGGCTGCCCGCTCGCGGTGAGAAGGTGTAATAGCCCCGTGGAATGAAGGGCTCCTCCAGCCCCATAAAGACCACTCACCAGACTTCCTTGCTTTCAGAGCAATAACAGCTGCGAGCTCTCTCTGCACCTAAGAACATACAAGGGGAGGGGGAAAATCAAATTAGAAGAAGAAAACTATCAAAACTATCAAAAGCAGTATTTTGTTTCTAGGGATGCAGGTAAATTAAGAGTGGTTGCAGTTAAATCTAAGTTTGCTACTTTCAATTGTTTCCTGTTGGTTGGTTTTGAAAAGCATTGTGACGAAGAAACATGGAACAAAGTACCCAACATTTCAACAATCTTCACATACACAGCCCAGTACCAGTAAGTATGCTGATCCTACTGTTCAGCCATTACCCGCATCCATTCCCAAACTGACCGCTGAGTGGGAATTTAGCCCCAAATCTGATAGAACTATATTGACTTACATTAGGGGGAAAAAAATTGACAGCGGAAGGCCTGAATGTACACATAGCAAAGCACATGCAATGATGGTGGGAAATACCTTAAAAACATATACCTGTGTGACATTTGAAGAGAGTGCAAGCAAAGTAAATTATTAACACACACATGATATATTAAACACTGTATTATTTAGTCCTCAAAGATTCGTGTTCACTCAGAAATGCCAGACAAACTGAGACAGGGGACCTTGGGGAACCACAAGGACTGCTTCCTGGAAGCCTGGCAGTTCTGCAGCAACCTTTTCAGAGCAGGTGACACAGAATAGACAGGATGACCTTTCCAGTCCTAAAGCCTTCACATCCCACTGATTTGTCCAGACTCTCAATCACCCTCCCTCTTGCCTCTAAATGGTCAAACCTTCATTCCAAGCATTCTTACGGAGGACCAGGAAGCAGAGACACAAGGAAATATTAAGTGGGGAAAAAGAAAAGATAACCGGAACATAATCTCTGGGAAATCTAGGTTGAATAGCAATAAAATGTTCAAGTGTGTTCCTCTTCATGGCCTAGTCTTTTAAGCGTGTGTTCCTGTGTTCTGGTGTTTAGAGGTGGGGGTGGGAGGAGGGCTGGAGGGCCAGGCAGCTTAATACATTACACACTTTCTAGTCCATGGATGGTCTGAGTAGTGATCGCATCCGGCGGTTAGCTAAAAGGCGGGTGATACACAGCCATCCAGAGGTGCCTCAGAGAATCAGCCACTACGCACCCTATGGAGCACAGTTCTACTCTGACCCGCACGGGGTCACCCTGAGTTGGAGCTGATTCAACAGCAGTGGCGCTTCAAAGGCAAAGCATGACAGCTCAGTATTAACCTGAAGATTTGTCATCAAATTAAAAATTAATTGGCTTGAAGGTGAGGGCAGCTCTCCTTGGGCTAGGACTTTCAGAACGCCTAAGGCCATGTCATCACCTCTTAGAGAAGTCAAACGGTAACAAGAAGACAAGGTGCTCTGGTGGCTCAATGATTTAGCACCCAGCCACTCACCAAGAGGTCAGCAGTTTGAATCTACTTAGTGGCGCTGTGGGAGAAAAAGACCTGTGACTTGCCTCGGTAAACGTTAGGCAAGAAAACCCTAGGGAGCAGTTCTACTCTGTCGGATGGGGCCCGTTTGAGTTGGGATCAACTTGATGGTACCTTACAACAACAAAAAGACAGGTCTGGTCTCTCCTCAACTTTGGGGTCTTATTCTAAACATGCTCATGATTAGAACATTTTCAGTTGATTGTATTGCGTCAAGAGGGTTGGACAAGAACAGAAGCAACGAGTGACCTAAGGAAACCCTTTGCAAATACTTGTGCACGAAATGAATAAATATTAAATGAACATGTATCATCTGTTTTTTTGTTTTAAATTTATTGTACTATTTTGAGGGTTTTTTCCCCTTCACAAAATCACTAACTGTTGCAGGTGAGGGCATGTTAGTCTGGGTGGACTAGAGAAACAAATTCAGAGAGACTCATATGTGTATAAGAAAGAGTTTTATATACAAGAGCAATTGAATATTGAGAAAACATCCCAGCCCAGTCTAGATCAAGTCCATAAGTCCAATATTAGTCCCTATGTCCAATACCAACCTATAAATTCCTCTTCAGATTCATGAAACACATGCAACGACGCTGAATGCAGGAGGATCACAGGCCAGTGGGTGGAGAGTCTTGCGAAACCAGTGGCGGTGGAAGCGTCTTAACACTGGCAGGCGGGGTCTCCACACGGCTCCTCCAGCTCCAGGGCTCTATCATAGCTCCATGTGTCTTGTCAGCAGGAAGATGAAGCTGAGTGTCTGAGTCCCACCTCAAGCGAGCTATTTATCTCCTAACACCTCCAAATGAGGTCATCAAGCTGTGACCTGACTGACAAGCTCGACTCCACCCCTTCGAAAGTTGACAGGAGACTATGTAACTGCCACAAGGGGCAAGATAGTGATGACAAATATTCACTGGGACCTTCTGTTAATGGCTTCCCGAGTTTTTGGTCCCCCAGGGAGGACTTCACTATGGCCACAGAGATGAGAAGAAGCCAAAGATGGCAAATGGTCTTTGCAGCAGATACTTGTTTTGTTGTTGTTGTTGTTAGGTACCATCAATCAGTTCAAACTCATAGCGACCCTGCATCCAATTAGAACATCCCAAATCAGTCTTCTGCTCCCAACTCTTTCAGCTTTCCACACTTATGATCTTCGTTATGGGGTCTGGATTTGACCCCATATGATTTGACCCCGTTATGGTTGCTCTGTCTTTATCTAATATGAAATAGGGCTCAAAGTATAGATGATTCTCAAAAGGAAAAGTATTATATTTCCAACACTGTAGAACACTACATCTTTACAAAGGTTTTTTTTGTTTTGTTTATTTTTTTGGTGATGGTGTTGGGGAACAAGAACCTTTTAGAGGATTTGGGGGAACTCAGGCCAAAAAAGTGAGGTAAGCAGTGGGGATAATAAGAGGAGGGATATAGTTAGGTTAAAAGGAACCTGAATTTTGTTACAATGAGGGGGGGGGGATTGTTAAATACATCCTCTGAGCCTTTGCAGTTGAGGAGGAAAGGAGAGTCTTACCCAGGTTTTGCATAAGAACCTTAAGAGTAGATTACTCTGCCTCTAAAACATAAAGGGGAACTTTGTGCTGATGGAGGTGAGTTCAGGCAAAACACTTACTTAAGCTCTTGCCGGCATGAGGCACCATGTAGCTATGCATCACAGGAGGACAACCTGGGTTTTAAAAGGGAGATTTACAAAGCTGGGGTCAGAGGGGCTTTGGGCTGTTGCAAGAGTGGACATTTTTTTTGCTTCTGTTGGGCTATTCCGGGCAGTGGATGGGGAGAGCGTGGTTTGTTCTGGATTCATGAGTAAAGCAGATGTTCCTCTCACACTCACTATCTGCAGTTTTGTAGATTATGTTATGTGGAAGAATCAGAAGTTATAGCAGGTCCCTGGTTCTGTTGGTTGCCTATTGCCACGGCAGCAAATGAAAATGAACTTGTTGTTGGTTGCCCTGGAGTTGGCACCTACTCACAGCGATCTTACGTAAAACAGAGCCAGACACATCTGGTTTAAGCAACAAACCTAGTGGCTTAAAACAACACAACTTCATTCTTTGAGTTCAGGAGGTCAGAAGTCGGAAACGGGTTTCATGGGGGTGTCCTCAAACTGGCTGGGAGGTACTGCTGCTGCAGGCTCCAGGAGAGAACCCCTGCCCTTGGTTCTAGCTTTCAGACCCCACGTCAATCCAATCTCTGCTTCCATTGTGACATCTCCTTCTCTGCCCCCCTTTTCCATATAACAATATTTGTGACTCTCTTGATCCCACCTGTGTGATCCAAGATATGCTCTTCATCTCAAAATCCTCCATCTATTGGAAAGCTTTCAAAGAAAAAACACATCCCGCTGCTTGGGTCCCAGCTAACTGGGCCTCTCTGGGGGAGGGGCCCAGGTGTCAGTATTTGTTGTTCTAGGTTGGAGCCCAGGGTGACAGCGCTGCACTCTTCCTCAGGCGACCCCAGTCTGTCCATCTTCCCACTGCTGCTCAAGCTTTATCTTTCATCGCGAGTTCCTCTAATTGAATTCACTTGTAAAGCACACGGCCTTCCCTGGGCTCTATGTATAAAGAGTCTGCTATAATCTAACCCAA
>NW_022103920.1:79242884-79244542 GCF_000313985.2 Echinops telfairi
CTAGTTAGCTAAAGGGGTGTCTTTAAAAACTCATTCACACAGTTTCTACAGGCTGCTTTAGCACAAATTTTTCATCATCAACTGTGATACTGCTGAAATAACAATTCACTGCACCGCCCATGCACTATCCTCTAGTGAGTATCTTCCCTCACCTTCTTACCCAGAACCAAGAAGGAAAGTGAAGGTGGGAGAAGCCACGGCTATGGCTAGAAGAGTCATCTTAAATAACTCACTGCACTGCAGATACCAGTATAGTGATGTTTTTTGAAACTAAACCAATTGTCTGAACTTCCTAAATTAAATGTAATAAATATAATCTGATATCCTCTCCTGTTTTGTTTCTAGTCAAGTTTGAACCATAATATAACCTTAAACTAATTAGGGCTTTAAAAATGCTAGGAAAAAACAAACAAAAGCACACCTGCTTCTTAAAGCAATTCCCTTACTTTCATACAGGACACAAACGCAGCAGTAATGGTGACTTGCCTTTTCTCAAGGCAGGAGACACACGTGGGCTGTGTACCATTTTGTTTCTCAAAGGCCTTTTTTCCTACTTCCAAGTTCATTACGTTCTAAAGAGCTAATATTGCCACCAGTCTGACACATGGATAATCCTGCAATTACTTCTTAATGCCAACCAATAATTAGAAAATTAAGAAAGTTATATTCCTGTCTAGACACTACTGCTCTCCACCTATTTAACAAATAGTTGTTTTCCTAGTAATTGCTGTCACCATATCAAAGAGGTGTCTGTTAAGTGAGCTTATATCACTCATTTTACATTACTCTAGTCCCAGGGTACTAGGGACATTTAAATACCTCTTTTTTATTGTTGTTGTTGAATAAATAACAGAAAACAGCTATTAATTTTACTATAGCTGGGACAATGAGCCATTCAAAGACTAATATATATATAAGTGGTTTGAAACCAGCAAAATAAACTAGAATAAAGTTTATTGCACTTATGTTTCAAAAGTATGTTATGTCAGAGGCATGTACATCATCAGGAGCCCATGTGGCACCGTGTTTAAGCGCTCCTCTGCTAGCCAAAATGTCAGTGGTTCAAACCCACTAGCCTCTTCATAAGAGAAAGGTCTGACAGTTGGACTCCGTATAGATTTCTCACTGTGATGGAGTCAGTTGTGACTCACGGTGACCCTTTAGGACAGGGTACAACTGCCCTGTAGGCATCCGAGACAGTAACTCTTTATGGGAGTAGAAAGCCTAATTTTTCTCTCTGAGTGGCTGGTGTTTTCGAACTGCTGACTTTGTGGTTAGCAACCCAACATGTAACCCACTACGTCCCCAGAGCTCCTCGTCCATACAAATCACAGCTTTGGAAATCCTGTGGGGCAGTTCTATTCTGCCCTACAGGTTAGCTGTGAGTCAGAATTGACAGGATGGCAGGGAGTGTTTTATTTACATGTGCATCTAGTTTGATGGATTCACATGGAAAAGAGCCGAGAGATTTAGTGTATCATAAGCATGGTACAACAGTGGGAAGAGGATTTGGAAGAACACTAGAAGAATGTAGAAGTAGGAAATCTCCATTTATTTTATGCCAACCCTGAGGGCAGCTCTAGGACACTGACTAGTTTGAGTCACACGACAGGACTGCTGTGAGAATAAATAAAGGGTTAATGCACACAGCGCAGGGG
>NW_022103920.1:79244848-79248756 GCF_000313985.2 Echinops telfairi
TTGTGTAAAGCACATTTGTACATTCGTTACCCTCATCATTCTCAAAACATCTGCTTTCCACCCAAGCCCCTGGCATCAGCTCTTCATTTCCCCCCTCCCCCCCTCCCCCATGAACCCTTGATAATTTACAAATTATTATTTTGTCAGATAGTCTCATCTTTCTCCCACGCAGTGGCTACTGGGTGTAAACTGCTCATCTTTCGGTTAGCAGCCTACCTGGTAACCTAGCACACCGCCAGGGCTCCTTAATATCATTGCATTATTATAATCAGAACAGTTTAACTTAATTAAATATAGGGGGGGCAGAAAGAGGAGCTGATAACAAGGACTCGATAGAAAATAAATGTCTAGAAAAGAATGATGGCAACATATGTACAAATATGATTGATACAATTGATGTATGGATTGTTATAAGAGTTGTAAAAGCCCCCAATAAGATGACCTTTTAATAAAATATATATATATATGAGAGTTCATAGTCCTTAATTACTTTATTATAGCATATGTACAAGCCCTGTTTAGCTTTACCTACAATATAAACTCCTAGACAATCACAATTGCCACTTACTCACCCCTACCTCCACTCCCATTGGAGCTGGCATCAAAAGGACTTACATGTTTAATTGGAAAAAATGAAGAACAGTTTATTTTTTAAATAAGTGTTTACATTTCCAGGAGCTTGAAGCTTCACTAAGTGTACGAAGGGCAGACTTAGCTGGATAAATTCTCTTTGAAGCTTCAGAGGTGTCAATCAACCAGCTGTGGGCTGGCAGCTGTTGAGATTCCAAAACCAACTGTTATATTATGAATCAAAGGACCGTATGTATCCAACAAGGAATGTATGCTGGGTGCCTTATTTCCGCTACAACAAATCACCCCAAATTGGGTGGCTTAAAATGGCACCGTTTCCCCCCTCCATTTCCTAGTCAAGAGTACAGGTATAATCAGGTTTAGCTGAGTCCTCTGCTTAGAGTCTTGCAAGGCCAAAATCAAAGGGCTGGCTGAGCTACTTCCTCACTGGAGGCCTGAGAAGAATCTACTTCCAAGCTCTTTCCGTTTGTGGGCAGAATGCAGTGCCACTAGCACTTCGGGGTCTCTCTCCACTCCTGGAAGGAGGCCTCTGCGTCTCAGAGCCAGCAGTGATGCACGGAACCCTCCTGTGATCGGAAACTAGTCCGCTTCCTATGGCTCTGCTGCTTCTCTTGGACTCTGGTGAGAGAAAGGCCCCAGAATTCAAGGGTTCATGTGATGGACCGGGCCACCCAGATAATCCGGGTCTGTAGCCGTTACTAACTTCAATTAAATATTTAACTCCGAGTTCCTGTCTCAGATACTTTCTTCTCCTCTGCGAAGGTGATAGATAATACACCTTGCAATACACCTTGCTACGGAGACTGAAATGAGACCACGCGTGACAAGCACCCGCAGAGTGCCTGCACACGGTGGCCATCAGTAAAGGCTCACTGTCCCTAGAGTCATTGCTCACTTGGTCTTCTTAAATCTTAAGCAATTAACACTTGCAAGCCTATTTCTTTAAAGATTTCTCACAAAGATGTTCCTCTCTATTTTGCTTACAATCGCAAATGAATGAAACGTTTCTGAATGTGTTAAAAAAAAAAGGGATAATGGTAAGTCCAGATAATAATGACAGGTAGATCAGGGATAAAGGGGTTGTTTCCACCAAATGCCACAATAAAGGGGTTGGAAAGGAACCAGGCACCTATTAGACACCAATGGGCAAATCCAATTTGGACCCATACACACAGCCTAGACATGACATCACACAGGTGTGCCTAAACTCAGCCAATAAGATAGGCCAATGCCTCAACCACATCCCCACGTCCCCCCACCCCCTGCTGTGTACATGCCGCTCTTGGGGCACTCTCTCTCTCTCTTTCCTGAAAATGGTCATTATCAGTCTCCAACTTTCCCACGGCCCTCACCATGTGACCTTGAACGTTTTCCAGAGATAGCATGTACTGCCTGAGACTGTAATACCCCAAACTTCCCTTTCCCTCGTAAAAGTTCCTTGGATTTACAAAAGTGCTTCTGCCGCGTGAATTCTTTCCAAGCAGAGAAGCAAGGACCGAGGCCAACCGTCCCAGCAACCTAACAACGAGACACGGTGGAACCATTATGAGAAGCACTGAAAACATATGTTAAGTGGAAAATACAGATCATGTCAGTGTTTTGTTTTGTTTTTATAGAAGATACACAAAAGAAAATAACCTCAAAAGTTGTAAAGATTAAAATGTTAATAATGAGTCATTTTGGAGTGACTTCATGAATGGCGTATTTTAGTGGTCTAAGAAAAGACCAATGGATTGTGATAACAGTTGTCTGAGCCCCAATAAAATGATTAAAAAAAGAGAAAAGACCAAAATAAGTGCCAAAAGAGACTGAAACTTGCTCTTGAACAAAGAGTAGCTGAAGCAGATGGAGGAAATGATAAACTAGCTCAGTGGAAATGTTTAATACTTTACAGAAGAGAAAGAAAAGTAGTATAATGAAATGTGAAAAGACCTGGAATTATAAATCTGGAAAGCATACACTCAGCATACTTTAAACGAAAAGAAATGAAAAAGTATGAGCCTTGCATTGCAATATTGCAGGATTCTACGGGCAAAATATTGACCGATGCAGGAAGCATCAAAAGAAGATGGAAGGACTACATAGAATCACTGTACCAAAAAGAATTGACCAATGTTCAAAAGGTAGCATACGATCAAAACCAATTGGACTGAAAGAAGAACTCTAAGTCACACTAAAGGCAGTTGCTAACAAGGCTCTGGAAATTGACAGAATACACGTTGAAATGTTTTAAAAATGATGAAGCCCTGAAAATATTCACTCATCTATTCCAGGACATTGGAGAGAGAATTAGCTACCTGATTAACCGATTGGAAGAAACCCAGATTTGGGTCCACTCCAAAGAAAGTGCACGCCAACAGAATATGCAAATTATAGAACTGCGTTATTAATATCACATGCAAGTAAAATTTTGCTGAAGATAATTTAAAAACAGTTGCAGCAGTGAATTGACAGAGACCAGAAATTGACCAGAAATTCAAGCTGTTCAGTAGAGGCATATCGTTGCTGATCTCAGATGGATCTTGGCTCAAAGAAAGGAATACCAGAAAAATGTTTACTTGTGTTTTATTGATACTGCATAGGCATTCTACTGTGTGGATAAGAAACACTGAGAAAAACAGAAATTCTAAAATACTTCATTGTGCTCATACAGAGCCTACGAGGTGCTACTAAAAAAACCCAAAAAAACTCCCAGAATTTTCCCCCAAAGCTATGTATTAAAATTTTTTATACAAAACAACCTTATCACCTTTAAAGTATTCTTCATAACACTTAATACATTTGCCAAATCTTTGATTCCATTCTAGGAAACATTTTTCAAACTCATCTGTTCGGATGGCTGACAGCACCTCCCTCGTTTTTTTCCTTCATCTTTTCTATGTGGTCAAATCGCTGTCCTTTCATGTCCCTCTTCATTTGCAAAAACAAAAAGAAGTCTCACACAGTGAGGTCAGGGGAGTCTGGTGTGTGGGGAAAGAGGCATACTCTTTTTGCTAAAAACTGGTGCACTGAGATGGCTGCATGAGCAGGTGCATTGTCGTGGTGGCAGAACTAGTACACACACACAGTGTCTGCCACAAATCAGCCCCCCCCCAACACACACACGGTTATGCAATCATTTCAGAATCTTTAAATAGAAAGCTTGATTAACACGCTGACCTATGGGAACAAACTCCAAATGCACTACGAATTGCTATTTTCATCTGTTTCGGAAATTGACGGATGTCCAGAATGAGATTTGCTATCCATTGACATTTGACCTTTTTTGAAATGAGAAAACCACTCGTATACTTGAGTTTTTCACATAGTGCTGTCCT
>NW_022103920.1:79250662-79260019 GCF_000313985.2 Echinops telfairi
GGAGGAGGTCACACATAGTTCCTTGTAATCGGTTCCCTCTTCCCTACCCATTCTCCCTCTACCCTCCCTGTTTCGCCACTCACACCACTGGTCCTGCAGGGCTCAAATTTTTCGAGAATCTCATTTTACTTTTTCCATAATCAACATAAATGGAAGCAGTAGTCAAGAAATAAATTGGGGAAATCTGCTGCAGATTTTAAAGTGCTAACGAGATAGGATGCTACTTTGAGGACTACGGTGTGCCTGACTCAAGCCAAGGTATTTTCTATCCCCTCATAAGAATTTGAATTTGAAAGCTGGACAATAAGTCAAGGAAGACTGGAGAAGTGATGCCTTTGAAATATAGTGTTGGTGAAGAATATTAAAAGTACCACTGACTGCCAGAAGAACCAACAAATCTGTCTTGGAAGAAGTACAATGAGAATATTCCTTACACGTGGGGATAGCCAGACTTCATCTCAGATACTTTGGACGTGTTATCGGGAGAGAGCAGTCCCTGAAAAGGGACCTCATGCTCGGTAAGGGAGAGGGGCAGTAAGAAAGCTCTACCATGAGCTGAACTTACATAGTGGCTGCAGCCAAGGCCTCAAACATAAGCAACAGTTGTGAGGACGGCACAGGACTGGAGAGTGTTCTCTTGTGTTGTACCCGGGGTTGCAATGAGTTGCAACCAACTCGATGGCACTTAGCAAACAGAAGCATAGGGCTGCTAACTGCAAGGTCAGCCGTTCAAGCCTCCCAGCCATTGGACAGAAGACAGATGAGGTTGTCCACTCCAGTAAAGAGTTACCATCTCAGAAGTCCTTCAGATTACTTGAGCAGTTCTACTCTGTCCTATAGGGTCGCTGTCGGTCAGAATCGACTTGATGGCAGTGAGTTTGGTTTGGTTTTCATAAAGATTTCAAGATTAAAAAATTAATTCCCAAACCAAACTCACTGCTATTCAGTCGATTCCAACACATTGCCCTGGTAGCATAGTGGTTATGCGTTGGGCTGCTAAGCGCAAGATCATTAGTTCAAAACCACCAGCCCACTTCATAGGAGAAAGATGAAGCTTTCTACTCCTGTAAAGAGTGAGAGTTACAGTCTCAGAAACCAACAGGAGCACTTCTATCTTGTCCTATAGGGTTGCTGTGAAAGTCTTTATACACAAGCTAAATAATCCAAGTGTAACAATAAATATAACGAGATCTGCACAGGCAATCCACAGGATCGATAATTTACTGCTTTGTTTGCCATCTTTTTTTTTAAATCGTTTTATTGGGGCTCATGCAATTCATCACAATACATAGATCAATTGTGTAAAGCACACTTATACATTTGTTGCCCTCATCGTTCTCAAAGTTCGCTTTCCTCTTGGGTTCCTGGAATTAGCTCATTTTCCTTTTCCCCCCTCCCCCTCCTTCCTCCTCTCCCTCCCTCATGAACCCTTAATAATTTATAAATTATTATTATATCTTATTTTACACTGCCCGGTGTCTCCCTTCACCCACCCTTCTGTTGCCCATCCCCCAGAGAGGAGGTTATATGTAGATCCTCGTGATCTGTTTGCCATCATTTTGATGCAGATATGGAAAAGGAATTCACATGATTTCTCCCCAGCATCCACATAAAGTTTCATTCTAATATTTATAGTAGTAGCATAAATTTAAAATTTGTCTGACTCAATTCCCCACCAAAAGAAAATTCAACTTTCACTTTGTTCTAATGCCTGTTTCCTATATCAATATGATATGGAAAACTAATTGACATGTGCAAAATTACAGTGCATCTAGGCAGGTATACGAACCTCTGTCCTAAACCAATGTAAAAAGGGGGTGGCCCAATTTGAAATGCTCCTAGATCATTCCTGATAAAGAAACTAGGGTCCCCCTATCTTCCCCCTTTCCCAAAAGATTCAGTGAGACATGCTTTTCTCTTGAACAGATTCTACCCATTCACATCTTTCTGAACAAATGCTTTTCAATAAATGTCCACTCACTGCGATCATTTCAATAGGTAGCAGAGCTTCCGAGCTCTTTCAGGCTGATCGGAGAATCTAGCTGACTTCCGTAGGACTGAGGAGTCCATTTTGTTGCTGGCCCTCAGCTGGGGCTGATTTTGCAGTTAGATGCCTCTCTCCATGTCTAGCCTGTGGACCCACTACATCTCAGCCCCACTCAGTTCTAGAGATAAGAACTGGATTGTACCAATAGCCTGGAAAAACATGGAAGTAGAATCCCTCTCCCCCGGCCTCCAGTGAGGAAGGCAGCCCAGAAGGCACCTTGATTTGGGCTTTGCAGGATGGAAGGACAGGTGGTAAGGAGAGGACGCAGAGGAGGCACATTGTACCTGGACTGTTGACCTATGGAAGTGGTGTGTGTGTGTGTGTGTGTGAAGGGGAGGAGCAAATGCTGTTTTAAGTGTCCCTAATGTCATATATAAAGAGCTATAGTGGTACAGTGGGCTAGGCAATGGGGTGCAGGGTCAAGGGTTCAAACCCACCAGCCAATCCTTGGGCGAAAGGTGAGGCTTTCTGCTCCTGTCAAGATCTACAGTCTCAAAAGCCCTATCTAAGAGGGTTGTTATGAGTTGGAATCGGCTTCATGGCAGTGAAGTACTGTCACTATAGGTGAAGGGTTTAAATATTCTGTCCTACATCCCCGCACTGAAGGGTCACAAGGACGGGATGAGCCAGCCAGGGTCCAGTGTAACTCCAACAAAACACACAACATTCCTCTAGTTCTTGAATGCTCCCCACCCCCTGCCCCCCACTATCATGACCCCAGTTCTACCTTACAAATCTGGCTAGACCAGAACATGTACATTGGTACAGATAAGAGCTCTTGACACATAGTATCCAGGACAGATCAGCCCCTCAGGAACAGTAATGGGAGTAGCGATACCATGAGGGTGGTGGGAAGGTGGGGGGGTAAAGGGGGAACCAATTGCAATGATCGACATATAACCCCCCCTCCCCAAGAATGATCAATAGAAACAAGGGTGAAGGGAGACGGCAGAAGATATAAGATATGAAAATAATAATAATTTATCATTTAACAAGGGTTCACAAAAATGGAAGGGCGGGGGAGGGAGGGAAAAATGAGGAGCTGATATCAAGGACTCAATTAGAAAGATGTTTCAAAAAGGATGATGGCAACATATGTACAAATGTGCTTGATACAATGGATGCATGGATTGTTATAAGAGCTATAAGAGCCCTCAATAAAATGACTTATTTTTAAAAAAACATAACTCTGTCCTATAAAGTTGCCGTAAGTAGGAAGTGCCTTGATGGCACTGGGTTTGGAAAGGGTTAATGTCACTATCCAACCAACCAAGTGTCTAATGTCCAAAATTCACAACTTATCTGAACTCAAATCACCTTGCTGGTTTGACAATAGACTATGTAAATATAAGCCACTGATTTCACACGAGTCCCGATGAGATGTTTGTGTTTCTTATCTCTATAATTTCCTTCTGAAAATTAACCCAAAGAAATGGGAGTCGCCGAATAGTTGTGTCCTGTTGTTGTTTTAATGTTGATGTTATGCAAGCATGCACAAGAAGTCTAGATTCAGTTTTATCTTCTTTTAAAAGATGCCCGTTTCATTTTCTATCTTTGGAAACTTCCCAAGGAGCTAGCAGTTCTTTGCAATGCCTCAAACTGTGGCTTATTTCTTCAGTGTACATCCTTCAGAACTGTGGCTCTGGAGGCAACACTGAATTCACTGTAAACTTTTTCCTATCTTTAATTTAGCAATTTGAGCAAGCCTAGAGAACTGGATCATACTATAAATGTATAAACGTGGAAAATGTATGAATTCTGAATTCTCTCTTTGTTATGAACAGCGGCAAGCCTCATGCTCAGAAATTCAAGGATTGGCAGGCTGTGCCATTCAAAGGCCCCTCTCTCTATACCAGCTTATCCAGAGCACCGACAGAAATGCATGGTAAGCAGAGACGAGGAAGGCTTCCAACTGAAAATCGGAAAGGCTGGACGAGATTAGCAAAGAAGTTAAAGTGTGAAGGCAGACACCACAGACCACCTACTAGAAGGTCAAACTGTTCCCAGGTAATCATCCCAAGAGTAGGCTTTTCCTCCCACAAAGAGCCTTTGGAAACCACAGGGGCAGGTTGACCTTTCTTCTAGTCTCTGAGTCAGGATTGTTGGGAAGGCCGGGAGGAAGTGAGTTAAATGGTGGAAAGGGTCTGTTTCAGCCAATGTCGTTTTTCTTTAAGCTGAAAACTCCATAAGGATTCTTATTGTTTAGGGGTTGTTGTTTTTAATATGTTAAGCACTTAGAGTTCTTTTCTGAAAATCACTACAATTATGGTTGTAACATTTAATTACTTGTGTCTATATAAGTTTAGCAAATTACAAAACTGACTGAATTACAAAGACATTTTTATTTCTATATACACACTGCCTTCTCATGTTCCTTTAATATGAAGACTAACTTGCATTGTTTCTAGGGTAGAATTTGAGGTTTTGCTTTGCTTTGGCTTTCTTTGACAGGGCCTTTCTCCCCAGTGAACTGAAAACTAGAAGCTTCCAAGGTTAAAGAAATGAGATTTAAAAAAAATCCATATACAACACTCTCAAGTTTGCATAAAAAGCGAGTGTGTGCAAAGCACAGCTAAGCTCAAGGCCATCGAGTTGACGCCGATGCGCAGCGCCCCTGAAGGACAAGCAGAACCGCCTCTGCGAGGCGCTGAGAACAGAACTCTTCGCAAGCACGGAAAGCCCGTCTTTCCCCCTGAGAGTGGCTGGTGGTCTCAAACTGTTGACCTTACAGTTAGCAGCCCAATGCGTAACCACTAAGGATTAGCACAGGCGGGCTCCTGTGAGAACACAAAGGGGGCAGAGAAAGCTGCCTTGCTGGAAGCCAGTCCCCACTTTCTGGTGCCCTTAAGTCACACAAATGCTTGAAGAAAGCATTGACAACTCTGCATGACAGGTGTCGTTGTTGCTTCCTGTCATCCTTTAAGAACCAGGCTAAATGAGAACTGTTAGCTAAGTGACACATACAAGTATCGCCCTCCCCCTCCCCCTCCCGCTGGGGGTCTCGCCTAGGTGCATTTGTATACCACTGTGAACAGGCACAGTGAAGAGGCAAATGTAGCACAATTGCCCCTTAATCAATGCTTGCAGCATGAACAACGCACCTTTAACAATTGAAGGGAACTGAGGGTAGCACTGTTGGAAGGAAGAAAAATCAAGTTTCCCAATTTCCATGCAGTGATATTTTCATTGTCATTCTTCCAGGCTGATAACCATCAACTGAAGAGATGAAACTCTCCCCTCATTCCTAAATACTAATCCATCACCGACCTCAATGTATCCAGCTTGTCCATTTGGCTATCACAACCATCTCTTTTTCCAAGTAGAGTCCTCCAACTTGGGCTTTTGTGATAGAAGCCCGTTGGTTATTTCTGCTTTCTCAGGCTGCCTTTCATCTCCCTGTCCGCTTCTTCCTGTGGATTTCCCCCAGGACCTCATCTTGTATGCCTCTCTCCAACCTACACCCTGTCTGAGGTTGCTTAACGCAGTTTCAGCACAGACTTATCTGAGCTCCAGATTCATGGCTTCAGATGTTGCCTGAGTATCTTTGAACTCAATTATGTTGGTAACTAACTACCTTGAGGGAATGAGTGAGCCTGGGGGGGTGTCTCAGGATCAAGGTCAATTGGCATAACATAGATCAAAAGACAAAGGTCTATACCATACTTTGTTAAGTAGCAACTTGAGTTTTAAAGGTGGGTTTTAAAGGTGGAACTATCAGCCTCCCCATGTCTGGACGAGATAAGAGTAATGAACACTGAAACCACAAGGAAACAATTCGTCCAATGGGAAAAGGACAAGAACTCGAGACCCGAAAAAGTGGATGGTGCCCAGCTACACTATCAATTGCTCTGAAAGGGATCACATTAGAAAGTCTTGGGTAGAGTGGGAGGAAAACGTAGACCCAAACTGTAAAACAACAACAACAACAACAATAAAACAGGCTTAGTGGTCAGACAGACACTGGTGGAATCCTAAGACCACGGCTCTAAACGCACAGCTTTAGCTAGACAAGAAGGGGAACAATGACATTAGGGAGGTGTGCACGCCTCAGAATAATCAGCAGACGAGCCAGGAGGGCAGCAGTACTCAAGGACAGCATGCAGCAGGGTTAGAAGAGGAGGAGGCATGGAAGCAGGAAACACTGGGAGGAAGTGGGAGGATAGCGGTGTGACAATGAGCTGAAACAACATGTGTATCTATTGTTGAACGGAAAACGGACCTGCTCCGCAAACCTTCACCCAACTCATAATAACAAGGTTTTCTTTAAAAAACAAAAAACCCCACCCCAACTCAGCATGTTCCTGCAAATCATCCCCCTCCCACATAATTCACTCAACTTCCTAAGAGTATTACTGCTTCTTCTCCATTCATGAGGTTTAGAACTTTAGTCAGACTCCTCTTCTACCTTAACTAAATCCTGGTGACTAACTAGAGAATTATTTTTACAAACCCCATTGTTTTTTCCTTGTTATAAAAACCATCATAAACTAGGTTTTTTCAGCTTCCCAACCAATTTACCAACCTCCAATACATCTTTTTCTGTCTTGATCTGTTAACCTGTTGTATTAAAAAAGTATTCCACTTATATACATATATATTTATATAAGAGTGTGGGGAAACAGATCTACGTGCATATATCTATAGGTTTAGTATTAAGGCAGCAGATGGACATTGGGCCTCCACTCAAGCACTTACTCATTGCAAGAACACATTGTTCTATTAAATTGGCATTCTAGGATGCACACCTTCCTGAAACGATTGCTGAAGAAAAATGTGAACATAAGCAAAGGTGGTGAAGAAAGCTGATGGTGCCCGGCTATCAAAAGATATAGCATCCGGGGTCTTAAAGGCTTGAAGACAAACAAGCGGCCATCTAGCTGAGAAGCATCAAAGCCCATATGGAAGAAGCACACCAGCATGACTGACCACAAGGTGCAGAAGGGACCAGTTATCAGACATCAAAGAACTAAAATCAGATCAGTGGGTGCCCACCTTCCTGATACAATCACTGAAGACAAAGGTGTGCATAAGCAAAGGTGGTGAAGAAAGCTGATGGTGCCTGGCTATCAAAAGATATAGCATCTGGGGTTTTTAAGGTTTGAAGATAAACAAGCGGCCAACTAGCTCAGAAGCAACAAAGCCCACATGGAAGAAGCACAACAGCCTGTGTGACCACGAGCTGTCAAAGGGATCGGGGTGTCAGGCATCAAGGAACAAGAAATCATGTCTTTGTAAAGGTGGGTGAGTGTGAGTGGAGACTCAGAGTCCATCGGTAGGTAACTGAACACCCCCTTGCTGAGGAGTTGTGGGGAGGAGATGAGCCAATCAGGGTGCAGGGTAGCAACGATGAAACATATAACTTTCCTCTAGTTCTTAAATGCTTACTCATCCCCCACTATCATGATCCCAATTCTGCCCTGCAAATCTGGCTAGACCAGAGGATGTACACTGTACAGATAGCAACTGGAAAACAGGGAATTCAGGATAGATGACTCCTTCAGGACCAGTGGTGAGAGGGGCGATGCCTGGAGGGTGAAGGGAATATGGGGCAGAAGGGGGGAACCAATTAAAAGAAACTAAGTATAGCCTCCTCCCTGGGCGATGGACAGCAGAGAAGAGGGCAGAGGGAGATGTCGGACAGTATAACTTATGACAAAACTATAATAATTTATGAATTATGAAGGGTTCGTGAGGGAGGGGTGAGTGGGGAGGGAGGGGGAAAATGAGCAACTAATATTAAGGGCTAAAGTAGAAGGCAAATGTTTTGAGAATGATGAGGGCAACAAATTTACATATGTGCTTGACACAATGGATGTATATATGGACTGCGATAAGAATTGTACGCGCCCCCAATAAAATAATTTTTTTTTAAAGTATTCCACTTTTCTTAGCTAGGACCTTCTTCTCTAACTAGGAGGAGGGTCGATTAATTCACGATTTCCCAGTGTACTTTTTAAATGCCAATGCTGTCCCACAACAAATTCCACAGCTACAATACCCATCCTTTTTTAATTCATCTCCTCAGATCCAAACTGCCTTCAACGACCGTTCAAGTCTAGTCTCCACAATGAGCCGTTTATTTACTGTTTTTAAATGTGCTCGATAGACCACTGTTTGGTGGTCAATTTCCAATTGTTTTACGTGCTAACTTTCTAGAAGCACTCATATTGTCCTCCTGGTACGGTTGTAGGAACCCAAAAGGCTCCGCTGCTTCTGAAACTATCTCAATGACTGTATTATGAACGAGCTAATACAATTCTGTTATATTATGGAGCATAGTACATAGGGGATATAACTAGAAAACTGAAAATTTAGAGTTCCAGATCAAGGCTCGGTTCCTATATGGCTGGGTAATCTTGGACAGGCTTTGTACCTTCTGAACGTGTTCACATCTGTAAAAAACAGAGAATGCTACCTATGTCATAGGGCTACTGCGAAGTTTAACAGAATGTATGCGTGAGTATGCACATACCAGGGTAAGTTAAAAAGTATTGCTACAAAATCATAGCAACCTTAAACAAAAATATCAAAATGCGAAACTACTTTTTTCCATATATCTCCCCATCTAGGGCCATACACTGCTGAAGGTGATATTTCAGCTCTTTGGCCCTTCCCCCAAAGAACTCTGAGTTGTCCAATTTACACCATGTCAAAATGCCAGTTTTGGCATCTGTAGTAGTTTTGTGTCACAGCCTAAGACAATATCCTTAAAGAACTAACATCATCTTCCTTTTAAATACTCTGAATTTAAGGGACAAAATGAGGTCTGAAGGGCCAGATCAGGGTGAGGTTTCCCAGTAAAACTCTCTACCTTGAAGAATTACTACCCTTAAAGAATGAGTAGGTGCATGTAATGGAAAGGAAAAAATCCCTTGGTGTAACTTTCCTGGCCTTTTCCATTGCAATGAGGTTTTCCGTTCTCTTAAAATTTCTTAATAACAATCCCCTGTGATTGTCCTGTGGCCTTAGAGAAAATGTATCAAGATTAAGCCTTTGGAATTCAAAAAACAGTCATCATACCTTTCTGAGCAAATGTCTCTGCCTTCAATTTACTGACCCAGCTGATCGCCGTGGAAGTGACAGTTTGGGTGGAGCCCTGCTCTCTGGATTGTATTGGTAAATCCAAGACTTGTCCCCAGCTATGCTTCATTCTATAAAATCATCTTCATTCACTTCAACCATGTGTAAAAGACCAATGGAAATACAAGTTGTTTGAAATAGTTGGTCTTCCAAATGGGTGCATAAGCAAATGTGGTGAAGAAAGCCGATGGTGCCCGGCTATCAAAAGCTATAGCATCTGGGGTCTTAAA
>NW_022103920.1:79260744-79279264 GCF_000313985.2 Echinops telfairi
AAAATAATAATTTATAAATTATCAAGGGTTCATGAGGGAGGGGGGGTGCAGGGAGGGAGGGGGAAAATGAGGAACTGATGCCAGGGGCTTTAGTGGAGAGCAAATGTTTTGAGAATGATGAGGGAAACGAATGTACAAATGTGCTTTACACAACTGATGTATGTATGGGTTGTGATAAGAGTTGTATAAGCCCCCAATAAAATGATTTAAAAAGAAAAAGAACTTGCTGGTCTTCACACAATGAGCCAAACTGTTTGAGCCCAAGGACCCAAAAGCTTACTAAGGCCAAAATCTTTGCTTAAAATTGAAAAGAAGGATGCATGTAAGATACTAACTTTAGTAGCGACTGCATCAATAATAGTTCTATGTAATGACAGACTAGTCCCAGGGACTTGGAGATTAAAGATGGTCCAAATGTCCAACTCTTCCAAGATGCTATTCTGTTTGATCCCCCCTCCTAGTCCGCTCCCACCCTCCACCCCATGACTCCTTCCTTGGGTATATTCCCTGACACCCCTGGGTTCTATGAGTCACTCCTAAGTCTCACAGAAACTCATGAAACGTTGAGGAAAGGCTTCAAATGTGGTAGACGCTGTTCACTCCCAGATCCGGAGATCTGATAAAAAGTAGCCATATGCAGGGCCCAGAGCCAAAAGCCAACAATGTTCAAAACTCTTGCTTCTACCAATGCTCAGGCAGCAAATAGCGGTCTGGCTCTCCAGGTGAGCTGACGTGTGCTAGAATCAGCATACACTCTACAAAGGGCAGCGTCTTAAGTCACACCCTGTACTCTACGGTAGAGTAGAAATATGCCCCAAGGAAATAGAGTGTGGCTTGGTTCACGTCAGGTCTTTGTGCATTCCGTCCCACCCATCGCCCCCATTCCTGTCCATTAGCGTAGTAGAGCATGTCCTCAAAATGGGATTATAGCCTAAGGTGATCAGACGTCCCGCTTTTGGCGGGACAGTCTCGCTTTTTGGCATTTTTTAAAAGTCCCGATTTTTGGAAAGAATACACGACAAGCTAGGGAACGGTCTATTTGGTCCATATAGACCAAATTTTTAATCAAGCACACCCCCACCCTCTCCACCCCCCGTCAATGGTGTCCCACTTTAAATCTGGTCACCTTATGCCACAGGCATAAAGTCCAGAATTCCAATATATCATATAAGGAATTATGGCTAGGAGGACCACATTGACTAAAATGCACCACCAGTTTCTGAACTTGAACTTCAGGCTTCTTTTGTAAGTGATGGTATTCCCTGTCCTGGCTCAGCTGTGAGGCCCTCCTGACCGTCCTTAAAATACTCGGTCCGTGTCAAACCTGTTGTTTTATGAGGGCGGCATTACCGTACAATTGCTGCAAAGCTTCAGTGACTTGGAAAATGCCCACTTGAGTTTGGTTTAAGATTTGATATTATCTCTGGCATCAAAGTCATTCCCACCCCCCACCCTCACCCCCCGCCGGACAGAAAGTACCCTTTTCTTTTGAAGCCACCCTAAGGAGACTAAGAAAAGTATATTTCTAAGAAAACGTGTCTCCAGTCATCCACTGGTTGTTCAAACCTGCATAGACCTGTCTGGTCTGGAAGAACTCTGTGTCCAGATGACCTGGAACCATGGTAACATTGCTTGTTGAATTACCTCATAATCAAACACAGCGTGTGTAGCATAGTATCTGGTTCATAGCGAGTGGTTGTATGTTTCAGTTTAACTGGTGGGTGTTAGGATTATTCTCACAAGAGGCATCCTCTTTGGACAATGCTTACAAGTGGAAAGAAACAAACCTCAAACTCATGGCCACTGAGTGGATTCCAACTCACAGAGACCCTGTAGGACAGGGTAGACCTGTCTCTGTGGGTTTCCATGACTGTAACTCTTGACAGAAGTAGAAAGCTTCATCTTCCCCCCATGGAGCAACTGTTAGTTTCAAACTGCTGACCTTGCAGTTGGTGGCCCAACATATAACCCACAGTGCACCTTAAAATCACCTTAAAGTCACACTACATATTTTCTCATGACATACTAGAAGGATTCCATGTCGCACAGAGTTCTATATCACTGATCGCCATGTTTAGTCAAAAATAACTTTCGTAACCTATAGTCAAGGAGAATTAAAAAGGGCAAGCCGAGCTCAGATGCCAAAGCCTAGTTTTAACGATATAATCCAAACTCACATCCATATAAATCAAATCTAGTGTGATTTTTTTAGCAATTACTATTTTAATAATGTTGCTAAAGCAAAACTGAAGAATTTTTTAAAAGGATTCTAAAAATATATGCCAATGAAGAAAAAAGCTGGGAGATAGGATTGCTGGCGCGTGTCACAAATGAGAGCTTGGCGTATGTCAGCAAGACGGCAGAATGAGCAGCACCAAGCTCACGCAGACGCTGAAAATGAAGCGGAAAGGACCAGAACCAGCGGTGTCAGAACTGCAATGACCAAGTGACACTGAATGGAGAGCAGGCACCTTAAACATGGCAGGAGACTGAATGGTAAGGTTGCTAAATTCAGCCATAACTAGTGAGGTTATCACACTCAACCAACGACATGGGATTTTGTTTCTTGGTTTGGAGGTTCATGCAGAGTTTGATGGGACATCACAGTTCATTGTCTTGATAATGTGTCTAGTGTATCTATTCTACCTCTTAAGTCACTGAATACTACCTGCAAAAAAAAAAAAAAGGTTGCAAGTAGCCATCAAAGCACAACTTGTCTCTGTTTGCCCAGAACAACAAAGGAAACGGAGGCTCGGGAAGAAGAACAGGACATGAAATGTGCTGCTAGAAGTCTCTATGAACAACTGCCACATTTGCCATGAGATCCTAAGGACCAGATGGTTCCTGGCTACCACGGCTGATATTTTGATCAGGGATTCTATAGAGAAATCCAGACCAAGAGGGGGAAAATGCAGAACATAAAAAAAATTATCACGAGCCCTACACTCTCTGGAGTCACGGAAGATGGATGAACCCCTGAAATGATTGCCCTGAGATCATCTTTAAACCTTAAACCAAAAGCAAACCCTGGAGTCTTCTTAAAACCAAATAGTAGTTTAGTTAACTTCGTGAAAAATGCCTTCCTTGAGGATATACTCTTTTAAGAACTATCGACATGGGATCAAGTCAGGAGCATTGATGGCACAATGGGTTGTACAATGGGCTGCTAACTGCAAGGTCAGTGGTTCCAAGCCACCAGCCACTCCCCAGGGGAAAGATGAAGCTTTCCACAGTACAGAGCTACAGTCTCAGAAACCTGCATGGGCAGTTCACCCTCTCCTAGAAGGCTGCTATGAGACATGGAAGCAAAGCAACAGCTATAATCTGGCAGATTAAACAGGAAGTTTAGGAGTGCGCGAGCTTGTGCTAATGGGGGAGAAACAACCCAGAATGGGAAGATACTAATGGTGCACAACTCGATGTAATAAATGTCACTGAATTGTACACATTGACGCTGTTGATTTGGCGTATGTTTTGCAGTGTATATTCTCTACAACAACAAGGAAAATAAATAATGTAAGTGGTTTTTCTTGTTCTTTCTCTACCTCTTCAGGACTGACACTCAGCCTGTGCTCCGAGTATGGGGCCCTGACCCTTGTGCTCCAGAGGGAACTGAATAGACATTTTAAATAAATGACCTTATGAGGCTATTATAACCAGCCTGGAAGCTACCTCACAGACTGACATAAAGCACCCCTTTCTATTTAGCTTAACACAAAACCTACTTTGGGTAGAAAAATTGCAAGTAATCAAAAAGAAAGAAAGAAAGCCTGAAGCAAGTCTAACAAGCACAGCAACCTGAGACAAAAGGTTATGGTTGAAATATGTATAATATGGAGACCCAAAGCCCATCTATAGACAATTAGACATCCCCTCACAGAAGGGACATAGGAAGGAATGAGTCAGCCAGGGTGCAGTATAGCACAGACAAAACACGCAACATTCCTCTAGTTCTTTAATGCTTCCTCCCCCCACTATCATGATCCCAGTTCTATCTTGCAAATCCAGCTAGACCAGAGCATGTACACTGGTACAGATAGAGCTCTCGACACACGGAATCCAGGACAGATAGACCCCTCAGGAACAGTACTAGGAGTAGCGAAACCATGTTAGGAGGAAGGTGGGGGGAAAAGGGGGAACCAATCACAATGATCAACATATAATCTCTCCCTTCTTTCCTCCTCCCCCAGCCACCCAAGGGGGATGAACAACAGAAACATGGGTGAAGGGAGACAGCAGACAGGTCTAAGATATGAAAATCATAATAATGTATGATTAATCAAGAGTTCACGAGGGTGCTAGGATGGGGGAAGGGAGGAAATAAAGGGAGTTGATACCAAGAGCTCAAGTAGAAAGAAATGTTTTGAAAATGATGATATCAGCATATGTACAAATGTGCTTGATACAATTGGTGTATAGATTGTTATAAAAGCTGTAAGAGCCCCTAGTAAAACGATTTATTTTTTTTTAAGAATGAAGAAAATGTTCTAAAAAAAGAAATATGTATCATAAACCAACACAAAATAGGGAGGGAGAGTTTCCTTGAAAATTAGAAATCCAAAAGCTCCCATGTACCCTGCCCAAGACAGAGGCTCAGAACGAGATGAGCAGACCCTGGCCGTTCATCTATAGCTGATCATCAGGCTAAGCCCCACTAAGGATGAGGAAGTGTCCTAGTACAAAGTCCATCTGCAAAACTGGGAGAGCCGTTCTATGTTATTTTGTGCATGCACATGTTTGTTTGTATTTTTTTTAGGGGTTCAAAGTTATCTCTATCAAAACACTGGCTAAGCAAGAGCAGCAAGAACAGAATGAAGGGGATTCATTATCAAGAGACATTTGACAAGTATTATTACTTAAAAAAATATGAAAAAGTCACTAAACAAGTGAATGACTAACTTTCTACAGTAATAAATAAATAAATATAAAAATTAAAAAAACCCTAAGGAATGATGAAGGCGGGAAGGGGGAGGGAGCACAGGAATGGGCTGTAATTGCATAACTCCTTTTAAAGGCTATGTAACCATGGGGGGGGGATGCTTTAAAATTCATGTGTAATGATTGTACAATTTTTCTTGATACGACTGAATAATCGAACTATTGAATTGCATGCTATGTAAACTATGTGCCAATAAAACTGTGGGGGGCAGGGGGGACTAGCAAAACCTGGCGTTTATGTGGCTAATTTGCAACAATGAAATCATACAACACAAAAAATAAATAGAAAGCACAACTTATTTAATGGAACAAAATAAACAGGAACTCTGCCCAAGGAAGCCCAAACAACAGACTTGAAAACAATTAATCACCTAAGTATGTTCAAAGGGCTCAAGGAAACCATGGACAGGAAATGAAACCAAACAGGAAAACAACATGTCAACAAAATAAGAATGTCAAAAAAGATAAAAATGGTTAAAAATAATGAAACAGACCCTGGCACTGAAAAGCACAAAACGAAACAGATAAAAATGAACAGGGGTGTTCAACAGCAGATATGAGTGAGCAGAGAACAGAGCAGTGCACTTGAAGGCAACAGAAATGCCAGTGTCAGAGAAAGAAAGGAAAAAGAATTAAAAAAATTAATTGTCTAAGGCACCTATGAGATATTATCAAATAGACCAACTTATTAATTATGGAAGTTTCAGAAGAAGGGCAAGGAAGAAAGATGTATGAAGAAATAATGGCCACAAATCCCCAAATTTGATCAAACACATGAATTTTAAACATGTAGGAAGTTTAATGAACCAAACAGGTTAAATGCAAAGGTTTCCACAATGAAAGATATTATAATAAACTGTTCAAAGGCAAAAATAGAGACTCTTGAATAAGAGAGAAGTGATTCACCACATCATAAGGGTCCTTAATGAGATTATCAGCGAATCAGAAAAGTATAGTGGCCAACACAATGAAATGACACACTTAAATTGAAGAAAGAAAAAAACCCCAAACACCCTAAAACCAAGAATTCTATATTCAGCGTATGTTCCACAATGAGGATGAAATTAAAACGTTTTTCAGATAAACAAAAGATGGGAGAAATCATTACAATAAGATAGCCCTACAAGGGATGCTAACGGCTTCTTTTCAGGCTGAAAAGAAAGGGCATTAGAAAGTAACTAACAGAATACCCATTTATAAACTATCAGGGGCTCATGCAGGAGGGAGGAGGGGGGAGCGGGGAGGGAGGGGAAAAATGAGGACCTAATGTCGGGGGTTTCAATGGAGAGAAAATGTTTTGAGAAACGATGTACAAATGCGCTTTACACAATTGATGTGTGTATGGATTGGGATAACAGTTGTATGAGCCCCTAATAAAATGTTAAAAAAAAAAAAAAAGAAAGTAACTAACAGAAAAAGTAAGACACAATGGCCTCTGGAAAAGTAACTCCACGAGCAAAGGTGAAAGGGTCAGTAGGGTGACATTTCTGGTCTACAACTCTATCTTCTACATGGTTTTAGAATGTATAAAAGTAATTATAAGTCAACGTCGCTGGATACACATGCAGAAACTGTGTAGATTGTGATGCAAACTACATAAGAGTGAAACTATAGGAGCAGAGTTCATATATGCTACTAAGGTTATGTTGGTTCAAAACAAATTTGTTATCGCTTTAGGATGAGAGTTTTAGAAACAATGGTCACGATGCACAACTGTGTGAAACATAACGCTGACTCGCACACTTAAAACTATCAGAGGGGTAAGTCTTCTATTGATCACAGCAATAAATGGATGCAAACATTGCTCCCCCGCCCCATATATCATAAGCCATTGACTATAAACAAACAAGAACAAAAACAAGAGTTTTATGATTAGTGACTATAACTAGCTTTTTCTATAAAGAAAGTCATGGGATGGTCTTCAACCCACAAAGCACTTACCTATCCTGATTATTGTATTAAAAAACGCAATGAAAATGTTGCAATATAGTACATGAAAAGCCAAAATCCTAGCCCAAGTCAGTTGTTTTCTTCTTAACAATAAATAATGTTTTCTCATTTGTACAATAGATCACAATTTTTCCTTCGTTAAATCATACCATATTTAAAAATTCAGATACAACACGTTCATTCACGTTCCAAGAAATTTCCACCAAGAATATCTGAGGTCTCTCAGTGGAGTTTGCATCAGAGTATAGAAAGTCAAGGTTCTGCCTCCTTTGGCCTTGACTTGATTTGGGCCTCCCACCAGGAAAAATAGCCACAGGGTAAATGCCTCTTGACACCACCACCCAAACTCTCTCTTCATTAACTTTGCACCTCCAGACAGGGAAACTGCTGTGGCCTTACCGCAGATGTGAGACGAGCAAGAATTTCGTCACTGGTTTCTTCAGCATCTTCAATTTTCCCATGAGGCCTATAACAAAAAGGAACAAATTACCCTCCGTGTTGGTTGCATCAAATGTGTCTACGAAATTATGGGGAATACACACCAAATAATAATGGCACTATCAGTGCAACATTACTGAAAGTCCCTTTGCAAATACCACTGTGCCAGTAATGTCAAGGACACGATCCCGTTGCTGCCCAATCATTTCTCTAAATTTCAATGAGCAAAAGCCTCTTACAAAATACCACTTCGAGCACGAGTTTGAAGTGTTGTTCTCTCCATGACAACACAGATGTACAAATGTGAGCCTGCCCAAAGCCTAAGTAGACTCCAGCACCGATGGTTAGGGGCTGAAATTCTAAGTCTATATGAAATCCATCTTTGGAAAACTTCTACTATGTTTGCACTTTCGTCAAATACACTGACTAGGAAACACTTGTGATAACACCGAATGCCATGTGGGAATGATGGGGACTAGCAAAGCCGAAGTCCTTGCCTCTTTTTCAAGAGTCTACGAACCAATTGAGGAGTCAACGACGCATAAGCTAGATAACTAACCAAGCGTGTAACAGAGTAGAAAATTGGTTTATTCATTTAGGAAAATCATCCAATTTCATTTATGAAAAACTTTTCAGCCCTTAAGTATGTATACTCTCAAACGAAAATGCACTGCCATTGAAAGGATTCCAATTCACAGTGCCCCTGCAGACTGGCGACGCACTGCCCCTGTGGGTTTCTTCGGCTGTGAGTCTTTATGGGAACTTTCATCCCTCTCCCGGGGAGCAGCTGGCGGACTTGAAGGACCACGATGCCAACAGGTCTCCGTATGGATACTAACAAAGCCTCCGGCTTCCTCAGCCCCAGCCGGGCTAGTTTCAGGGGCCTCGTGTGCCGGTGAGCACTGGACAGGAGGGAAGAAGAGCGAAGAACATGTTGGTGAAGAACATTGACCTGGCCGTGGACTGCCAGCGAACAAACAAATCCGTCTTGGACAAGGTGGAGACAGAATGCTCTCTGGAAACAAGGCTAGCAAGACTTCATGTCTCATGGACTGTGGGCATTTATCAGGAGAGGAGACTCCCTGGAGAAGGGCACCTTGCTTGGTAAAAGTGTCGGCCCAAATGAGGAACACCCTCAACAAGATGGGCTGGCACAGTAGCTGCAATCATGGGTTCACACACGTGACAACTGCACAGGACAGCACCACGTTGCCTTCTGTTGTCCCTGCGGACCAGCCTGGTGGCACCTGGAGACGCGGCAAGTGGTTTAAAGTGCAACTTCTTTTTCTGGTTTGGCCAAAGACAGACATTGGGTCATGCCAAACCAGATGCATAAAAGGATCTCCCAAATGCCAACACGTTCTGTGGACTGGAGAGATTCGTGGTAATGGCCACACAGAGTCACGTTCTCAAAAACCACAGTCCCGTGACTGATTTCAATCATGGTAAAGATCGTGGGTCGATGCATTGTTAGCTGCCAGCACAGGGGGTTCCTCCGGGTTCGCAGAAGAACTAAATAAGCTGCTCAGTAAATGAAGAAAAATCTAGCTGGCTCAATTCTTGTGGGGGCTCCTTGTTTCTGGAAATGTTATCAAACTCTCAGGGGACGGGGAACATACACACACACACACACACACACACATTACATTGGAGCAAGGAATAAGAAACCGCAGCCTTCAAAGAATGGCATGGTAAAGGCTGGAAGCAAAGCCCGTGCTGCCACGTGGCTTAATCACTCACACAGCGAAGTATCAGAGGGGCTAGCTAGCAACAGTTTGCCCAATAAGAACAGCAAGAACTGAAAACAATCATTCAAAAGCAGCATATTTACAAATACAGCGAGTTAAGGTGCTAATGAGCATTTTAAACAAAGAGCTTTGTTGTTAAAATTCTCTCGTCATAAGGTGTCCGTAATAAATGATGCTGGAGGGTGACAAGATTGGCAGCCCTGGTAGGCAAGGGTTCCTATGCCACCAGACCAAGCTGGTATGGTTAGGCAGAGGTCACTGGATAAAACTGGCAGGAAAGGAAAACTCAAATGTCCTCAATGCTAAAGCACCAAACGGGGCTTCTCTGGCAGAGAGGAAGCAGGGGCTGGCCGTGTCTTGGCATGTTCCTCAGACCCTGAAAGGCACCTGAAGGCTTAGTTAATGAGGAATTTTGCACCAGCACAAATTCTGTCGTGAGTCTGTTTCTCACAAACTGCTGCAAAACTCTGGAAATTCCAGGAGGAGTGCTTGTGCATATGACCGAAACAGCTGCTTCATGAGCAACGGCTGAGCGGCTGCTGGTTAGTGAACAAATAATTCAGTCCCCATGCAGGAGCACAACTCTCTGTCATCATTCTTCCAGCACAAAACATGCTTGGCGAAATGGCTCTAAAGCAAACGCGTGTTGAGAAAGGCAGACCGATGATCTCCCCCCAACGACCCACCCTGCAACCCCAGTCCTGCTTTGATCCATCTCCTCAATCACGACAACTTATGCCACAACTCCCAAGTCTCCACTAGCTCCTGACTCGCCCTGAACTTGCCTTGCTGCTCACCTGCCCGCAAAGCAGAGCCAGGTGACAATTCTTAGGAACTTCATTTCCCCCAATAAGCCCTGGTGGTGCAGGGAGTTAGGCACTGAGTTGCCAACCATAAGGTCAGCAGTTCAAACCCATGAGTTGCTCTCTGGAAGAAAGATGAGGCTTTTGGTTTCTGTACAGATGTACCACCTCGGAAACCCACAAAGGCAGTTCCACTCTCTCACGGAGTCGCTGTGAGTCAGAAAGGAGTCCATGGCAGTGACTTTAGTTTTGAAGTTGATTTTCCCTATGTGCGTATGCTATTTACAAGAAAGAGCAAAACCAGTTCTCACTTATCACTACCTGTGTGTGTCAGACTCGAACTGCTCCCCACTGGATTTCCCATGGCTAGTGTTTCAGAGGTTAAACACTAAGGCCTTTCCCCTCCAACGCACTTTGGGTGGAAAGGAACCTCTTTCTGTAGGTAGCCGAGTGTGTTCATTGATGGCAGCACCACCGACCACATTGAAGTTGTCACCTCTGCCCTCTGTGCTGTAGGTCCAGTGCCCTGTTGCCAATCACTTGTCCCTCTTGCCTGCCTTTGCTCAGTCCCTAGATTCTCCCTCTCTCCTGCCTCCACAGCCCAACAAGTCCCACGAACTATACATGACCTAGCTTTCTTTCACACAAATATTTCATCTACTGTCTAGCCTACTCTTTGTTTCTGGCGTCTCCACTTCTACACAATCTCCAATTTCCACTCAACACCAAGATTCCCTTCAGAAAGCCCAGATCAAGCCCTGCTCTTCCCTCTTGCCTACCCTACACCACAGGTAGAATTGCCCCTGGGGTTTCCGAAACTGTAATTCCTCGCAGGAGTAGAAGGCCCCGTCTGTCTCCCTCGGAGTGACTGGTGGTTTCGAACTGCTGACCTTGCATTTAGCAGCCCAACACGTAACCACTGCACCACCAGGGCTCCCCATTACCTACAGGATAGGAGAATTCCTAAACCTGGCTTCCAGGCTCTTCATGATCTGGCTTCCATCAGCTTCTCCGGCCTCACTCGCTAAGCATGCTTTCTGTTCCCTATCCCATCACCCAATCAGGAGCAATACCTCACAAATCCATAAGCATCCTACCTGCATATCTCCGAGGCAACCACAGGCAATCACCAACACACAGCCTTATTCAGCTATCCCTTACATCTCAGTGTCTACCAGGAAACTAGCGTGCAAACTCAGAGCTCAGAAATGCAGAAGTACTCCTCCTTTCTCACTTCTGTGTTCCATGCATCTCTGTAGCTGCAGGTAAGTACCTGCACCAGACCTGGTATAAAGGCAGGTCATGGGAGCAGGAGTGAGAGCAGGAAAACAGCGGGAGAGCCTGAAAAAGACACAGAAAGGGTCAAGGGCAGCACTAGGCCCCTCTCCTCCTATATTAGTCTTGGTACCTTAGAGAAACAAATCCACAGAAACTCATGTATAAGAGAGAGTTTTATGTAAAGGTTAAGTGCGCACCAAGAAAATATCCTAACCCAGTGCTGCCCATGCCCACAATACAACATTAACCCATTAACCCATATGTCCAACACCAATCCACAAAGTCCTCCTCCATCCCACAAAACAGACACAATGATGCCGACTGCAGGAGGAAAGCCAAGTCAGTGAACGTTTAAGCATCCGAGCACTGGCAGGGGTCTCAACACAGCTGTTCCAGCACCCAGGGCTGCATCGGGGTAGGTCCATGCGGCTTCTCCTCAGGGATGTCTTGCAAGCTGAAGCAGGGAACTGCTAAGGCAGCTGCACCCTGATCCGACCATCACAAAGCAAGAGACCCAAGAACTAGAAAGGAGAGGTTCACCAAGCCATTTATCCCTCCGCCCTTCAATTAATCCCACATGTGTTTAATGGCCAGGTTGGCACAATAAACTAACTCACCTCCCTTCCTCCCACTGTGCATTCCCCCTACCCCCAACCTTACACCCAAACTCTAATACTCCCCCACTTTGTCTGTGCTAGCCTGACTTCATTACCTTAAACCTCCTCCCCAGTTCTAGGTCAAAACACCCAGGAATACCAGAGTTCCTTCCCACAACAAAGGTGGTTTTACAAAATGTGGATGAAGTCTTGATTCTTTCATGCATGAGAATGTATTTTGGTGCCATCTAGGAAGATACAATTCTCTCAGAACAGATCAAAATAGAAAATGAAGCAGATGGGGCAGGGAAGAACAAGGAAGGGGACAATTGTCATATGTGCATATTTCCCCACTGTCACCAATCACACAAATTCTTCAGTGGCTAGAGAAGAGAAACCCTGCTTGAAATCTGCAGGTGATGGCAGGGACAAGTGACAAAGACAGAAAGGGAGTGACCCCAGGAAGGAAGACGAATCCCTGAGGATCCGCAGCCAGCACATGCTGACCTTTAGGAATTCCCAGAGCCATCTCCCAAGTTCTCCGCTTACCAACAGACCAAGCCAGATGCACTAATTCTCCAAAGGGAAATGCCGGGGCCGGAGTTGTGGGCAGATGTCTCTGTAACTTTGAGACATCTGTAATATCTACGGATGCCATTTTGAAGATGTTAATTGTAAAAACCTAAGCGCCTTTGATCTTGGCCCTCAACCCATCAAATTGGATACATTATCATTAAGTTACCGCAGCTGCCGACCCCCCAAGAAAACACCCTGCATGCCCATTGTCTCCCCTCCTCTAATCCAGGAAATTCTTTTAGGTGGGAACCATTGTTGACTCCTCTTTCCCTCGCCCCACATTTCACTCATCCTGAGGTCCTATTGGCTCTGCCTTCAGAATACATCCCCCAGGGGTGCGATTCTCAGGACCTCTCTTACACGACCACGGTCATCTGGTGACAGCACTCACTTCCACCTGGCAGCCACCGTGATTTGGTTCATCTGAAAATTAGAACAGGTCCCATTGCACACACATCAATGAAGTTTGGGTGGGACAGGAGGGTACTTGTTGAGCTCATCACAGTGGTAATCACCAGTGGTTCGAACCCACCAGTCCCAGCACTTGAGAAAGACATGCTTTCTGCTGTGTAAAGACTGAAAGTCTTGGAAATTCACAGAAGCATTTCTACTCTGTCCGATGGGATCACGATGAGCCAGAATTGAATCGATCACAATGGGTTTGAATGTGATGCGTGTGTGTATATGTGTATGTATCACACACATAAAAGAGGCTTCAAAATTTTACGAAAAAATTCTAATATCTATTATCCATTTCCTACAAATTCCATTCTCCAATCACTATTGGCTACCAAACGTTACCACCCATGTGAAATTGTATCTATAGGAAAATGTGTTAAATGCATTCCACATACCATACATAGACAAACATTTTGAGTCAATTCATTCAAGGCAGGCATTGCATGTGATTGGCATACACGAGTCCAGCAGAGGTGTCATTGTGTGACACCCCCCACAGAGGGCACACTTAACCTGGCAGTGCAGTGGGCACAGGCATGCGGAACATTGCAGATGAATCTGGCAGCACAAAATGTGTCCTCCATCCTGCAAAATGCTGCCCCTGCCATCAGGGGCTTTGTTGCCATACAGAATGCACATCAACCTTCACATTGAACAAAACGTCTCTGGATCAGGACCGACTGAAGTAGGAAGCATCTGTCTCTTCAAATCAAATTTCAGACACACAAGAGGATGCGTTTGTTAAGACAGACTGGGCCACAACCTCCTCTCTCCCACCCCTCATAATGGCCTGGCTTTGACATGCCCTGAACTGTTTGCTTCATAAGGGAAAACAATTCTCAAGATGACCTTTAATGTCCCAGAGCTAGAGGCTTAATTTATATGCTAAACAAATCATCTGAGAAACTGCATTATAGAAGAATGTGCCATCAGGATTGGAGAAAAATTCTTTAATAATCAGCTATATGCAGATGATATAACCTGACTTGCTGAAAACAGAGAGAACCTGAAGTACTGACTGATAAAGATCAAAGACTGTCACCTCTCATGTGGATAACACTTCAACATAAAGATCCTCACAACTGGACCGATGAACACCATAAGAACTGAAGAAAATATTGACGTCGTCAGGATTTCATTTTGCTTAGATCCACAATCAATTCCCATGGAAGCAGCAAGCAAAAGAGCAAGTAACATATTGCATTCGGCAAATCTGCTGCACAAGATCTCTTTACATTGTTAAGAACCAAAGATGCGGCTTTTAAGACTACAGGATGCCTATCTACACCATAGTATCTTCAATGGTCTCATGTGCATGTGAAAGCTAGGCCATGAGTAAGACAGTGGGGAAGAACTGTTGCCTCTGAATTACGATGTGGGCCAAGACTATTGATAGCACCAACACAAGTAAATGTGCCAAAAATCAGTAAATGTATCTCGGAATAAATACGTATAGCCAGAAATGCTCCTAAGAAGCAAGATGGTGAAGAGTTCATCTCATGTATTTTGGATAGGTGATCAAGAGAGCTAGTCCCTGGAGAAGGACTTCGTGCTTAGTAAAGCAGAGGGTTAGTGGAAAAAGAAGAAACCCTTCCTGAGATGGATTGATACTGGGCTGCAACAGAAAGGTGAAACACAGAAAAGATGGCAGAGATGGTGCAGGACCAAGAGGAACTCATTTTGTGTGCACAGAATAATAACTATAGGTTAGAATGGACAGCACCAAATAACATAACAATGGAGACTGATGAGATCCCAAGACATTCAATGAACCAGAACCAAGAAAAGCTTCACAGGAATCATTCACCCATGACCCATCTACAAATACGAAAAGCACAGCACACATACATATGAAAAAATTAGAACCATTTAATGGGATTAGTGAAATGTACCTTTAAGATAGCCTCTCAACACAGACGAGAGTTACTGAATCAGATCTCCAGATTTGTGATCATCAAGGGATTTGGGGAAGTGACACCCAAATTGAGGTTCTGATGGATAAACAAGAGTCCTGGAACTGCAGAAATACTAATGCAAGAGAGCGAGGAGCAGTAAGAGACATGGCTAGGGACAAACCGGGCCAGACTTGTCCTCTTCTACTATAGCCAAAGAGTTTATGTTTTATGCTGAGAGTCATACACTGTCCAAAATGCCCACATGAGGTAGATGGAGAAAAGGAAGATGTAGCTCACAGGCAGGTGTGGCTTCTTGTTAAGACTGAAAGAACTGGTTGTGTGCTTAAGGTAAATAACTAACAGAGAGGGAGAAAGTAAGACAGTGAGAGCCAACACAAGGAAAATCAGGCAAAAACTGAGCCTTGAGCAAAATAAAGCACTCTCCTCCAGCAAGCTAAGAAGTAATGACATTAATTTGACTGAGGATGCCACAATTCAGACTCTCCTTGGGTAATCCCAGAGAAGCCCCGGCAGTGTACTCGGTATGTATTAGGCTGTGGTCCACAAGGTCAGCCGTTCAAACCTTCAGCTGCTCCTCAGGAGCAAAACAGGGCTTTCTACTCCTGTAAAGAGTTTCTTTCTCAGAAACTTGCAGGGGTAGTTCTATCCCGTCCTATAAGGTTCACTATGATTCAGCATCAACTCGATGGTAGTGATTTTGGTTTGTTGGATAACTCATGGATTCATTCCATACCTGCTGATTATCAAGGACAGAAATGCACTCAGAAACTTCCTCTTAAGGAACTATTTCCTGAATCATATTTGCAATGTTTCACCCAAAGAAATGCTTTCCAATCCTAAACATCACATAAGAGAAAGTTCTTCAGGGAACAGAGATGCCATCTCTACCATGTACCATCCTTAATGACCCCGAGAGTACTGTCCCACCTGCACCTTCTCATAACAGCTGGGTTCTGACCAGCTCTTTTGTACTTAACAAAGCAAATATTCTATGACAAAAATAATGGCGAGATGGTAGAAGAATGAGAAATGACTTTTTCTTGATATCAAGAATGTAAACTTACCTGTTCATCTTATCAAGAAAAGAAAACATTTCATAACATCACGTTACCCATTGTGCTTACGGGGGAAAAATGTTTACCTAACAATAGCAAATTGTGAGTGTGGTAAGTTTCATTAAGGGTACAGGGTATATTTGCCTAAAACTGAATGAAACTAGATAGTACTGATGTTTCTTTTCTACAGTTTAGTTTAATGAAATGAGAACGGATGGTCAATTCCTAATCAAATACGCTACATTTCAAATGCTGACACAATCGGGACTAAGAGTTTTGATAAAAGTCCCGTGCTACTCTTATAATAAAGCTGTAGTCTGCATAATTGCACAACATGATGACTATCATCAAAGTCAAGGAACTGGCAAATATTTTGTCATGCATATATATTTTTTTACCAACAAAACCAACAAACAAATAAGACACAGTCTGATAAAGATAAGCCATCTGTTCCAACACCTGGAATCAGCCTTGGCTACAAACAATGGAAATTCTAGAGGATGCAGTGTTTCCTGGGGAGAAGGAATGATGAGTAATAACAAAGACTAAGAGCGGCTGATTTCATAACTATTAAAAATAACTTCTGTGATAAGTGAAAATTCATTTCACCCCTGCAAAACTTATGCCAAATTTTATCATGAAAATATTTTGATAAACACTCAAAATGTTTATCTATACCAGGGGCCCTCAAACTTTTTAAACAGGGGGCCAGTTCACTGTCCCTCAGACCCGTTGGAGGGCCGGACTATAGTTTAAAAAAAAAAACGAACAAATTCCTACGCACACTGCACACATCTTATTTTGAAGTAAAAAAACAAATGGGACAAAAACACCCAGCGGGCCGGATAAATGTCCTCGGTGGCCGCATGCGGCCTGCGGGCCGTAGTTTGAGGACCCCTGAATTCTATACAGTATTTCATCCTTTCCAGGGGTCATGACACGAACATAGAATTAAGGAAAGTCAAGTGTACAAAGGGTAGGCTTGGGATGTAGGACCAACAGACTTGAACTTGAGAGCATCAAATTCAAGCAGCATTTTCCCAACCCTGTTTCGTAAAATAAGGTTGCCATACATCTTTCATGTTGCCTCTACATGGAAAAGGAAAAATAAGACAAGTAAAAAAGAAAGCAGAAGGGACAGGCTAGTGACTGTGCTGCTTTATTTAGGATGCGAGGGTGGGGCGGGGCGCAGGAGCCTGGATGGAGAGTCATCGCTGAGCCACTGATATTGAAAACATGAGACTCAGGGAGAGAACATAGGGTCTGAGGGCAAAGAGAAAAGAATGCTGTGTCCTGGGGCATGGCGCTGTTTGGAGGTCAAGTGGAGGAACAAACAAAGGAGCCTAAAGAGGAGAGGCGTGAAAGCAGGTGGACTCCCAGAGGCCAAGTGAAAGTAGTTTTAAGAAGGGCCTGCTCAACAATCCTTTGGAGACAGCATGGAACTGATGGTTTGGTGTGTGTGGGGAGGGGAGGCGGGGAGACAATGGGAGGGGAGGAGTTGGTGGGGAGGTAACCAGTGAGACAATAATGATGGGGACAGGGGAATAGTAAAGGTCCTAAAATTGAAGGGGAGAAGGGTGGAGCTTTTCTGGTCATGTTTGATCAATTGAATTGTATCTGAGAGGAATTACTGAGAGGTGAATGATGGGTAAACATGATAGTGGGGCAGGAGGAAAGAAGAAGAGGAGAGAAAAAAGAAAAAAAAGGTATATATATGTAAATATATAAATATAGGAGTATTTGTGTGTGTATATATATGTATATATATGTAAATACAACAAGAAAGCAGATGGACTTTGGGCCTCTTCTTAAATCTTACCTAAGTACAAAAACAGTTTGTTCTAATAATGTGGCATTGTATGATACTTTCCTTCCCAACATGATTGATGAAGACAAAATGGGTGTATAAGCAAATGTGGTGAAGAAAGTTGATGGTGCCCAGCTATTAAAAGATATAGCATCTGGGGTCTTAAAGGCTTGAAGTTAAACAAGCAGCCATCTAGCAGGGAAGCAACAAAGCCCACCACATGGAAGAAGCACACCAGCCTGTGTGATCATGAGGTGTCAATGGGAAGAGGTATCGGAAGTTAAAAAACAAGCAACCAAATTGATGTGAAGGGGTATGGATGTAGTGGAGACCCAGAACCCACCTGTAGGATAATTGGATAGTTCCTCTCAAAAGGGCCACATGGAAGGGATGATAAATCCAGGGTGCAGTATAGCAACAATGAAACACCTCTAGTTCTTTATTTCCTCCCCTTACTATTATGGTTTTTGTTTGTTTTATCTCATTAATCATGTTAGACTTGAGTATGTTCATTTGTATAATTAAGATCATTTGATACATAAAAGCCAAGATAGATAACCCTTCAGAAACAGTAACAGAAGTAATGGTTCCCTGAGGGTACAAGGAAGGGCAGGGGGGTGGGGGGAGCTGGTAGCATTGATGACTGTGTAATCCCATCAGAGGGCAGGAGAACAACTGACTGTATGTGAATGGACGTACTGGATTGTGCAAGATATGACCAAAACAAACAAAGAAAAGGTTCCTGGGGGTAGGTTGGAGGAGGGAGGGGATGAAGGGGAGCCCATATCAAGGAGCTGAAGAAGAAAGAAAATGTTTTGAAACTGATTGTGGAAGCAACTGTACAAAACTGCTTGGTGTGATTGCACTATGGAATGTTACAATATCTGTAAGAGCTCCCAATAAAATTATTTTAAGAAATTATACATACATATATATATGTGTGTGTATATATATAT
>NW_022103920.1:79279364-79282522 GCF_000313985.2 Echinops telfairi
TTTTTTTTAAAGAAGAGCCTGCTCAGAAGCATCAAGTGGTGTTGGCCTGTCAAGTGAGACTCAGACTGGAGACTCAGCCCTGCAGTGGGCAGCATGGACGCCTGTCAGTCATCTTGATGAGAACATTTTCAGAGGTGGTGGCTGGTCTTGGCAACCTGAACTGAGAAAATTCAGGCGCGAGCAGGAGGGGAAGTGATCGTTTGAGGAGCTTTGACCAAAAAAAGGGAGAAAGCAGAAAGTCGGTCAGCAAGGGGGGAACATATTAACACATGCTGATGAAAACAATACAAGAGAGAGAAAAGGCTGATGATATAAACACGGAGGAGAGACACAGGGATAAGCTCCATGTACAATTTCAAGGGATTGACCTTAGAGAAAAAGGATAGAAGAGCCATATACGATCAATATCCCTTCAACACAGGACAGTTGGTTTGGTTTGATGTGTCTGCCTCCCCCCATCCCTTCAATGAAGTAAAAAAAAACCCAACAACCCCCAAACCCCAAGCTGTCGCATAGTCTATCATGTTGTATCATGTTGTTGGGTGCTGTGAACAGAGAGCACATGGGATAGAGCAGACTGTCTTGAGGCTGTCAGCTTCATAGGAGCAGATCGCCAGGCCTTTCTCCCACTGAATCACTGGGTGGGTTCCAATCAACAGCCTTTTGGTGAGTCATGGGGAGCCTAACCACTGCACTGGCAGGCTTCCTTACAGCCTTTCAGGAATGAATGAACTAAGAAATCCATTGGACTACCGAGTGGCATTGGAGACCCACATGTGGCTAGAGGTCATGGATAGAAAACAGGACTAACCATGCTCAGACTCCTCTCCTCAACCAGCCCGCCAGCTAGCTGTGAAACGCACAGACAAGAGGGGACCGTGGTCTGTGAGGCCGATGCAGAGGCGGCAGTCAAGGCGCTGGGCACAGAGAGAACCATAACAGTGAAAGCCTGACGGAGCAGGTGCAGGATCAATGAGAATGAGAACAGCTGAGAGCCAGAGATGAGAGGGAAGGGAACACTTCAAAGAGCAAGTCTGCGGACTATGAAACATTTAGCATGTTACATCCCCACCGGTGCTGATGGTCACTGGTACCTTCCTCCGTCTCGGACCTAATCCAAGAGGCCTTATTTAGAAGGGATGGTAAGCTAAGGTTCAGGAGGGAGCTCAAGGAGAGGAGGCAGTGATGACTAAGGTTTTAAAAGTCTTCCCTTGACCTTCATTTGAGAGGCTACCTTCTTTCTCCATGAGTTCAGCTCTCCGTAGAAAGCCTATTCGGGGATACCAAGAGACTAAAACACAAGGAAGCCCTGCCCTTTTATTTGACCTTGAGTTGCTCTGGGTAGATGGTGAAGACGAATGCAATCTAGTTACGAAGACAAGTCTGGGTCCCACTTCTTTGTAGGCATGATACTGTGATGAACGCATTCCTTCTTCCCTATACCATCGCGCCCATAAGGAGAACTCTTCTGGCTGCCCCCTGCTCTTCCACATTCAGCACCGAAAAGAAAAATGAGTAAGATGACGGTGCTATTAACTCTTCAGGCTCTCGCTAGACATATCATTTTATTGTCGTGTGCCACGGAGCCAGTTCTCGTTACAGCCTCATGTTACACTCAAGACTCTAAATGCTTGCACCCCAACCAGCACTCAGGAGAGAGCCGTCAATGCTCGTTACCCTTTAAGCAGCAAGATATGCTCTTTCTCTTATAACCTGTCCTTTAATACTTAGCCAGGTGGCTGGTATCAGGAATAAGATTTGATGCAAAAGAAGTAGACCATCTAAGGTCCATCCCTTCTACACAGGCATGACAATGGAAGTTGGAGAAAACCTCATTCCTTTGAGTTCTGAGGGATTGTGGGAAGAAGGAGGCGGAGGGAAGGAGATACTGGTAGGCGGAGTTCTCATTTAAGAAGGTGATTAGGAAAACCAATGGCTTCTAATTTAGGCTCAAGATGCCTCGCAGAAAGGATGGTCTGACCCAGCAAGGGCATGCGGTTAGAGGAGAAGCCGAGCCTGAGCCGCTTCTCCAGGTCACCCAGTCCCTGTGGTCACTAAAGCATAAGTGCCTCCCAGCCCTCTCAGGCCCTGCACTGCCAGGCAAGCCCCCGGCATCAGAATGGTGACCGTCCCTGTGGTCACTAAAGTATAAGTGCCTCCCTGCCCTGCCCCCCCATCCCCCCAAATAGAATCAGCAAAGCAGGCATGGAAAGCTTATGAGGTACACATCAAAGTCAAGTGGCTGAATGAGATGCCTAAGGGAGAGCAGGTCAGCTGAGAGAGAGAGAGACCCCCATTACATGGGCCCCAGGCTCTGTGGCAGATAGCAGCTCAGGGGTAACTCGGGAACTGACAGCCCACCCACTAGGCAAGACCAGTGAGAGGGTGGAAGGGACCACCGTACGTGAGAGCTCTCCTATCCTTCCTGGCCAGTGTCCACCAAGAGCTGAGCTGCCGAGGAACGAGGAGAGGGTGAGGTGGGATCAGAGTAATTGTCTGACTTGCAATAAAATTACCCATTCGGTATGTCAGAGGCTCATGGAGAAAACAGAAAACTTAGAGTAAAACAAACAAACAAACAAAACAGCCATATTTCTTCTTTAAACATCGGAGTGTAGCGTGAGTTCAGTTTTAGCAATCCACGACAAGACTTCTGAGGAGCCCTGGTAGCACGGTGGTTAAGGCTCAGCTGCTCCCTGAGCACCAGCAGGGTGAACCCGCAGCGGCTCCCTGGGAGAAAGCCCCAGAACTGCTCTGTACAGAGGACAGCAGCTCTTCTGCTCCGGCACAGGGTCCCCAGGACTCGGAACCAACGGATGGCCCCAACACAAACACAACTCTTAATAACAGTACAAAGGTCCACTGACCTGTCATCGGAAGAACAGAGTTCTCTACGGTCAAGGTTCTTAGACTTGGTCTGAGAACATTTCCACTCCCACGCTGGCAGGCTGGCAGCCGTAGAAATAGAACGAAAAGAGTCAAGTGTCCGCACAGGCCCAATTCTCAGACCAGTTTCCACGGGAGAGGAAGGTCTTACTGATCCTATAGGCATTACTAGGCTTGCTTCCCCTACATTGATATTCCGACATTCCACAACTCTGCTCCTCCCTCCCCATCAAAAGTAGGAATCAGAAAAAGGCACATGCTGGGGGGCTGGA
>NW_022103920.1:79282723-79302410 GCF_000313985.2 Echinops telfairi
AGGGGCGGCGAAAGAGAGGGAGGGCCTGGAGGAGACGATTCGCACAGTGACTGCCGCAGCGGGCTCAGGCACAGGAGCAGCTGTGAGGACACCGCGGGACCAGGCTCATTCTGCGGCACACAGGGTCACTGTGGGTGGAACCAACTCGACAGCACCTCACAACAACGACCAGCCAGTACTCGTGACGACAGACTCACTTCTTGCACTCGCCTCTCACATTCGGGTAGGAACGTTACCGTGTATGGACTGAAGCTTCACATGCGTCTACAAAGCTGCAGCAGCTTCCCCTGCCTCTCCTGCGTAAAGACCTTTTTTTCCGAAATAAGGAAGCCACCCGGCTGCCTTCTTGTCTGTGCAACACAGACCTGCGTTTGCAGGGGAGACCGAGAGGCTCCCTCGCATCAGCCATCACTTGAAGGAGACCTGGAAATGAGCTATCACCGAGAGTGACAGGCAGCACCCAGGCAGACCAAAAACCTGCACGCCCCCCAAAAGTGGCTGAAAGGGCGGCCCGGCTGAGACTGCGGCGCAGACGTGGACAATGTACGTTCATGAAGCAGGAAGACTTCAGAGGGACTTTCTGGAGAGTGGATCAAATGGCGCCGAACAGGGAGGCCGGAGGGTGATATGTTGGATACAAACAGCGAGAGCTGTATGCTGACAAGAGTAAGGCCCACGTGGACTTGGGCTCCCCCTTCAGGAGTGAGCACAGGGTGAACAGACACGAGAGGGAGACAGGAGGAAGAGCACCACACTGGTGCCCTGGTCCTCGTGGGGAGAGGGCTAGAGGGACAGGAATCGGTCAGGCTAACGCAGGAGGTTTGATGGGATTGGATGCAGTGGTCCACGGACGAAGCCATCCCGGGCCATCTTTTCCTCGGACCACCGTTTATTCCCAGTCAAACCAAACTCATTGCCATCGAGTTGGTTCTGACTCCTGGCAGCCCTGCAGGACAGGGGAGAACTGCCAATCTTTGATGGGAGCGGAGAGCCTCGCCTCTCTCTCTCAGAACAGTTGGGGCTTTCAAACTGCTGACCTCATAACTCGCTCCGCCACCAGGGCTCCTGTACTTCCCATAGTCAGGAAGGCCCAAAGGCTGGTTTTCCAAAATTTAGCCAAAACCATTCAACTGTGCCTAGAAAGTGGCTTACAGCGCTAGGATAGAGGGAGAAATGCAGCCTCCTGCTCCAGGAGACACATACAGAGGGGTCCAGTATGAATCGTTTTGTGTTCAGGTCTTGCTTATAACACATGTGGGCAGGTCCACTGCTCCCAGTAGGAGTCAGTTAGCACTCCCACAAGCACATGTACACAAGAACAAAACCAAGCCTGCTGACAAACACGGCACGTTACAGTGACGCTCAGCTACAGAGCGGCCACGGGACTGTGTGCAGTCATCTGCGTTACAAGGCGGCGAGGCAGCTGGAATTAACGTCAGGGCTCTAATGTAATACATACTTCCAATGGGGGAAATCAGAGTTGACTCAGGTTATCCCTATATGAATGCCATCTCACCCACTGGCATCTAGCTGGGAGAGAAGGGGGTAGAGGCTCATTTTGAATATGACTTGTGAGTTCATGCCCGCTGCCCGTGGGGCACACGTCCCATTCCATTTTGCCAGCAGGCCGAGAAAGTGGACGACTGTGCTGCTCGAGTGCCAGGCCCTCGGAGTCACTGCAAGGGACCAGTCGCAGAGCATGCCACTGCTTCCCAGAAAGCCAGTCAGAGTTTATCCAATGGCTCCTCTTTCCATGGGACACTCTAGACCTACACTGAGTGATTGTGCTCAGGAACAGTTTCAATCCTCAGAGTAATGGATTCCATTTGAATTGTGCTTTGCCATTGCATGGCTCTCCTAGTGGTGGCGGGGAATCCTCACCCGTTTCAGGACTTGGTCTAACACTCTCATAGCTTGCTTTTAACGCTTCTCAGAAGGTGAGACTAGAATGATCCCATGACATTCGCAGACAAGCTCTATGAAATGTCAAAGACAAGGGCATTAAGAGACAGTTTCAAACCCTAAGATTCTACTCACAACCTTTGTGAGGTTACCTGATCTCTGTGTCTCAGGTTCCAACTTAGAAAATGGGGATAACAATATTGCCCCATCTTTCAGAATTCATGCGAAGCTGAAATAACATGCATAGTACATTTAGCCCAGTGTGTGATATGTTTTCAGCAATCAACTTTAAAAAAATTAAAAAATAATTTTGTTGACACATCTTACTCATTCTAATATATCCCTTCCCTTCCTATACAGAACCGTTGTTCAATCCTATCGGGTGAGGTTATACAATCATCAGTACTATCAAGCCCCCTCCTCTCCTGCCCATACCCTCAGGGAACCCTTACTCCTGTCACTGTCCCTGAAGGGTCCTCTGTCTTGACTACCATGCACTGAGCGACCTTAAATGTACAAATGGACATACGCAAGTCTAACATGACCAATGAAGGATATCACATAAGGACCGTAATAGTAAGGGAAGGAAATCTTAAAGAACTAGAGGGTAGTTCTGTGGTTCCTCAGCCCCACACTGCACCCTGGATTTATCTTCTGTTCCGTGAGGCCCTTTTAAGAAGGACTGCACAGACAATCAACTTTTTAGAAGTCCAATATTTCATTTTCAGAGCTCTGGTGGCATCTGGGCTGCTAACCACAAGGTCAGCAGTTTGAAACTACCAGTCAGTTCTCGGGAGAAAGATAAGGCTTTGCACTCCCTTAAAGCTTTGTCTCAGAAACCCACAGGGGAGGTTCTATCCTGTCCTCTGGGGTCACCAGGAGTCGGGACAGACTCAATGTCAGTGAGTTTGAGCATCTCATTAATATTCTGATACTTATTTTGCTTCCAGAAACAGTCTGTATTAATCATTCAATATTAACTGATTCTTAACTAATACCACTAACATCGGTGTTATGGTTGTAGGTGTTTCACTCTGAAACCCCGTCCTTTGAGATGAGACCGCCCCACGTGATCTCCGTCTCACAGAGCTGGAAGAATCAATGGCACGTGAGCCAAAGCCGAAAACGAAAGTGCCCATGGACGTGAAACTTACTCATGGGAACTTTACTCTGCAGTTCCTCACGGTAAAACGAGGTGATCACGATCGCAATAAACAACGTCCGCTCAGAATCGCCCGATCAGGACTCAAACCCTATTCCCAAAGCCTCAAATTAATTCATTTTAATTTATTTTAATCATGTGGTGAGTCAGTATTTTCATGGGATAATGATTCATGTGTTTTAATTTGCCAAATGTGGCTTGTAGGTTTTCAAAGCTGTCTGCTACGCTCTTTCTTAGGAAAGGAAAATCACGACTTGGATACTGGAGAAGAGCAAGTGATTGAGCTAAATCATATGTTTCTCCCTATGTTACTCACAGAGCAATCACTTAAAAGCAGTGCAGTACAGCTGGGGAAGCCTGGGCTCCTGGGGTTTGAGTCTCAAAAAAAGGAGTCATTTATTAGGTATATTTCATTTTGAGCAATTTACTTTACCTTCCTGAACTTGCACCTGGAAAAAAAGTGGGGGGGGGGGCATCCTTTCATAAAGGAGCAGAACCCTGGCACATAGTAATTCACGGTCCAAGTGGCATGCACTCACAGGTCGCAGATGCCATCTCTCGCTGGGATGAGCGGCACAAGTTGCAGCAAAAGCTTGACACCATTTTGCCACTCTTCGTCTCTCTCAAATTCACAGTACAGGTAGCTACATTCATCTGACGAGAACTGGTAGAAGACATAAGTATCTTGAAAGTAGAGATGCTGGTCCACTGTTAAAACAAACAAACAAACAAACAAACAAACAAACCAATTATGTAGATCGGCCTTAAAAAGTATGTGCAATAGACACTCATGTGCTAAGGGATGCACTGAAAGGCTAATGATTACTAGGAAGGAGTGAGGAGTCAGCTCTCACTGTGTCTCCGAAACCTCATTAAACTGAAAGGACTGACTGGCCAGTCTATTTTTATTACTCGAAGCTTCAGCTACCTTATCCACATGTATTTTGTAATGCTTCTTCTGCAGAGACAGGCACCAGCAAAATGAACAGTAATCCAAAGAGGGGGGTAAGAAAGCTGTTTAGTGACCCAAAGCAAACTGGGACATAATTTCGTTACTTTGAAAAGCAGGTGGCTGCTGTCAAGTCAATCCCAACTCACGAAGCCCCCAAGCAGAGGAGGCCTGTGCCCCCTGAGGGTTGCAATGGCCGACTTTTCAGCAGACGCCCAGCGAGCGCTCTTCTTCTGTGCGTCTGGGGGACCCAAATCGTCACGGAGAGTGTTAACTGCTTACAGCACCCAGGGCTTTTATTTCCGCGACAGGAATGCAGCACAGGGTAAGTTTTAGAGCAGCGGTTCTGAACCATGGGTCAAGACCCTTTGGGGTTGAACGACCCTTTCACAGGGGTCACCTAAGACCATTGGAAACCACATAAATATTTCACCATATATAATTACATGTTGTTTTGTGATTAATCACTAGGCTTTAATTATGTTAAATTATGTTCAATTTGCAACAATGAAAATACATCCTGCCTATCAGATATTGACATTACAATTCATAACAGCAGCAAAATGACAGTTATGAAGTGGCAAGGAAAATAATTGTCTGGTTGGGGTCCCCACCACATGAGGAGCTGCATTGAAGAGTCTCAGTGTTGGGAAGGTTGAGAACCGCTGTGTTAGGGCAATGGTTCTCCAGGAAGGTGATCTTATGCCCTGGGCGACAGTCAGTAACTTCTGAAGACATGCCTAGGCATCACACAGGGGGGTTGCTCCTGGCATCTAGTGAGGAGGGTAAAAGGATCACCCCCTGCCAGCTAACAAAACATCTTCAGTACCAAATGCCAACCCTGTCAAGACTGTAAAGTGCTGTTTCAAAGGGGTCTAACACTGGAGGCTTTCCCCAAGAGGGTCATGCAAACTGCTCCAGTAACCAGAAGCCTTGATGTAGCACATCAACTAATAATGTAAAAAAAAATAATAATGTCCCTCTTCCTCTAAGGTGACTATTGTTGTTGAGGACCATCGAGGCAGTTTTGATTCAAACCTCATGTGACAAAGAATTGTCCCGAAAGGTTTCCTAGACAATAGGTCCCCAGGTCTTTCTGTGGAACCACGGTGTGGGTTCAAACCAGCACCCTGTAGCAGCTGGCTGAACTCTTCACCAGGTGCCTTCCCTCAAAGGTAGCTGACTGGTTGTCTACAGAAGAGCATAACTCCCCACTAAAAACTAACTGCTATAGAGTTAAACTCTACAGCATGAGTTCTACTCTACACTATGAGTTCTACTGATAGGGACACTCTATGGGGTTTCTGAGACCGTACACCTTTTGGGGAGCAAACAGCCTCATCTTCCTCCTGTAGATTGGTTGGTGGATTTGAACCACCAATCTTATATTAGCAGTTCAGCACCTATTATTGACACTGTAGGAAGATTGTGTCCACATCCTCATCTGTATCACTTTCCTTAACCTACGTTCTCTGGCCCTCAATAGTTATTTTCCACATAAAAAGGAAAAAACAAAATAAAACACAGAGAGAGAGAGAGAGACCCCGAGCGAGCTTTACAGTAACCAAACAGAGCGATTCGGTTAAATAAAGTGTTCAGAGTGCTCAAACAGGAAAAGAGAGGCTCACTCTCTTTTTTAGTTTCTGGTGCACATCAATGTCATGTTCTGTTTCAACAGCTCATTTCCATAGGCCCTGTCTCAAAATGTTGATGATGAGTAGGTCTGAATTCACATGGCGTGCACATCTGACTCATAACGTCAGTTTCTGATGACTACTCTAAGGATAGCAAGATAAATCATGCCTTTGGAGCAACAGGAGATGACCCTGATTTAAAAAAAAGTTTATGAGCAGCATTTTGAGCAGGGTGAGAGGAGGGTAAAGAAAGGCTCTGAACAGTATCCGCCTGTGAACCAGCAGGTTATTTTTATGGAAGATGGTGAGAGATATAATGGAATAAAAAAAATGACCTGTTACCCTTACTTATAAAATAACAGAAGATGCACTATTTGCCTGAAAAATCAATTCCCATCCTGATTGGGGCATCTCTCAGACAATGGAGGCCATTTTTGATTGGATAGCTTAATAAAACAATAGTGTGAAGATGTAAAAGCCTATAGCACGGACCTGAGGTCATAATCCCCATGTCCAGTAGGAGCTGCCAGACCCCTACCGCCATAGATCTGCACTGGACAAAAGGGCAGTGTTCTAGAAGCCAGTCTACCAGTTCTGATCCAACGCAGCTCCTCCTGGGAAAAACAAAGGGATTCACTGTAAGATATTATTGCCGGTAATTTGTCCCCCCAATGACACTTAATGACATTCCTTGAATGTGTTTGCTTTTTAAACAAGCCATCCAATAATAAACAACACATCATTCCTCTATTCCTTATTCTTCTTTCAAATATTAGCTCAAATATCACTTCTTTAAGTTTAGAGTCAAATTCTCTTATACTTTCCCCTTCAAAGCATTCAACAGTTACTGATTATACATTTTTCTAGATGAGTAATATCTACCTCGCCCCCTGGAAAATAATTTTCAGAGAGCACAGGTTCAAGAAGGTATAATCTTAATACCACAGAGAAGAAATATAGAGATGGACATGGGGTCACAAGCTTCTTAGAGAATTAACAAGAGCCCTTTTTTTAAAAAGAAAAAATCCCCTAACCGTTAGAATAGTTCACTGCTCATAGTAAAGTTGAAAATAAAAATGAAGGAAGTCAGTTAGCAGCCCTGGCAGGGTCGCTGAGAGTCGGCATTGACTCAAGGGCAGGGCTTTGCCGTTGGGTGATGATGATGATGATGCCTTCGTGAACTATGTTCCTCGGTTGGTAGTGAAAAACTGTAGGTCAACCATTTCCAGATTTTTATCTCATTCCTTTGAGAGCAAAATAGTTCCAAGAAGGTTAGACAGTGTTCTGATCCCAGCTGGATATAATTTTCTACGCTACTCTTCAGAGAGAGAGCAAATTTAAAAGTTTAGTCTCAAAGAACACTGATAAATCGACTGGTTAATCTCTTTCATCTGATCTAAACAATCTAGTTAAGCAGTGGGGTGAGGGACCCCCCTATGCAGATGTGAGTGGTGAATCCCACCACGCACCTGCAGCAATTCATCTCTGGACGCTGGCCTGCACTACACAACCGTATTCAAAGAGTGCCTCAAACTAATTGTGCACTACCAGCAGTGTCTCCATGCCTACCCGTCCTTCTGTATCCACCGCAGATCAAAAAAGGAACACTTTTTGAAATGCAGTCTTTCATTAGCAGAGGTGCAATGAGTCCCCTAGTCCCTTATGAAAAAATGTCTTCAAAATACTAAGACAGCGAGAGCGAGAATGAATTATCTTGTAAATGGCTATCTATGGCCATGGCCTTTATTGGAATTCAAAGATGAAGTGATGTCAATATCTGTATTCTTTATATATAATAAATCACTTTGGGGCTCTTATAGTTTTTCTCACAATCCATACATCCATTGTATCAAGCACATTTTTACATATGTTGCCATCATCATTTTAAAAACATTTTCTTTCTACTTGAGCCCTTGATATCAGTTCTTTTTTTCCTGCCCCCCTGAACCTCCCTTGCTCATGAACCCTGGTGGTGAAAAAAGCTGACGGTGTTTGGCTATCAAAAGATACAGCATCTGGGGTCGTAAAGTCTTGAAGATAAACAAGTGGCCATCTAGTTGAGAAGCAATAAAGTCCACATGATAGAAGCACACCAACCTGTGTGATCATGAGGTGTCAATGGGATCAGGTATTAGGCATCAAAGACCGAGAACAAAAAAGCATATCAATGTGAATGAGGGGGAATGTGGAGTGGACCATTATCATTGAGATCGGTTCCCTCTACCCTCATGTTACAGCTACTCCCATTACTGTTCCTGAGGGGTTTATGTGTCCTGGATTCCGTGTGTGGAGAGCTCTTATCTGTACCAGTGTACATGCTCCAATCTAGCCAGATTTTTAAGGTAGAACTGGGGTCATGATAGTGGGGTGGGGTGGGTGGGGGAGGAAGCATTAAAGAACTAGAGGAATGTTGTGTGTTTCATCCGTGCTACACTGCACCCTGGCTGGCTCGTCCCTTGTCCCTTCCTTGTGATCCTTCTGTGAATATCTGTATTCTTAAAAGAGAAAGAATGTGTCTATTTTGCTATCCCTTCTGACTAGCATAATCCCAAATGCCTTAGATGTAGAAATGCCAGGAGGGGCTGTGTGTCCTGGGGCAAGGGAAGAATAAGGTAATTTGAGATTTTCTACTAAGATGTTTGATCAAATAATAGCTTTAGTTAAAGATCTGCTTCTCTTTGGGCAAAGCATTACTATTCGAAAGATTAAAAAAAACAAAAACCAAACTCACTGCCTCTAGTCAATTCTGACTCAAAGTGACCCCATAGGGCAGGGTAGAACTGCCCCCTCAGGTTTCTTACACTGAATCTTTACAGGAATAGAGAGCCTCGGCCTTCTCCATGGAGTGACTGGCAGTTTTGAACTGTTGTCCCTGCAACGGTTAGCAGCCCAGTGAGTAACTATCACGCCACCAGTGCTCCCTGTTTGAAACACACTATAACAGCAATGAAGCCCATTTCAGTCCCACTCCATAGCATTAGGACATTAGAAAGATTAACAGTGAAATAGATGGATGCTCTTTCGAACAAGATGAGAAAACAGATCACAACAAAACAGGCAATTAAACCAAGCAGTCAATACTAAAATTCTAATTCTATAGGACACCTTCCATGTTAAAGGCTCAAAGTGTTAATTAACTAATTAATTCCTCAACACCTCTGCCAATTAGTCAGCATCCTTAGGCAAGTACAGAGATCTTATCTCAAAGCTTCCATCATCTTAACCCATGTTCTCAGAACAACCAGATCTCCGGCTTACTCGGAGTGCCTGGTCCCTTGGCAGTAGGGGAAGGCACAGCAGAGGATTCGCCAAACACACTCCACAGCCAGACTGTCAAAGGAGGCCGGGGGAATCCATTTGCCTGGTCATATGTGACAGAGAAGTTTCTTAGACTGAGACTTCTCAAAATCATACTTAAAAGTCACCCGGGGCATCTTGCTGACGCATAGCTTCTGATGCAGTTGCGTGCATGGGGCGTAAGAGGTCAATGAGACCTAACAGCTTCCCAGGTGATGCCATTTAAGAGTTTTGAGGCTCTAAGCCCCCAGCTGGAGCCCTGGTGGCACCATGGGTCACTTGTTGGGCTGTTAACCAGAAGGCTATCAGGTTGAAACCACTAGTTGCCCCGAGGGAGAAAGATGAAGCTTTCTACCCCTGTAAAGATGTAGTCTTGGAAACCCACTCGGGCATTTCTACTCTGTCCTACAGGACCACCGTGGGTCAGAATCAACTCAATGGCAGTGAGTTTTGAGGGTTTTTTTATTTTAAAGTTTCTGCCTTTGATTCTTCATCAGGAATTTCTCTCTGTTTTGGAAGGCAGTGCCCCAGCCAATGTGCTGAAACACAGGACTGCCATGAGACAGGAATTGGGAATTGGGCTCCACATTCAAGCCAAGCTGCTGTTTCAGTTGCACATGGTCCCCATGGACTTCCCTCCCAACTTCATCAGGTCATGCTGCAAACCGCTTTCAAGGACTCTGCTGTACTGGGGAAGACGTCATTGGGGACAAGGAACCCACTGTCATTACCACTACCAAAGCAAACGAAAGGAGGCGAGTCACCTTTACATGTAACTGCTGGTCCCTGACTTGTGGACCATCCGGCTACACTGACGGGTCAAAGTACCCACAGCCGCAGGCCTCAGGGGCGAGCAGAGAAGCGACAGCGAGAGTGGGAAGGAAGCCCTCTGAACAGGGACAGCAGACTCCACCCCACTGTGTTTTCAGCCTTGTTGTGAGTTCAGAAGCAGTCCCCAGTACACGCAGATCTCACTACAGACACAACACGAGGTGGGAACATTATGACCGTGGTAATTGGCTACCAGGCCAATGTGATTGTTGAAACCAAAAACAAAAAAAATGTTAATGTATCATGCTCTGGTTGAACATTTGGTTTCTCTTGGTCCCCGTCTATTTGGGTTCACATTTTTAGCAATGAACTCGTGGTAGCACAAGCAGACCCTGGATCTCAAGCACACACAGCTGGTGGGACTTCGTGGCTCGTGTGTAGAGGCATGAAGCACAAGCAGACCCTGGATCTCAAGCACACACAGCTGGTGGCACTTCGTGGCTCGTGTGTAGAGGCATGAAGCCTCAGAACCAGTGTGTTTTCCCCACGGAACAAAAGGAAGAGACCTACTGACAGAGCTTCGAATTCTCCAGGGTGCGGAGGGAGCACCCCTCAAGCTGCTGGTTCCAGGCAACCATTTCGGTACTTTGTCTTTAAACTGGGAACGCTAATCCGTCCTTAGATTCTGAAAAGGAGGCTCGGGTCCAACCATCAAGAATCTAAAATAGCGAAACAGATGCTCTCCCCACTTCTATTCCCTATAAGCCCTGTTCCCACTAACTGTAAGTTGCATGGCTGGCTCTGTATCCAGCAAGCTGATTAGTGCACATCTCCCAATTCTTATTTCAATCTATATTCACAGAGGCCCCCATAAAGAAATGAAACCGAAAAGTAATGGCAGGCCACACAAAGCTGTGTGGCAGCTAAAACGAATCCTTATGAACTTGATCACAACTAACCCCCCAAATGTATCCATCCCATTTTAGTTCACAAACGGGAGAACATCAGACAGTGTGTCCTTGGTTGGTGCCACCATCTGCTTCAAACAAAGGGAGGCTCTATGTACAGCAGCCCAGCCATCAACACCACTAAGCTCCATCCTCCTGGCCCCTGGCAGGGAGGGATTTGCAGCTTACAGGCTGAGACGTATTGGTGTGTAGCCCAGATGGATCCTGGACCTTTTCCCAAAGGTTCACAAGTCCGTATACACAAAGGTATTGTTTTTAAACAAAATCAATAATGTCTAACCTATGGCATATTTTCAAAGCCTATGTAAATGCAAAGGCCAGTAATTAAAAATAAGAATTTGAAGTGTTCAAGAATTTAAGATGTTAGTTCATAGACTCATCCACTCCCATTGTGTATCTGTTCAGTTACTGGCTAAGAATACAGATTCTGCCAAGTTTTTGATGGCAAAAAGAAGCTTATCAGCGGAAATAGTTACTGATTAGCTACAGGGTATGAAGGAGTTTGCTGGTGGTGCGGAGGCCCCCCACCTGCCCCCCGCAATGGTAATGCAGTAACTACATAACCCCAAACCTACTGCCACGAGTTGATTCGGATTCCGTGGTCCAATATAGGGCTTCAGTGACTAAATTTCTGCTGGAGCAGACAGCCTCACCTTTCTCCCGAAGAGTGGCTTGTGGGTTTGAACCATCAACCTTGTAGTTAGCACTCCAGTGCTTACCCAATGACACCCACTGGGGCTGGTGACACTGTTGGGAAAGTGTTGGACTGTTAACCACAAGGTCAGTGGTTGAAATCCACAAGCCATTCCTTGGGAAAAACCTGTGAAGACTGACAGCCTCGGAACCCTGTGGAGTTTTCTCTCCTTTAGGGTTACAAGAGTCAGAATCGACTCGATGGCAGTGGTTTTAAACTCTATTTAATTTAAAGAAATTTCTTTTATTCTGATCATGTATCCCACTTTTGGGGTGTCTTTTATTCTGAATGCTCCTCCTATGCTTCAAGGTGTTACAAAGAAGAAACTGTAACAATAATGGGGATTTTCCCCCCACCCCCACCCCCGTTTATTTTGGTTTCATTTGCTGAGAGCCTATCTCAATCCGTCCAGTAAGTCTGGATTTTTTTGGAGAATTCTGGTTCACGTTTTTCTTTTATCAAGATCCATCTCTGGTGGTCCTGATCAGAACATACACGGTGGGAACCAGGTACCCTCTCTTTCTTATGGTGGCGGGGTCGAGGCGGCTGTGGTTCATATGGACAATTAGACCCCAAGACCAACTCCTTCCTCGAAAATTGGGTTTCCTTCTTTCTCCTTCGCTCCAACAAGGAGGGGACACAGCTGTGTCTTTGATGGCCACTTCAAAGCTTTGAAGACCCCTGCTCTCCCTCACCAGATTTGGATGTAGAGCACAAACTGATCAAACTGTCCCATGAGGCTTTCTGCACCCATTAGGAGTTAGTCTTGGAAACACACAAGGGCACTTCTACAGAGGCCTCTCCTATGGGATCTCTAGGAGTCAGAACCAACCCAATGGCAGCGAGTCCAGGTTTGTGTTTGCATATACACATAGGTACACATACGTAAGTAAGCCCTGACGTATATGAGGGTAAGTTAAAGCATTTTGCTAAAAAGTCATCGGATCCTTTATTGAAGAAAAAGAACAAGATGTGAAGCTTTTGTTTCTCAATATATCTGCCATCTAAATCTATACACATCTGAAGACAGTGTTTCCTTCTCTCTACAACCCTTCACCCCCAAAGAATTCTGTACTTTTCCATTTATACCATGTCAAAAACCGCAGTTTTAGCATTCTAGAGGGGAGGGAATTAAAATCATTTCTTCAAAATGTTGACTTTGGGGAACAAAAAGAGACCAAAAGGCAAGACCGGGAATGTGGGTGGCTGGGGAACAGTTTCTCAATGAAGGAGGACAGCCTTTCTGACCCCCACAGAATGGGCAGGAGCAAACTTCCCAGGTTGTTTTCCTTTTTCACCAAAGCAGTTTTCAATTTTCTTAAAACATTTTTATAGCAAGTCTTTGTGACAGTCCTATTTCCTTGATAAAATCAAGAGGACCGGGAGGGGGGAGCGGGGAGGGAGGGGAAAAATGAGGACCTAATGTCAGGGGTTTAAATGGAGAGAAAATGTCTTGAGAAACGATATACAAATGCGCTTTACACAATTGATGTGTGTATGGATTGGGATAACAGTTGTATGAGCCCCTAATAAAATGTTAAAAAAGAAAAAAAAAAATCAAGAGGACCTCCTTGGGATGGGGTCCCCACACTGGCACTGACCTTTTGAGCTGACTGACCTATCTGCCTTGAACTTCCTGGCCCAGCAGATCCCCTCAGAATCCACTGTTTTGACTGAAACATTTTCTTAAAAGGCATCCTAGGGGACTAAAGGAGCCCTGGTGGCGAAGTGGAGCAGTTATACATTGGGATGCTAACCAGAAGGTCATCAGTTCGAAACTACTAGCAGCTCTATGGGAGAAAATTGAGGCTCTCTACTCCTATAAAGAATTACCATCTTGGAAACCCACAGGGACAGCTCTACTCTGTCCTGCAGGGTCACAATGAGTCGAGATCCACTCAATGGCAGTGCATTTGGTTTGGAAGGAGACGAAGCCTAGTGCCTTACTGCGAGAACTTGTCTGTAACCACCCACCGATTGTTTAAACATGTTTCATTTGGAATCAACCTGTGCATGTATGGATTAGAACCCTAGTAGCAATGGTTTTTGACTTACCCATGTACATACCTATGTACAAATCCATACATATACAAACACACCTATGAACTGTAGTAGTGTTGTCCTTGATCCCCTGACTCATGAAAACATGTGCTCCATACTTTCAAAGTAACCCCTGTGCTCCATCAAGCCGTACTCTAACACAGGTCACTAAGGCACAAGCTTACCATGGTCCCTCTGTCTTTGCTCACCAGCCTAGGCAGCAGAGACCTGCCACCTGCCCCTCCCTCCTCACTCTTATTGCACCCAGGGAGGAGCTACCTCTCTCTTAGAAACTGAGAGCAATTACACACTCTCTCTGCCTGCAAACCTCCCACCAGTCCTCTGGCAGAATCTTGATAAGGTGCCTGAAAAGGAGGACCTTCATTTATCAAAGCCCCAGTGTAGCACACACAATAAAACTAGCATGCAGTATCACACCTCGGAGGAATCCTTTCAAATACTCTCAGGAGCCCAACCGCACTGTGGCTTGGGATTCTATACCCTAACTTCACCAGGAATCTAACTTAAGTCTACAGCTACGCTCACTTAACCAGCAACTAGTGGTGTCCCAGACACTTAACACAAACCAGCTGCTGTGGCTGTTACTATGTGTTGTCAAGTCGATTCTGACCGACTGAGTGGCTGACATAGTGGCTGACTGAGTGGAACTACCCCCACCTGGTTTCCCAGGCGAGAATCCATAAGGGAGCAGATGGCCAGGGCTGTTCTCCCCAGAGCCTCTGGGTGGATTCAGACCACCAGCTTTTCAGTTATTAGATGAGCACTTACCCACGGGGTCATCAGGCTATGATACAAACCACCACTACTCTTGATCTGTCCATCTCTCTTTAATCAAAGTTACCCCGTAGCACACATCTGTCAGTGTTTCCCTGGTTTTTGTCCAAGAGATGTTTTGGTGAGGTGTTAGAAATCTGGGTTACCTGTAAAATCCCTTGAGGTTCACTCTGTCCTTTATCAGGTCAGCTGCCTGGACAATAATAATATTCCTCAATGCTCTTCCTGCACAAGAAGAACTCTCTCCATAGATCTGAAAGGAAGAGACGAACATTCACTGTACATTGGAACTGCAAGGTCACACTTCGTGAGCTCCCTCAAACAGGCTCTCTGTGAACAATCATGTCCACATCCCTGAATGTTTTCATTTGGGTCTAGGTAAGAACAGACCTCCACCTACCCGCGTTATTTTGTTTGTCCTGGCAGCTGTGATCGTGGAGTGGCTTCAGGCTGTGCTGATATCTGCAGCCTGAAAGCATTAGCAGCTGCCAGGGAGAAAGACTGGAATTTCTACTTCCATAAAGCGTTACAGTCTCGGGAACCCACAGGGGTCACCATGAGTCACCACCGACTTCATGACAGTGGCTTTGGTTTACTGTGTACTCACGCTCGTAAGCTACAGCAGCTCTCTTTGCATTGTTAAGCTGCTTTATTTAGGGATAGAAAATGAGATTTCCAGGGTAAAATATCACTATTTTTAATTCAATGCAATAATCCCATGCTATTTTCAAGAGGGTAAGTTGAAAAATACTTACATTTAAATATTAAATCTGCCATACTGATCATGTGCTCATAGAAAAAACTCTTAGAAGATGAGAAAAATATCCCCGTACATATTGTGTCTATTTAGCGACCATCTTGCAACCTGACACACTGGATAGCAGGCTGCAGTCAGCTGTGCACATGAGCACCACTCCTCTGAAGAGTCCCGCGTTACTCCCAAAGCCCCTCATCCCAGCCACTTCATGAGTCTGTCTTCCAGATTGCTAAAACGTTTCCTTTAAGTTTAATAGTTTACATCTGCTAATTCCCCTCCTCTCCCCCCCCCCACACACAGAAGGCTTTGATCCTTAGAGCATGAAGGAGAGTATCCCATAGCTCTAGAGAGCCTCAGGTGGTCCTACTTTATATATGACTTCCTGCCAATTACAGGGGATTGGCATTGATTGGCATTGCCCTCCACCGCTCAATGCTGCTGCACAAAGGGAACTGAGCAGAGGCCACGCCGTCTTCACGGGGCAAGAGCCCATGAAAACCAATGTCCAGTCAGGGCGGGCGCGTGCAAGACGCTTAATTTTGTCCCGGTGCACTCTTTTAGTGCCCTAAGGAGTATAAAGTGTTGTATATCTTCTCTCAGAGCCAACAGACTAACCATGAATTGAGTGCAGTTGACTGGAGACCTATGCTTCCTTAATCCTTATCTAATTTTCCTGTGATCACCTCCTAAGCAGAATCTGATGAGAAAGGGAGACGGTCAGGAAATGACTCCTTTGTAACAAATTGTAACACACATATAAACTTCAACAATGCATGTGGAAGTATGACCACAAAAACGGTGTGAGCCAGCTGACCCCTGACCAGTCCGGGCGTCACACTGGCTCATTCACTCAGCCACTCAAATCATACTGAGTGAGCAGCGACCAAATGGCAGGCCCCTTTCTGGATGCTGGGACCCAGCAAGGAACGAGGTAGCAAATGTCCTTGCCCTTACAAAGCATGCCCAACCCCACTGCTGTCGATCAATCCCAGCTCACAGCAACCCGAGAGGACCGAGCCGGACGCACTACCCCGAGGGTTTCCAAGGCGTCATCTTCTCAGAAGCAGACGGTCACATCTTCTAATCCTCCCCACAGAGCAGCTGGAGATTCAAACTGCCAGCCTATTGGTTAGCAGCCAAGTTTGTAACTACTTTGCCACCTTGGCACCTATCCACACAGCTCCCAGGTGCTTGTGTTTCTTGCTTAAAAAAAAAAAAAGCAAGCCCTTGTTGATGATTTCTTGACACCGCACCATGAAGGCATTTTCCGCTTTCATTACCAACGAGGGAATGTCCTATCAGAGCATCCCATGGCCTGAGCATCTAAACGCTCCCCAGTGGAAGGGGCCACGTGAGCACGGCAGCACCCTCCAACACGCCACGTGCTTAGGAGCAGAGGTAGCTGGAGAAGGCTCCACACCCAGACCACTCAGGGACGTTACAGGACCGTGACGAGCCAAGACAACCCTACCTGGGAAGGAGTGTGCTCCAGATACGGGTTGGAAATTCTTCTTGATAGAGTCTATGTGAAAAAGAAAGAAAGGGAGAAAAGGTTAGAACCAAAGAGAAATCTTTGTCCCAAAGAAATCTTCGTAACGAACGGTACAATGTATGCAACAATGTCGATAAAAAAAAAAAAGAGCTCAAAGCCACAGGCCGTATGGAATTAACACCAGGTATTCTCACTCAATGTAAGCACCTCAGCACAACGTATCTCAACCCCGGTAGCACAGTGAGAAAGAAGATGTCATTTGTACGCCTCTCAATCTTCAGGGGATAACAGACAAAAGTCCAATAGAAAAATTGGGAGCTTTTAGTACTGCCCCTTCCTGGTGTTTTTAATTCCGTTTCTCCCTTCTTTCTCATTGCCCCTCCTGCCGCTGTAACTCAGGTCTCCCGTACTGCACACACCCGCAGCCTCTCCTCAGGTGTCCCTGTGCTCCTCTGACGCCCCCTTCAGGCCAGCCTACAAACTTCAATTACACAATCTTACAATAGCGGTCTCCTGCTTATGAGTCCACCAGCTCACCACAGCCTGGTTCCAACAAGTTTCGAGCATGTTCGGGTTCCTTTGACTTAGCAACATCTGCCTCTCAGAGGAACCTGCCACTCCAATCCCGGCCTCTGCTCACACAGCCCCACATTACAAAGCACTCCATCTTCCCTGATGCTTTCCCAGCCCGTGTCCTTCCCGGCAGCCACCTCCTGGGTGAAGCTCCTCCCACTGGGCTTCCTCTTGGTGACTGCGACTCTAATATGGCAGCTGCAGGGCTGCTCTGTGTTGTTGGTTGTCTTTCCGCGTGCACTATCTTCCCAATAAACTATACATTTCTTGAGGGCAGAGCTGAAGTTTATTGTTTTGCTCTTCCTGCATCACACACGCACACACAACCATTGAGTCAACCCCAACTCAACTCATAGGGACCGTTCAGGATGGAGTAGACCTGCCCCCTAGGGTGTCCCAAGGCTGTCAACCTTTGAGGAAGTAGACTGTCACATTTTCCTCCCACAGAAAGGCTGGCAGATTCGAACCACTGACCTTACAGTTAGCTGTCAAATGCTTTGCCACTTGTGCTACCAGGGAGGCCTTGCATCGAGATGCTTATGGTTCTATCAGTTTATTTCTAGACTTCACGGATCTGTATCAACTTAATAAGTATTTGGGGAATGTTGTGAATTGGGGGAGCTATCTTTTCCTACGGTAAGAATACAGTAAGCAGTGCCCTCACCCACATGTGTGTAAGCACAATAGGGAACTATGTCATTTCCTGCTGCAGCATGGGAGAAAGCACAGAGAAACTGACCGTTACTGAGCTCCCAACCTATGTTTAAAGCTCTTCACACCTCTATGCCAAGGCTTGTTGTCTCCGGAGAGCCTGGTACTTGTTGCCTGCTGCCTCCACTTCTTAGAATAACTTGCGAATTTTATGTATCAGAATCTTCTTGCAAGCATTGTGTCTGCAGAATTCCATCCTGCCCCTCTCTCTGTTCCACGTGGCTCCCACACCACATAGCTTCTATTTAACTGAAATAAATCTACTGACTCTTTATCCAGAAATGCCGAATCGGATACTTGGCTAGGGACCTGCACCTTTCCTTGGAGAAAATCCATTTTATAAGGTAGACAGGCCACGTGTACTTTCAATATGTAAAAAGACATCAAAGGTCTCTCCTTCTAAACTTCTAAACTAATCTATATACTCCTGATCACTCCCCCGCCCCAACCTTCTGCTGTCTGAGCCTATGTCATATATTCATTTATTGAACTACTTAGCAATTTAAAACTTGCAAATGCAACAGATTTATAAGAAGTTGAATCACCATGAGATTTCCCCCCCTTTGCACAGGAAAAAAAGTTTAACAGTCGATATGGCAGACCAGAACTGCCAGTCTCCAGTGTGATTCATTCAATTGGCTGGTCGGTTCAGAAAAGGCGGTACTTTATATGATCTCGTTTAAAAGACTTCCAGGGAGAACAAGTTCTGCAAACTCGGGCAGGGGCCCTCTCACAAAAGAAAACCACCACTTGCCTGGCTTCCTGTGGTCCACCTACATCTGGCCGGTCCTCACTCGTGTTACACTCGCACCATTCCACCGCACAGACTTCCCCACAGAGGCTGAGTCCCTAAAGCAATGCGATCGGTCTGCACGTGTTAGATAAGCAGAGGGCCAAGAGGGAATCAACAGTAGCAACAGAATAAGAGCCGTCTTTTACAGGACACAACACCTACATTTGTCATCAGGAGCTGGGACAAAGGCCCGTCTCAACTGATACTGGGGATGCTTTGTTTCATTGATGCTCCGGGACAGTGGTTCTTAAACTTGGTAGCGAGACCCAGGAAGCGATGCTGTGCTCTGTGGATAGTCAGCAGGCAGAGACTTGCTCAGCTAAAGCGAACGAGCAGCCCTCCACCCTCTGGGAGAAGCCACGGTACAGCAGCTTTCAGAGGCGCGGGTCAGGTTGGCCCTAGGCGTCCACTATGGTTCAGAGAGCCCAGGTCCCCTCACAACCTTGCCTATGTCCCAGTCCTCTGCCAATCGACCTCGTTTAGGGTCATCCTCCTATCGCTGACCCTTGGCTTTACCAAAGATGATCTCCTTCTCTAGCAAATGACAAATACTGGAGTGGGGGTGGGGGGTGGCAGGCACACCATGGAGAAATAGGTCTGTCAATTATTTCGTTTTTATCAAGGATTGTGAGGAGCTCTGTGCTTAATTTTGGCAGGGTAACCCCATGGCTGTAACACCTGCCTTTCAGAAGAGCCTGCCACTCAAATCCCCACCTCTGCCCAGACCCTTCTCCTTGTTAGAAGCCCTTCATCTTTCTCAGTGTTCTGATCCCCTCCAGAATTGCCCTCCCAGCATGGCCGCAAGAGAACACCACGCCATCCCTGGGAGTCCACCCCTCCGAATCAGCATCTGCTCCCCAGTAGACAGTTACCTAGTCTTCCCGCCCTTTACTTTTCTTCCTCCCCTCGGCATCCCAGGGCTTTCGCTCACCACTCCTTGGCATGTATTTCACATTTATTAAGCACCCACTGAGCTCCTTCTCAGGTACCATGGAAGTTTCCAGAAATGTACACATGGACTATCCATGATTTATAAACTTGCCTACCCCAGAAGACCTAACACCTAAAGAACATATTAAACCAAGGAATTCTTTTTGTTGATCCTGGTGGTCTTATCAATTTGCTTCAAAATGTCAGGCAATCGGTCCA
>NW_022103920.1:79302924-79304042 GCF_000313985.2 Echinops telfairi
CTATATTCCCAATTACTCAGGTGACATGCCATGATTCTTTCATGAAAAACACATACCATCGTGAGAAGAGTAGGAACACAAATAAAATTAGATTTTAATTCAAATTTATTTCTCTTCCTTTCCATTTTAATGAACCATGGAAAATGGTTCCCTAAATGATTCCAGTCAAACCTCATATTTTAAATATATATTAGAAAATGACAGACCTTTCATCTTCACAAATGGACTTCCAGGGGGGGCGAGGGGAGTGGAGGGGAGATGGCATAACTCAAAAGGATAATTGTTTAGCAACCATAAATTACCTCCATTTCTTTTAAGCTGCATAGTCACTAAATTTAAACCATGGGAGACCACAAGGCTGGGGCTGAGCCAAGCATGAAACTCATTTCAGAGTTATTGAAAAATATTTCGCTCAACTATGTGAGAGACTTAAGGCACATTTTGTCACCATCTCTTAAAGGAGATGTCTTAATAATACTCTTCTTACTGAATTAAGATATTTAGTTCCTAGGAGGTGACAGAAATGAAAAGAGAACAGGATAAAAACTCCCAGTCGCCATAGAAGTATGGTCTGCTCTATTACACACACGAACCAGGGGGGGCTACCACATTTATTGATAATTCGAGAATTCAGTCCACAATACAACTTTCTGTCAGCTTCAGTCAAGGCCACTGTTTCCACTCTGGATGAACAAATATGGAACTGGATGTGAATATGAAAATGGAGATGTAGAATCCACAGGCCTGAATGTCTTACAGTCAGAAAGTCTTGTCCATCGCTGGGGGCTGCATGCAAAAGGATACAGAATAAGACAATAAAGACTATAGTGCATAATAAAGCTGTCCGGTGGGGGTGCCCAGAGAGTGGGTACTTTTCAGTTCCATGATAAATTTAGGAGCCCTGGTGGTACAACCATGAAGCCCTAGGCTACAATGAACAGATCCGCAGTTTAAACCCACCCAACGGCATCTGGGGAGCAGAGACCGGCCAATGGGCTTCCACTGAGATTACAGGCAGTTCTACGCTGTCACACTGGGCTGCTGTGAGTGGCATCTGACAAGGGCACACAACAATGAGGAGGCGGATCCATTTGCATCTCAACCAAAGCTTGATCAAA
>NW_022103920.1:79306072-79306896 GCF_000313985.2 Echinops telfairi
CCCCCAAAGCTGTATCAATTTGATATCCTACAGGCCTTGGGAATATATCTTCCTTCTCACTCTGTTTACAAGAGAATATGTCTGACTACCTGGGTGGGCTTCCTTGGTTAATGCAACCATGGAAATGCCTCTAACATTCAGGAATGGAATTAACAAAAGACGTAGACACAATGGTTGAATGCTTGAGCTTACTTTATTTATTCTCCAATTTCCACTAAACTCTCTACCTAGACTAACGCCGACCCACTGAGTCAGCCGTGGACTCAGAGATGGGCCTTCCCACAGCAGCCAACCTGAAGAAGCTCCGGGAGTCCAAACACGGGGCAGTTTGAGAAGCAAACCAAGAAGCAGCAGCGTATTCGATGATGTTGCTGTCGTGTGTGCCATCGAGTTGTTTCTGGCTCATAGAGATCCTACAGGACGCCGTAGAAATGCCTCCCAGGAGGCCTGGTAGGGCTTGATCATGGGTAATGTAACCGAGAGGAATTACTGAAACCCAAATGAAGGCTGAGCTTGGGAGTGGGACAAGAGGTAAGTAAAGGGAAATAGAGGAAAGAACTAAGAGGCAAAGGGCATTTAGAGAGGTCTAGATAAAGACATGTACATATGTAAACATTTATATATGAGGATGGAAATAGATCTATGTGCATATATTTATAGGTTTAGTATTAAGGTCGCAGATAGACACTGGGCCTCTACTCAAGTACTCCCTCAATGCAAGAATACTTTGTTCTATTAAACTGGCATTCCATGATGCTTACCTTCCCGACATGATTGCTGAAGATCAACGGATGCATAAGCTAATGTGGTGAAGAAAGCTGATG
>NW_022103920.1:79307683-79308788 GCF_000313985.2 Echinops telfairi
ATGTGCTTGACACAATGGATGGATGGATTGTGATAAGAGTTGTATGAGCCCCCAATAAAAGGATTAAAGAAAGACATGCCTCCACGCTCTTCTTGGATGTAAGTCTTATGGGAGCAGATCAAGATTTTTCTCCCATTGAACCCATCCTTGGTAGGTTCAAACCTTTGACCTTCTAGGTAGCAGCCAAACAATTAATCACTGTACCACCAGGTTACTTAATGGATTACAACCCACAGAACAAATATCTTTGAGTCCACAGTGGCATCAATCAATCAATCAATCAATCAATCGATCCAGGTGGCTAGTTATCACTGAAGGAAGTACAGAATAACTCTGGCTAATAAAATATAGACTGAAAGAGAAAAACAGAATATCGCCATTAGGCAAACATCCCAGTGATAAACACTGCAGACCTTCACAGTGAATGTCAGACCATGAGGCCAAAAGTATAAAGAGAAATAGGATATTTGTATACTGTAAAACAAAACACAAAATCCACTGTCATCGAGTTGATTCCTATTCACAGCAACCCTACAGATCAGAATAGAGCTGTTCCTAAGATGCCTGAGAGTGCACATATTTACTACAGGAGACAGCCTCATCTTTCTCCCTCAGAACAGCTGGTGGGTTTGAACTACCAATCTTGTGGGTTAGTAGTCCAACACACATAACGGAAAAAAATGAAGATAGGTAAATAAGTACAGAGGGAAGAATTGTGATTTTACATTGGAGAAGTGTTGCTACCATCACCTTAACCAAGGGGCAAAATTCCCACCAGTAAAGAGGCATACCGACATCATCATCTGCTCCTGATACAGTGTCTGAGAAAGAGACTTTTGCGGTGTTTTCATCAAAATGCATATTTAAGTGGAATCGTGAGGATACACCAGAAAACTTCAAATTGAGAGATATTCCTCAAAGTAACTGGTCTTACACCTCGAAAGTATCAAGATTATGAAAAATGAAGGAATGTTCCTAAGAAGAAAGATGGTGACACTTGGTCGTCTGTACTCTGGACGTGTCAGGAGAGACCAGTCCCTGGAACAGGACAACATGCTTGGTAACGTAGAGAAGCGTCAGAGAAGAGGACGGAGCTGTGAGGATG
>NW_022103920.1:79310288-79313055 GCF_000313985.2 Echinops telfairi
TTGAGAGCACACATATTAAACTGCTTTGTGTATGGTTTTCACTGTACTTTTCCATCTGTTAATTATCTCCCCATCAGAAAATGAATAAAAGAAATAAATTTCAGAAGAGCTATCTTTCCTAGTCATATATATATATATAACCAAATTAGTCTTTTAGAGGTTTCTTGGCAACTTGTACAGTAATTGTTGAAGCTCCCAGAACAATGACACTGATCACGTAGAACCTTCTGGCTCTACTTTTGCTAGGGCACGCAAAGAACCTTAGTTAGGTGGCACTAAAAGGACCCCGGAGGTGACCTGGCTCATCCCACTCTTCATCCACATATATGAGGCGCCATCAGTGGAACTTTAGATCAAGGGTCTGCAAAAACAAACAAACAAACAAAGCCAGGGGCCAAATCCAGCTGCCAGGGTTTTGTAAGTAAAGTTTTATTAGAACACAGCTCTGGCTACTTGTCTGGATACTGTTTCTAGCTGTTTCCAATCCACAACAGCAGGACGAGGCAACAGAAACCATATGGCCCACAAAGCCAAAAATATTTCCCAGCTGGCCCTTCCCACAAGTCCATCCTGGCCCAGGTTATCAAATCCTAACCGAGCAAGAGGAGCCCCGTGCAATTCCCTGAGAGAGAGCAGTATTTTACCAGATAGTGATAAAGAATCCTTTTCATGTTGAACAAAATTATTTCCCATGGACATTTAAGATGATTTCCTCCAAATCTATTTAAGGTATATGTTCATCTTCACTTACACTGTTACCCCAAATTTTAAAAACCAGGGCACACCAATTGTTAACCCCTAAAAGAAAGGTGGCAGGGAGGGGGGCAGGGAACAGAGCACTAGTTTCACTAAGTATAACGCTTCCTTGTAACTGGAAGCTTCCAGTCCTGGTGAGTCTGGACTACATACAATGGACACCACACATCAAGTGGCCCCAACTATTAGAAAACCCAATAATACAACAGGCTCTTTCAAACATCTGACCCCATAACACACCGTCCTCTTTGCCTGGAGTGTCCTCTCTACACAAACATTTAAATTTTCATCTAGTTTACGCCTGAAAGCAGGCCTGTGCTCAAACCTCCCTTGCTGGAATTTCCCTCGATGTACTCCCCCACACCTTGAAGGTCAGGAAACAGGTACATCCACAGCGGCATTCGTCTGTTCATGGACTGTCTGGCACTTACCACGAGACTGGAGTCACCGCAGTTTTGCAGGTGCTCCCCACAGCACACGGTATCACAGAAGATGGTTTCTCTCCAGCCCTCTCGCTGCCCATCAGGTAGCTCCATTGTTGAAAAAGCATTCTCTTAATGGAGACAACGGTGTTTTTTTACCAGTCAACATCTTACCGTGTGACACAAGAGGTAGGCCTGTCCCTGCCAATCACAGATCAAACTGCCAGCTTGGCTGTCCTCGCTGATTTCCCAGCCCTGGACCGCCTGGTCCTTGACGCCTACAGGCATTTGGGGCCACAGTGCCCTCCTTCTGTTGCAGTTGTCTTGTGTTTAGTCTGAAGTCCACAGAAAGCTCACTTTATAGCTACACTGACTTCTTTCATTTCTTCATTTCTAACACATTCTCAGAGCGCCACTATCAAATTGGAATTTCATTCACATCTTCGATCATATTTCATGTTCCCAGCTTAAAAAAAAACCCAACCCCCCCCCCCAAACTCACTGCCATCGAGTCAATTCTGCCTCATAGCAGCCCTATAGGGCAGGACAGACCTGCCGCGTGGGTTTCTCACGCTGTAACTCTTCACGGGAGTAGGAGAAGAAAGCCTCGTCTTTCTCCCACTAAGTGGCTGGTGGTTTCGAACTGCTGACCATGTGGTTAGCCCAACACATCACCATTCCAGTCGTGACATCTTAAAATTATCCTTTCGTGTGTTGAAGCCAGATTCCTTGAAGTGCAGGCTTCACAACAGGGTCTCTTCCCCGGAGGTTTCCTCTCTAAATTGGGAGGAGCCCTGTCAGAATTGCTAAGGTTTTGACGGCGCCTAATAAATTCGTGTCCCAATTCTGTGTCCTAACACTTTCCAACCCCTGGACACTTGCCTGTGGTCTCCTCTGCTTCCACTGACTCACTTTATTTTTAGTATGCTCACCGGATTATCTCCTCTAACCTACCTAGACATCCTTTGCTTTCTCCAATACATGGATCTTTTGATCCTTATAGCCAGTCTTTTTTTTTCCACATTGCTTTTCCTTCACCTCACCCCACCTTTCTACTTTCAAAAGCTCATTATTTACAGCCTCCATCCATAAGCAATGATGTCATAGGTCCTCAAACAGAGCACACAGCCTGCAGGCCACCAGAGCAGGGCTCAGATGTTCTGAAATTCAGAGGGATCTCTAGTTCTTTTTTCGGTTTCTCTGGAAATCCCCCCTATAACGTAACAGACATCAGCAAGCATCAATCTGCTTGCCTTATTCTTGGGGATCTTCCAGTAGAAGTTCCTGTTAAATGCCACTAAAACCACCTACCAAATACTGTCTTCCTGGGCCCCAATCTCTTGGTAATGTTCATCATAACATTGGCATCACCCAAGTGCTTAGGGGAACGCAGATTCTTAGGCTCTACACAATATGCACCCAATTAGAAGCAGCAAGTTCACAAGACAACCCCCACCCCCAGTTGATTAGTATACACATTAAAGTTTGAGAACTTCTAGCCTATACCTTGAGCCCCTGGGTTGTACAAATGGCTAAAATGCTAAACTACTAGCTGAAAGGGTAGGGCTTCAAACCAGAGGCACCCCAAA
>NW_022103920.1:79313749-79315864 GCF_000313985.2 Echinops telfairi
TTCTGCCATGGAAGATGCAAAAACAACTCTGTGTGTGTGTGTGCGTGCCTGTTTTCAAGCCCATCCTCAAGCATAATTACTGTAAGAGGTATTTATAAGGGAATCCAATTTTAGAAACCCCTCAACTTTTTCTTTTAATCAAACTACATTTCAAACACCTTCAATTTCATTCTTACCACTTCCTGTCTGTATGAAATTAGGTCGCAAAGTAAATTTCTTCTCTAATTTAATCAGTTCAACTAGAGTCAATCAAACACCTTAATTTTTTTAAAGATGTTTCTTCTAAAGCATGTTAATATTGATTGGCAATGTGTTTCTAGAAGAAAGATCTAAAGTAAATAAAATGCCCAATAATATTCCCAAATTCGGTGACTAAAGAATAACCGATACAAGGTATACGAATCATAGAGAAGAGCTTTCTTGTTAGGGTATTTTTGCTACTTCAGGGGTTTTGCAGTCTCTGGTGATACAAAGCCCCTGTACTCTGTCACCTCCCCCCGCCCCACTCCAGCCCTCCTCTGCCCACAGGCCCCACTGCCGCCCTCCTAGACAAGATTATGCAGCCGTTACAATGATCTTACAGAGTTTGTCTAATACATGGTAATATTTTACAAAGTGAAAAACAAACAAAAAATCTAAACCAGAACAGTCAATTATGCTTAGAAAATAAATAGAAAGGAATGTACAAAATCCGATAATAATGGTCTCTGCATGATAAGCTACTGGTAGATTTATATTTTATCTTTCCGAGCTTCCAAATTTTGTAGATTAAATGTATTTCACTTTCATGTCCTGGGATGGGGGGTGGGGTGGAGAAACTATTTTTAAAAACAAGATAAAAACCTTCCTTCATGCCACTCCCACCTCCAAACCCACAAGGAAAACAAAGCCTCACCGATTAAAAATGGTAACTCGCACAGGAGATTAAGAATATGGGTACAGTGGGAAAGAATGCCAAGCCCTCTGCACCGCCACTGACTTCGCACCAAGGCCACCCACGAGCGCACCTTCAGCGCCATCCAGCGCGCAGCGCTGCCAGGTGAGCGGCATCATCCAGCGCTTTGAGCAGAATGGATTCCGCCTGGTGGCCATGGAGTTAGTTAAAGCCTCCGGGAACACCTGAAAGACCCCCGTTCTCCCCAGGGCTGGTGACGCACATGAACTCGGGACCAACAGTGGCCATGGTCTGGGAGGGGCTGAATGCGGTGAAGACGGGCCAGGTGATGCGGGGGGAGACCAACCCAGCAGATTCTCAGCCCGGCACCCTCCGAGGGGACTTCTGTGTCCAAGCTGGCAGCACATCATTCAGGGCAGTGATTCCGTCGAAAGCGCCGAGAAAGAAACCAGCCACTGGTTTAAGCCGGAGGAACTGGCGGACTACACGTCTTGTGTAGTAAGAGGTACCTACAGTAGGAGGGGACCCTGCCCTGTGGACAGCTCTTCTTGTGGGGGTTGGAAGCAGTAGGATTGACGTCTGTCCCCTTCCAAAGCACACTGACGGATAAAATAAAGCCTTTGGAGGCTGGAAAAAAAAACCCCCAGCATTCAAACTAAAATTGTTGTTGGGTATTGTCAAGTTGATTCCAAATTACAGCCACTCTGTGTGACATACTTGCTGGCAATTGTACAACACTGGTTGCGATGAACCGACTATGGAATGGTAGGATGTCTGGATTAGCGCCTAATAAAATGGTTTGGGGATAAAATAAAGATAACAAAGCTTTTTTTTTTTTTTAAAGATACATTTTTACTCTGATGAAATAAATATTGCAGTGGAAATTTTTTAACTTCCTCGTTGGGTTTTCTTGGCTGGAATCTTTGAGGAAGAACACCTCCGGGGGGCTGGGTGGATTCGAACCCACCTCCCGGCTGAGTTTTCACTATTAGTGGCACCAAACCAAAAACCAAGCCTATCACCATCGAGCGGATTCTAACTGACAGTGAACCAGTCAGACTGGCCCTTGGGTTTCCAACGCTGCACCTCGTCACAGCTTCCTCCCCCTTGTTCCCCCTGGGCCCCTTCAGCCTACATCTGCTGTGCTGCAAGGACACTGACCCAGATGGATGAGATGAAAGGCTCTTCCAGAAAGGATGTTTCTCACTCATTTCCCCTTT
>NW_022103920.1:79316426-79341603 GCF_000313985.2 Echinops telfairi
TGCATGTGTTGCATGAATCTGAAGAGGAATTTATAGATCGGTGTAGAACATATGGGCTAATATCAGACTTATGGACTTGATCTAGCCTGGGCTGGGATGTTTCTTAATATACAATTACGTTTTGAAATAAAGTTCTCTATTACACACATATGAGTGTCTCCCTAGATTTGTTTCTCTCGTCTACCTGGACAAACACACCCTCCCTCCCCACCCTCCCACCATCATAAATCCTTGATCATTGATAGATTATTTTTCTTTTCATATTTTATACCATCCGCTGTCTCTCTTCACCCACACCCCCGCTGTTAATTCCCCGGCCGAGAGGTCTGTACGTTGATCATTTCAATCAGCTCCCCCCACCTCACCCCCTCCCCTCATGGGATTGCTACTCGCATTATTGGTCCTGAGGCATTTATCTATCCTGGATTCTGTGTGGCGAGAGCACTTATCTGGACCAGTGTACATGCTCTGGTCTAGCCAGATTTGTAAGATAGAACTGGGGTCATGGTAGTGGGGGGTGGGAGGAAGCATTAAAGAACTAGAGGAATGTTGTGTTAAATCCGTACTATACTGCACCCTGGCTGGCTCATCTTTTCCTTGTGACCCTTCTGTGAGGAGATGTCCAATTGTCTACAGATGGGCTTTAGGTCTCCATTCTGACCCCCCCTCATTCACATCGAAATGATTGTTTGTTTTGGGTCTTCTGATGCCTGTCGTCTTCTGCGATCGTGTCGGAAAGGTGAGCATCACAGAATGGAGGGTAAGAATTTTAAAGAGCCCTCAGTGAGGACATAAGTAGGGTAGAGACAAGAGATAGGAGACAATGGGAGACTCCAAAAACCAAAGCCACTGCCATTGAGTCCATGCGCCTCACACCGGCCCTATAGGTCAGGTTAGAACTGTCCCTGGAGGCTTCAGAGGCAATAACTCTTCATGGGAGTAGAAATTCTCATCTTTCTCCCTAGGAAGGGCTGCTAGTTTCAAACTGCTGACCTTGTGGCTAGTAGTTCAAACATAACCACCAGGGATCCTCCAATGGGAGACTAGGGAAGGAAAATTTCAAGCAGCATAGCAAAAAAAGAGTGGCCTTTCCACTTCTAAATCTCCTTCAATGGGTAAAAGACAGAAGCTGGGCTCGGCTTCATGTTCCTATTCTAATAAAATCAGTGCTAAGAGTTAGTCTGTGTTAGTCTAGGTAGACTAGAGAAACAAATCCAGAGGTACTCATATGTGTAAGAGCTTTATAGAAAAGAGTAATTGTACATTAAGAGAACATCCCAGCCAAGTCCAGATCAAGTCCATAATTCTGATATTAGCCCATATGTCTGATACCAGTTTATAATTTCCTCTTCAGACTCATGCAATACATGCAATGACGCCAAATGTAGGAAGATCACACAACAGTGGGTGGAAAGTCTTGTGGATCCAGTGGTGGTGGAAGCATCTTAGTACTGGCGTGGGTCTTTACGTGTCTCCTCCAGCTCCAAGGATCTGGCTGCCATCAGCATAACTCCATGTGGCTTGTGAACAGGACTGTCTCACAGGGAGATGAAGCAGAGGGGTATGTTCCACCTCCAGCAAGCTATTTATCTTTGTAGTGCCTCCAAATGAGGTCATCAAGCTGCATCCTGACAGGCTAAACTCCACCCTTTCACTCTTAACAGTCTCAAGTTGACACCAGATTATGTAACTACCACACAGCCATGTGTCGATTGATGTGCAAGATCTGTTCTATGAAGCAGGACGTCATGGCACTTGGATGTTGTGCGAATTCCATGCTCCGTATCCTAACGGCCTTTTCCTTAACAACCCCAAGAAACCTCCGGCCCCCAAAACCAAGGCCAAACTGCCGGGGGAGGGTTCACTTTCGTGTTTGGTCCCGAATCCACCTCCTTCCCCGTTTCTCTCCATCTGGTATTAGCGCCTCTCCCATTCCTGTTAGCTGTGCAGCGTTCAAGGGAGCCCATTCTTTAACAACTTGCAGAGCTTTCTCTTGGCGTTTGAGGATCATTGTGATTACCAAGTGTGACAGCCTAAATCTCCATCCGTAGCACTAGAGCCTTTCCACCTTTGGGTGGTTCAGTAACCTTACGGCTCACTTCTAAGTCAGTTCTGCTTTGCTTCTTGCAGCCGCGGTCACTGGCACTGGCTTGCTGCCAACTGCTCCTAGGTGGGCTCCTAGGGTCGGCGGCCCACAGAGGGCTGCCCTGGGAGGCAGGTACCTTGTCACAGCAAACATGGAGGGCAAGGGGGGCAGAGAAAGTGGCGAGCGATCCCCAGTGTCTGTCTTCAGAAAAGGCCACACCTCCCACGGGGCATCATCAAGCTGTGATCTGATTGACAGGTTGGACTCCACCCCTACCCAAGTGCAAGTGGACATAAAGTCTAACCACAACTACATACTCTAGATCTACAAATCAGGCATCGTTTTTAAAACTTAATTGTGACAGGCACACACTGGGCACAGGCCCATTGGCGCTAGAGCCACAATCCAGGGTTGGATTGCCAGCTCAGGTGCTCACTGTTCACCCACATTCCTTCCTGCCTTTGATACAGGAGACTGTCAGCATTACAGACCTAAACCGCAGAGCGGAGACAGGCTTTGGAAGAGCGCTGAAAAACATATTCCAGTTAACTCCTCTTCCACACAGCCTAGCACGGAAGGTAAGATGAAATCACCAAGGCAGGTTATTTGAAACGCAATTTCTAACCCAGACTGCAAATGGTTTCAGAGCTCACAGACAGAACACAAAACTGAATCTGCCCAAAGTCATTGAAAAAGGAACCCAAGACTGAGAGTTTTCCCCTTGAAGGAGCTCTGCCCTCCTCCAAGGTTGGAGGTTGGCAGAAGCCTGGCATTTCAACACCCTCTTGAGTTTTGTATTAACCTGGGTGCCCCTTGCAATCAAAGGCCTATGCCCCATTGAAAGTATTCACAGGGGCACTGAGTGGACCAAGAACTCAAGAGAGCACAGAAGATGGTGAGTGGGTCAGCAAGGACGTCCTTCTATTTCTGTTTCCAAAACCAGGCACAGAGGACTCGTTGAAATTCACAGGATGGATTTAGATTACTAAACGATTATTAAGCTCCTAGGGTCAAGTATACCCCTAGGAAAGCTTTGACACTCTTCTGATTTTATAATCATACTTGATTCAAAAACTCTTCATTCTTTACATGTGGTCATCTTCAAAACCAACTCATTGTCACTCTATTCCCATGAGTTTCCAATGGCTGCTTGGGGGTTGGGGTGGGGGGAAGTAGTTCACCAGGCCTTTTTTCCAAAGCACCTCTGGGTGGGCGTGAACCTCCCACATTCTGGTTAGGAACCAGGTGCTGAACTATTTGCACTACCCAGGGGACCCAACTAAAGAAACCGAGGAAGCACAGGGGCCTCCAGGGGGAGGATTTTCTTCTAGCAGAATTCTAAGCCTGCGCACTGCCAGCACCCCATGCCATGCAGAGATTTAAATGCCTTGTCAACGCTATTCTTAATTTCAATGAGGTTTTAAATGGGTAGAAATGTAATCATAAGTTAGATGAAGCTCTGGGAGTTAATCAACACAATTGTATGCCCATGTTTTCTTCTTACAAATGTACTTACATGCAACACACAGAAGTCATCAGTGTAAATAAAGCCTGAAACTTGAAGACAAAAGCCAAGCAAGTCCACCTACCGAGAACAAGGATTTTCCTCTTTCCCCTCAAAGTACTTTCTCCCTCCACTCTCACCCACATTTCCGCGTCAAGATCGGATGCTCACAAAAGGCTTTTTTCGAAAGCCCACACTCATTGCTTATTATATTTGACACACACAAGGGGACTTGCTTTTGAACACTTCCAATTATAAATGAATTCCATGACTCACGGCAGGCAATTCCTTCCACTTTGGCCCTCTCTAGCTCCAGCTGGACAGCAAGCCCTTCTCCATCAGCACAGTCCTAGGACCCATCAAGGGACACATTCAGTCTTCAACCGCCTCCGCCCAGGCTTCCTCACACGCCTCCTCTCTGCCTGGGGGAGCAACCCATTGCAAGGGGTGCAGGTAGGACAGCACACCCTGTGAACGTTGTCTTACATCACAGGCTTTCAACCGTTTCTGACTGCACTCCACAGTGAGAAATCTACATGGTGACCGGAGACCCATCCATAGAAATGCACATAACTAAGACAAAGCGCTCTCAATCATCCCGTTGTACTGTCTGCAATCAGACGAAATGGGAGCCCGTTATGATTTACGTTCCTATTAAATGCTAACATTTCACTATAATGATCCTAGATTTCTCATGTTTAATTGATGAAAATATTTCCACTTTTTTTAGGTAATGTGAATTGTCAAAATATTCAGTAGATAAATATTTCAGTACTTACATATTTGAGCCTTGGTGACTAGTGGCTTAATTGGCTACTCCTTGGAATGGTAACAAGGGTAAAAGTTCAAACCCACCATTGGCTTTGTGGGAGAAAGATGAGGCTGTCTGTTCCCATCAAGATTTACAGCCCAGAAATTCTATGGAGCATTTCTACTCTGCCCTACAGGGTCACTGTAAATGGCAGTGGGGTTTGGGTGAGGCCATGTTCAAAACTGTGCTGTATACCTACAATAAGTGAGTGGATGCAACAATGAGCTCAAAAATAGCAACCATTGTGAGGCCGGTATAGGACCTGACAATGTTCTGTCGTTTCATACATAACATTGCTATGAGTGGAACTTACTCAAAGGCACTAACAATAACAAATACAGAAACAGGAATATAAATGTAGATGTACATAAAGGGCCTCAAATTTTTCATGAAAAAAAAAGAAATATATTACAGAATTTTTCCATGAACATTTTGAAGTGCTAGAGAGAGAGAACAATCACTTCTTACTAACTTTGGGAGCTAAACAAGCATAGGATGTGTTTTGTCTGCTCCTAAAAGTAGACTCTGTTTGGTTTGTCAGAAAAACAATCTTTAATAATCTTACCTTAAGGAAAGACAATATTTCGGAAATAGAATGAATAGATTTACTTTTTTAAAAAACCATAGAATAACACATTGCGGAAATTTCCTTTATTTCTACATAGGAATGCCACTATTTTAAGTAGGAGGGGGCGGGGCTTCTAAAAACTTTCCTAGAAATAAGATGGTTTATCTTCTACCGGATTTTCCATTTGGGCTCTTTCTTAACATAATAGCAGGGAGGGAGAGTCAGGGGTGCTGAGCACGGACAAACAGCAGTGTCTACAAGGAGGCACAGGATCCAGAACATCATGACAAAGATCGCTCGGGAAAGTGACGATGATGAATTTACCCCGATAGTGAGGCAGTAAAGCTAACAGAATACAGACACAGGGCCCTGGACATGCCCTCCACCGTGGGCAATCTTCCAGAACCGGAGTTTTTGGAGGACACCATGAAGAGGTGGGACAAGGGTGCCCGAACTGAGAATGGCAATTTGTGATAAGGGAAAAGCTAGAGCAAATAAAGAAGCGATGGGCACGGAAGCACAGTCTGGGCGCGTCTGTTTGCCAGCTGGTGCCAGTATGCACATGTGTACACACTGGGAAATGGGAGGGAGGCGGCCCTGCAGGTAGTCCTGGGTGTGTATCCTGTAGATCAGGGGTCCTCAAACGTTTTAAACAGGGGGCCAGTTTACTGTCCCTTAGACCCGTTGGAGGGCTGGACTATAGTTTAAAAAAAAACTATGAACAAATTCCTATGCACACTGCAAATATCTTATTTTGAAGTTAAAAACAAAACGGGGCAAAAACACCGGCGGGCCAGATAAATGTCCTCGATGGGCTGCATGTGGCCTGAGGGCAGTAGTTTGAGGACCCCTGCAATGAACCAAATCTTCATCTTGCGTGATGGGGCTCAACAGGTACTACAAGAATCATAAAAGCAAGAGGCAGTGGTGTTGACGTCTTGCAGTTTCAAAAGGGCAGATGGACTTCATTTCACCAGCAAAAGCGGTCCACAATATCCTACCTAAATCGATTGCAAAAAGTAGCTCTGAGCCTCTTTATCCCACAATGCCCTGCACTCCACACACACAGAAATTTAAGAATCAGGATAGAAAGGGTGGATAAAGGGAACAAGCGCTCTCCTTTCACTCCAGAGAGCTGCCTCCCTTCCCATACGGGCTATCTTCTTCCTCCTCTGAACTCGAGGTCGGCTGGCTTTCTTTGAACAAAGCCACCTGAGGACAAGAGGGTGGGGAGTGGTGGTGATGCTGCATCTATTTCCATTTGCCTGGGACCCACTACAATGGCCGCAGACTGCTGTCTAATTCTTCCCTGAGCAAAAACCGAAACTCAAAAATGGCCTGGAGGCACTACATACCACCTTAGAGAAAACAATGAACTCGAAGGAAAGGGTTGGTGGATAGAGTCCACTCAAGAGGTACTTGGAAGAAAGGTCTGTACTCCTAGCTCCCAAACACCAGCTACTGGAAAACCATATGGATTCCATTTCTATTCGGACAGATCCGGGGCTGCCAGGAGCGGAAGTCACCTTTATGGGCACTGGGCAGTCATTTAGAAAGGAGTATTTCCTTTCCCTCTCTCCAAGGGGCTAACTTACACAGAGAGACAATGTCTCATGCAAATCTACATACAACCTTTCTCGTGGCTCCTTAAAGAATCTGGGGGGTCTAAGAGGCCTTCTGGATACGTTAGCGGCAATCTTTGGTTATGTTTCAGATTTTATATTCCTCTCAGTACCAAAAATTAACTTTGAGTTCTTGCTGATTTTTAACTGCTCAATCACCGCCATCGAGTCCATGCCAACTCACAGGGTCCCTATGGGACAGGTAGAACTGCCCCTGTGGGTTTCCCAGACGAACTCTTTACAGTGGTAGTAACCCCGATCTTTCTCCTGAGGTGGTTTTGAACTGTTGACTTTACAGGTCACAGCCCAAAGCGAGACCACAATGCCACAAGGGCTCTTTAACAGCTCAGTAGAAAAAGGACATCGCAAAATCTTAGCATCCTCTTCCCTCAACTACCACCCCTGCCCATTCATTCTCTTAAATCCCACTAGCCAAGCTTTACCTCTTTTCTCAGCCCTCAGAGCATGCCCTGTCAAACCAATTGTTTTCAACCGAGTCATTAAGATGTGCTGCTCAACTAGGTGCTATTTGCCACAAGAACTGCATTCCTAGTAATGAATGTATTGGTAATTAAAAAAAAATCCGTTTGGTTTTCTGAAATTACCTCCGGTTATTGCTAACCACCCTCAAATGGCTTCTGACTCGTAGAGACCCACGTGTGCAGAGGAGAACTGCTGGCTCCACAGAATGGTCAAGGCCATGGCTTTGGGGAAGCGCAACACTGGGCTTTACTGCTACAGCACCTCCGGTAGGGTCTGGCCCTCCAGCACAATCCGACATACAACCTACTTTCTCTAACATACTTTCCCTAGTTGGGGAACAACAGGTAACAAACAACTTCTTTAAGCAACGCCACCACCACCTTCATTGACTGGTCAGTGTAAATCAGCGGTTCTCAACCTGTGGGTCGCGACCCCTTTGGGGGTTGAAGGACCCTTTCACAGGGTTGCCCAATTCATAACAGTAGCAAAATGACAGTGATGCAGTAGCAACAAAAATAATTTTATGGTTGGGGGAAGGGGTGTCACCACAACATTAGGAACTGTATTAAAGGGTTGAGGCATTAGGAAGGTTGAGAACCACAGATGTAAATGGACACACTAGCACAGAAGAAGCCAAGAGCCATTGAATTGTACCACTCACTCCACCCAGCCACCTCAGAGGCCAGGGGCCCATGAAAGTTTGTAACATTGAAGAGACAGAGCAGAAGGGCTAACATAGCACCCTCAAAATAAACACCGAAAAAACAAACACTCTGCCATATAGTCAGTGCCGGCTCATAGTGACCCTACATACGAGAGGTCCCCCCAAAATTGGAATTGCATTGGGTGCAATAGCTTTTGTAGTATGAAAGGACAGTGATTTGATGATGTAGAAGAGGTGAAAAAAAACACACAAGGTGCTGCCAGCCATCCAGAGGAGTTTGAAAAATGTCTCCAAGCATCAAGCAACACACTCTGAGTTAGTGCACTCAGTGTCATTGCCTGGGAAGGTTCTCTCTGGTCACAATGAATTTTTTCATAAAAGCAGTTTTGCTTGAAGCTCATTTTTTGGTGATGGCTGATTTAAATGAACAGTGTGCAGCTGTGAAATTTTGTTTCCTACTCAGGAAAAATGTGGCAGAAACTGTTGTGATGTTGAATACAGCTTACAAGGACAGCACTATGTGAAAGACTCAAGTGTATGAGTAGTTTTCTCATTTCAAAGAAGGTGAAATGCCGATTGATGACAAACCACATTCTGGACATCCTTCAACTTCTTGAATGGACAAAACTGTTGACTCAGAGTGCATTTGGAGTCCATTCTACCAGGTCAGACTGTTAATCAAGCTTTCTATTTAGAGGTTCTAAAAAGATAGTGTAACAGTGTACCACATAAAAAGGCCTGGTTTGTGGCAGGAGGAGGACTGGTTTTATCACAAAAAAGCACCTGCTCACACAGCCATCTCAGTGCACCAGTTTTTGGCAAAACATGGCATGCCTCTCTCGCCCCAAGTACCTTACTCACCACCTCATTCTCTGCAACTTCTTTTTGTTTCCGCGAATGAAGAGGGACATGAAAGGACAGTGATTTGATGATGTAGAAGAGGTGAAAAAAAAAACACAAGGTGCTGCCAGCCATCCAGAGGAGTTTGAAAAATGTCTCCAAGAATGAATTGCAGATTTAACAAGTGTATTAAGTGTAATGGAGAGTACTTTGAAGGTGATAACGTTGTTTTGTAAAAAAAAAATTAAATGCATAGCTTTTTGAAAAAAAAAATCTGTTTTTTTGTGGGAGCGGACTCCCTTGTACAGGAAAGGGTAGGGCTCTGTGTGAGTTTCCAAGACTAACTCATCAGTATTAGAAAGCCACCGTCTTTCTCCTGCAGAGCGGCTGGTGGTTTTGAACAGCTGACCTTGAAGCTGACAGTCACAAGGCCACCAGGACTCCTTCAAAATAAATAGCTCCTAAAATTCAAAAATCCTACCCCATACCTACTCACAATAGGCAATCAAATACTTGCCACATTTAGATTGCCTATTAAAACATTTGTCTGGAATCAGACACATTTGTCTCCCCTTCCAAGGACGTTCCTGGAACCGCAGTCAAGCGAGTACTTCTAGGGCCCAGCAGCTGACACACAGTTTCACACTTGGCAGGAAGATGGGCTTCTCCTTCTTCAGGGCCTTTCTGGCCAAGGTCATGTAACGCCCACAAAATGGCTGGGCGGGACTATGGAGAACTGTCAATAGGGATTGGCTGGGACTAGGCAAAATAAGGGGCCTGTGGTGCACCAACAAAACCCAGGGGTATAGCTGAGTTACACATTGGGCTGCTAGCTCACAGCTAGCAACTCTAGCCCCGGGCTGCTCTGCAGGAGAAGGATGAAGCTTTCTGCATCTATACTGACGCACAGCCTCAGGAGGAGTTCTATTTTGTCCTGTAGGGTCTGATGACTTGGAATCAACTAAGTGGCACCGAGCAGGCAGTGAGCAGTCCACTAAGAGGACTGGTCAATTTGCCAATCTATTCAAGTTAAAAAGAGCCAATCCCACACATTGAAGGGAGAGGAGGCAGTACTACCATCTAGACCAGGAACTGGGGGTCCCTGCATTGAGGACCTCCTAGATCCAGGAGAGTGTGAGCATTCACCCTGGAGATGGAGCAAGAAGGCAAGAACAGCCGCCCCCCCCCAAAAGGGGGGGGAGCAAGAACCAGGAGACCACACAAGAGAGTGACAGTGTGCTTCCCTACCCAGTGCGAAGTGGCTGCAGAGGATTTGCCAACTCGCAGAGGGAGAGAGAGAGCTGAGCAGCTCTGGGTAAGAAGCTTCCTGGCGGAGCAGGGTGCCTCTGGGCACTTGTCAAGCAAGCCAAAGAGTTCCAATACTTGCCCAAGCAGGGCAGAGGCCAGACCCAACCCAGGTCAAGGCCAAGAGTGAGGGCTGGAGGCAGACATGGTGAAGGAGGAGCTGAGAAGCTGGAAACTTGTAAATGATGAACTGTATCCTGTATCCAGAGTCATTCCCATGACTTCCAAGTTGATCCTGATCCCAAGTTGTAAGCTGGTACTTCTCTAATAAACCCTGTAATCTTGAGTATGCTCCCCGAGTTCTGCGTGGCCACTGCAAGGAATCACTGGAGTGGGCAGAGAAGTGGAGAGTGCTGTGGGAGCGGAAGCAGGGTCAGAGCTGGTCAACCGTTGGAGAGTGGAGGTGTGTCTGGCCTCTACTTAACCGCTTTGGGCTGATGCTGGTCATCTTCCTGCTGTGTGAACTTAGAGGACCTGTGACGTGCCTTAAGGAGGGGCTTAAGTATTGGATGGAACATGGTGAGGTTTTTATAGAAGAAAAGATGCATAAGCACACAACTCCCAGAACGATTAGAAGAACTCTGATGGGGAGGGGAGTCATGGGCCGTTTCTCCATAAGTATTGACTGAGTTCCCACTGTGCTTCAGGTACTGGGGTTACGACACGGGCCATGAATCCTGGCCTTGATTCTAGTGGGGGAGGGCTGGTCACAGGGAAATAAATCAGCTACGAATTAATACATTATTTATCGGAGAAGACGAAATGGAATTAGAGCATGAGGAAAGAGGGAGACATTACAATCTTAGGGTGAGCAGGAGCTCTCCCCGAGACTCTGAGTGGTCTTTGAGCAAAAACTTGAGGAGCTGGGTGATGTCGGTGGATAGCTTGAGTTGGTGACAGACAAACACCACCAGGACAAAGTCTAGGATGGGTCACCAGTGTGGCCAAGGAGCTGAGAGGCGGGAAGCTGCTGTGACTGATGAACAGGTAGAAGAGATGGAAGGCCTGGCTCCATTAGACCCGAGAGACTGTCTGGTTTACCAAGCAAATTCTTGGCACCATCCATGCAGCACTCACACAGGTATCTCACGTGATGTGTGCCAGAATCTCCTGACAATTCAGTGTGTTGGATGCAACCCTTGTTGCCTAATAACTAACCTTGATTGTTGTTTCACACTCGGCTTTGTTCTTTTCACACTGTAACAGCAAGTTTAATTTTGGAGATCAAAGAACTGTCAGGAGCATAATGGCTCAGTGAAGGTATTTTTAGCAAGTCTTTGTTAAAAGGACGCCCGTGCGCTGCACACATTTTATGTGAACAAGCTGATCTCTTGCTGACAGGCTGCTTTTGCCTTTCTTTTTTTTGGAGGGTTCAAAGAACAGGTAAACCTATTTCTTAGAGCTGCACCCCAAATTATTAGTTTAGTTGTTCCGCAGCACATAAAACAAAACCAGATACCACCCTTACCGAGGGAATATGTCATCGAAAGCTGGCAGACAGACAAACCCCAGCTCTTGTCACCTCCACTCTGGAGTTCGCCTCACTCCGAGTACAGGGAGCTGGATGCCCCACTCGATGCTCCCAGAACATTCTCCATTCTACCACACTACGTCTTTGGTACCTTGTGCAAATCTACAAAACCCTATCACAACACCAGTGACACGTCTCTCTCTCCCACTGGACTCTGAGTGCCTGAAAAACTAGGATTATGATTGTATTCCTTTTCTGTATTCTCCGCTCCAGAAGCCCTGGTGGCGTCGTGGTTACACGTTGGACTGCTAACTGCAGAGACAGCAGTTTGAAACCACCAGCTGCCCTGGAGGAGAAAGGCGGGGCTTTCTACTCCTGGGAACAGTCGCAGCCTTGGCACCCCACAGGGGCAGTTCTCCCCACCCTACAGGGTCGCTCGGAGTCTGCATCAACCCGAGGGCGGCGAGCTGAGTTACTCTTGGCTGCGCACACTTGAGCGGCTTTTCTCCGTGGAAGCATCGGAAGGAAGGTACTTCCCCACAGCTCTGAAACCAGGGCGGCCACGGCACGTGCGCAAAGGCAGAAGTATTTAGAACTCCACAGCCGCCATTCCCCATTCTTCCCTCGCCTAAGTCATTAGGGGAGATGGCAGACATGGAAATGCATAGGATCGGGGCGGAGCCACCACATGGGGGGCAGCAATCTGGGGAGTCCTCAGCTGCAACACAGCCATTTTTTTCTGAGCCAGAAACAAACTTTCAGTACTAAGTCACTATTTGGGTGAGTTTTTGTTGTTACTGCAGCAAAACCTTGATGACCCCGACTGGCACACAGCAGTGGCACGAAGCAGAGTTTCAGGAGGACGAGAAACCCCAGAAAAGGTCACAGTGCCACCAGAGTGCTGTCGTCCTCCGAGCTGCAACCTTGTGTAGCAGGAACAACAAACAGACCCGGTGGTCCTCTCCGCCTGGCCTTCCTTCCGCCTTGCTTCCCAAAGCTAACTGCTTAAATAGAAGCTACTTTTATTATAGTCGTTAAGAAATAAAACTGGCTTTAAATTTCACAATCTTCTTTCTGGACAGAGCACTACCTTCTTAGATGCCTCCTTTGACTCGGGCAGAAGTTCCTGCTGAAGGCAGGGAGCTTTGGGAAGAGGGCACCCACCAACAGCCACCACATTTGTAAGGGATGCACCCCACCCCCAGGTGACAGGCCAGCGAGAGCAAGGTGACTAAAGCCCTCTTCTCAGAGAAAACTAGACTGGGAGAACTTAAGGAGTCTTAAAAAAAACAAACAATGTAAGCAGTTGGACCAGGGTGTTTCTGTGAGTCTTACCATAGTTCTCTATTTTCTGAAAGGATACTTTATTGTGTTCTTAGGTCCCCTTGACGGTCTTCCCACAAATTAATCAATAACATTCCATTTATCACATTGGGTCCACATTCTCATTGTGTTCCAGTTGTCCAGTTCCCAGTAGTCTCCTGCCCCTTCGTGCAGGATCCTTGGTTTGGATTAAATGTTGACCATCTAGAATCACTAAGAGGGGGGTGGTGTGTGTGTGTGTGTGTGTGTGTGTGTGTTTTCAGTAGAGTACCAATCTAATGTAAGGTGACCAGACGTCCCACTTTTGGCGGGGCAGTCCTGATTTTTAACAATTTGTCCCGCGTCTCATGGTGTTCTTAAAAAGTCCCGATTTTTGGAAAGAATGCATGACAAGCTAGGGTATACGGTTTTCGGCTGCCATGTGGCTATTTCGCCAGGATATGAGTTTTATCAATGGTGTCCCGCTTTACCAATGTTAAAATCTGGTCACCTTAATCTAATGGATAATATCCTTTACTTTGTGCGCCACTCTGCTTTTTTGTTAAAAGCAGATCTCCAGGGAGTTTCCATTCAAGGTTTAATGTGTGTCTCAGTGCAATAGGCTCAGGCAGTCCTCTGGTCTTAAGTGGTTAGTCTCATTATTTTCAGGAATTTGAGTTGTGTAGTGCATCATGCTCACACACACACACACACACACACACACACACACACACACACATTCTAACAGGATCAGCTCCCTATGGCCCGGCCACATCAGTCTGTGGTAGTAGCTTGGCACCCTCGAATTCTCTAATCTCAAGGTGGCTGGGATCACGAAGGCCATCAGTTTTGTAGACGTGTCTTTTCTCAATGATTGTGCTGCCCATCTTATTCCTTTGCTCCGGATGAGTAGAGACCGATGGTCATATCCTACATGGCTACTCACACGCTTTGAAGACCCCAGATGCTACTACTCATTTCCCTCGGATGTAGAACGTGAACTCTGTGGGCTAGCTTCTGTCAATTGCCTGAGTTGTCTCATGAAATCATGGCCCTACACCTTCAAACTCAGAAAAGTGGTTTAAGAAACTGATCCCGGGAGGTGTTTGGTTATGTCTGAGGCTATCAGTAGGCGATGTCTTCCGTGGATCTATGTTCCTGCCTACACATCTGCATTTACATACACAAACCCTGTCTGCTCTCGTGGACATGTATGTGCATGCCTCCTGTACCTCCTCAACTACATATGCCTAGATCCATCCTTACACGATCATGGACCCATTTTTGTTCCCTGTTGGGTTTGTTGCCCTTTAATATCTGTCAAACTCGCTGGGACAGGCACCTTTATCTCCTTCCCAGGGGCACCATTTACTTTGGTCATGCTGTGTTCATGAGCACCCACATCCAGCACCATTGATCTTATCATCAGAAATAATAAATATTTACAAACTGGAGTGTTTCCCTCTCCTCTTCTTCCTCCCCCTGGTAATCACCAGTGCGCACCAGTCCCTTTACATGTCTATCCTAGTCTTCTCAGAGGAGAGGGATGGTACAATACGTGTCCTGGTGGGTAGTATGACACCCTCCCCGTCCATCCATGTTCTACTTTGCAGACTCACGGTTGTATCGCATTCCACCGTATGTGTGCACCACATTTTGCCCATCCCTGCGTCCACTGAGGAGCACTTCAGTTGTTTCCGTGGTTTTGCTTTTGTGAATGAAGCTGCAGTGCACACAGGAGTGCATCGATCTGTTTGTGTGGCTACTACTTTCACTCCAAGGTGCACCCATCGGAGTGGGATTGCTGGGGTGTAGAGGAGCGTTCGTTCTAGTTGGTTGAGGAATGGCTGGGTCGCTGTCCACGGTGAATGGACCGTTTCATAGTCCCACCAGCAAGGCATACAGATCCTGCCTTGTCACACCCTTGCCAACATTTGTTATCAGGCTTTTATTGACCTAATCATCATCAACTCAGAATGGTAGCCTTAGACCCAACAACTCCCGCAAAGGACCTCTAGCTTCCTCCTCCAAATAAAGCAGGGCCCTCAACAGAAGTTGGGCAAGCAGCTAGATGGGCGCGCAAGAGTACTCTGCCGATAAAGAGAACAAACAATAGGGTGAGCTAATTCAAAGAAGAGGCACTGGGGCAATGGCACACCCGAAAAGCCATAGGGGTAAAAAGTTGGGGGGAAGGAGGCGAGCAAGAAAACAGGTATGACAAAGCTGAAGGAAACCAAACCCCAAATGAAATGAAGGAAGAGAGACCATTCAAGGGAGTGAAGAAGGAGACGAGTCTGCAGACACCCAAAGTCAGCCTGGGTCTCCCAAGAGGCAGCACAGAGCCAGAGGAACAGGGAGAACTTCCACTCGACCCAAGGTGAAAACAAGAGGAGGAGCAAGAGCAGTCGTCACCCCCCCAGGGTGGGGTCTGAGACTGCGATCAGGAGACCAGCCACACCCACTCCTCTACACTGAGCCCCTTCTGATTCCCTGAACAGGGCACCAACTCGCCCACCAGGGTGGAATGACTCTACTCCTCATCCACCTGCTCAGCTCCCACTAACTGACATTTCTCGCCCAAGTGTCCCCAGTTCTCCAAAGCCTCCATCTAGAGAGGGTCCGTCCATCCCCTTCCTGGGAGGTTTGGGCTCCCTCCTCTGAGCTTCCAGAGGTGTGTCTTCTCTGAGTACCATCAGCCAAGCCTTGCCGACTAAATGGCCAGAAAAGGGAAAACAGAGAGAAAGAGAGAAAAAGAGAACTCAAATATTTTACATCCGTGCCCCACGGAGTAACATGATGATCATGCTTTCTTGTGCACAAGTATATGAAAACTCAGAGAGAGAGAGAGAGAGAAATGTTCTCCTTATGGGGAAAGTCACCTTTCCTTATAGAAACTTCCTATAAAGTACAGAAGCAATGCAAAATTGGACATCAAGGGCCTGTTTTGTCTTCAAGCTTCTCATTTATTAAGACAAGGCTTTCAAATGTTGCTATCCAACCTTTATTGCTGCCAAATTATTTATAAAAGCTGTGAAATTACTTCAAGCTGGGCATGACATCTCAGTACAAAGGAATGGTTGAACTCAGAATTGGTTGGAGCATGTGCTGTGGTTCTGGTTCCTGGTGAAATTGCTGCAGAAGGTGATTTGGCTGAGCACCAAAAAGGAAAAATGTTTTCATCTCTTTGACATGCCTATCACTGGGGCCCATGGGCAAAGGCACGAAAGGTGCAATTATTCCATTCAACTCTTTGCTACTTTGTGAATGTAATTTTGGCAGGCATCTCAGAACACATTCAGTCTACTGTGACAAAATTTAGCAAGATCAAAGTTCCACACAAAGGCTTCATAACTCCTGTGTATAGTCTGGCAATGCCAAGGGCATCTGGGGGGAAAAAGGTAAGGGAAAAGAATTTTCAGGGAGCTGCTGAGAGGGAATGAAAACCCCTCAGAGAATAGCTTCTCTGACTGTGAATCCAGCCATCAAAGTGGATGCAAAGGTCTGAAGCAGGAATGGCAATTGGGTTACCTACAGCACAGCCATAGCTTCTAACCAGAGGCCCTGAGACCTCTCAGGACCTTCTGTGGTCCAGCCCAGCCTCACTGTAAATGCCAGAACTCTTTCCCTGCAGCCTCCACCCAAACTCCAGGGACAAAGCCAGCTTCCTTGCTTTGATCGCTGACAATGCTCACACCCAGGAGCCCTAGTGGCATCATGGGTTGTGTGCTGTGCTGCTAACCGCAAGGTCAGCATTCTGAATCCACCAGCTGTTCTGAGGAAAGATGAGGCCACCTTCTCTCATAAAGACTGACAGCCCCAGAAACCCCAGGGAGCAGCTCCACTGAGTGAGAATCAACTTGTTGGCCATGGATTTGGTTGGAGTGGTTTTTGGTTTGGGAATGCCCATTGCAGCCATGGGGTTCTTCTTGCAAGGCTACGTCTTCTATTAGCACTCCTTCCAGCAGTACTCTTCCCTGGGCTCTGGGATCAGTTGAGGATCCTCTCAGGAAAATCCTTGGGGTGGGAGGGGTAAGGTTCAGAGGATATCAGAGAATGCCGGGGTCTGTAATAGTGGCAAGTCTTCAAAGGCCAAGGCCCGAGGGACAAGGGGAAAACAAAGCTTTATTGGAGGATGGAGAGACCTGAATTCATGTGAGGAGGGACTGACTATCCAATGGAAACAGTGGAAACTGCGTCCAGTGGACGCAGAGAGGGAGCAGCAGGATTGGAGGGCAAGGGAGTGCCCACAGAGGGCACCTTCTGAGACAGAGGCAAGGGTGGAGCAGGCAGGAGTGGGGACCCAGAATAAGCAATGCCATCACTAGGGGCCCTTTATGTGCTAAATGCTCACCATAGTTTGCCAGACACGATGCAAGTAGCATGCATGGAAGTGTTTACAATGTTATTAAGACAACAAAGTTCTGAGCCACACAGTCCCTCACCTTGGTCCGGCCTTCCATGGTGAAGAACTCCATATGGACTCATGGCCTTTCCAGGGCCTTTATGCAGTGGGTGACAAAGGGACTCCAACTCACGGTGAAGCCCCGTGTGGCAGAATGGGACTGTGCTCCACAGGGTCTTCAATGGCCGACTCTGGGGCAAGAGATTGCCGGGTCTTTCTTCTGAGGTGTCCGGGTAAATTCAAGCCTCCAGTCCTCAAGGTAGCAGCTTGAGGGTGTTGACCATTTCAGTCATCCAGGGACTCCTCGGGCCCTTTCCCACACGCCCCCACGCCCCGGCTAATTCTGACTCGTAGTCACCCGGCAGACATGGTAGGAGTGTCCATCGTGTTGGCATGACTACATCTTCCTTCATGAGGAAGCCCGTGGGTTTGAATCCCTGACTTCTCTGTTGGGAGCTGGGAACTGAGCAGCTCCTGGAAGACCCTTGAAACCAGTGCTTTGAAAGGAAGTCTGAGCATCAGCACCACCTGGGGCTGGAATCAAAGAGTCTTAGGCCTCACCTGTGGGTTCGTGAATCAGAAGTCTCAGATGTCGGGACCTGAGACCTGTTCCAACAAGCCCTCCGGGAATCTGATGAAAGCCGCATGTGGAGGAGTCCTGCTATGTAGACTCTCTCCTTCTCAGGCGTAGGCAGAACAGAGTCCCCAGGGAACTATCTCAGAGACCCTGGAAACAAACTCCAGCCTAAGGAGTATTTCACTCTGCACTTCCTCTCTATAACCTGCACCAAGATAGGAAATGTTGAGCATCAGTTTCCTTATTTAATGTCTACCAGTGTAACCAGGAAGATCTCTCCCAGCTCTTCAAAGGCCTTGACCTTGAAGTCCCTCAGAGCCAAAACTCTAGGCAATAACAATGATTACATTGATGATGATGATGATGATGATGATGATGGTGGTGATGGCAATGTCAACAACTCACACTTGCTGAACCACTTCTACGTCACAAGCCCTGTCCTAAGAACATTGCCTGTAACATTGTATGCCCCGTGAAATGGGTGCCATCTTTGCTTTACAGTGGGTGAGGCTGCAGCGTTTAGAAATGCTTACAAACTTGCCTCTGAGTCTGTGAAAGAACACAAGACCTTCCCTTATGGTTTTTGAACAGTAAAATGGGAATGTATGCCAAAGCACGAGAGAAATGTAAAACGTTCTGGACATGACAACAGAGGAACGCCAGACTTCTGATGAACGGAGTCAGCTCTGAACTGCACTAGAGAGATTTGAAAAGTACCAGACGAAGAGAGCTGACGATGCCCGGCTATCAAAAGACATAGCATCTGGGGTCTTAAAGGCTTCAAGGTAAACCAGCGGCCATCTAGCTCAGAAGCAATGAAGCCCACATGGAAGAAGCACACCAGCCTGTGTGATCATAAGGTGTCGAAGGGATCAGGTATTAGGCATCAAAGAACAAAAAATCATTTCATTGAGAATGAGGGGCAGTGTGGAGTGGGGACCCAAAGCCCATCTGTAGACAACTGGACATCCCCTTATAGAGATGAGACTGGGAGGAGATGAGCTAGCAACAAAGCCCACATGGAAGAAGCACACCAGCCTGTGTGATCATAAGGTGTCGAAGGGATCAGGTATTAGGCATCAAAGAACAAAAAATCGTTTCATTGAGAATGAGGGGCAGTGTGGAGTGGGGACCCAAAGTCCATCTGTAGACAACTGAACATTCCCTTACAGAAGGGTCACTGGGAGGAGATGAGCCAGTCAGGGTGCAGTATTGCAATGAGGAAACAAACAACTTTCCTCTAGTTCTTGAATGCTTCCTCCCACCCCCCACCTCCCCACTCCCACTATCATGATTCCAATTCTACCTTACAAATCCAGTCAGAGCAGAGGATGTCCACTGGTACAGATAGGAACTGGATTCCAGGACAGATGATTCCTTCAGGACCAGTTGTGAGAGTGGCAAAACCAGGAGGGTGGAAGGAGGGTAGGGTAGAAAGGGGGAACTGATTACAAGAATCTACATATAACCCCTGCCCTGGGTGAAGAGTGGGTGAAGGGAGACATCGGACAATGTAAGACATGACAAAATAACAATAATTTATAAGTGATCAAGGGTTCATGGGGGGGGCAGGGAGAGAGGGGAAAATGAGGAGTTAATACCAAGGGCTTGAATAGAAAGCAAATGTTTTGAGAATGATGATGGCAACAAATGTACAAATGTGCTGACACAATGGATGGATGTGTGGATTGTGATAATAGTTGTACCAGCCCCCAATAAAATGATTTTTTAAAAAGAAAGGAAATTGAGCAGTCCCTCTCAGAAGGGCCACATGGGACAGAGGATAAATCCAGGGTGTGGTATAGCACTGATGAACCCCATAATTATCCTCTAGTTCTTCAATATTTCCTCCCTATTACTATGGTTTTTGTTTTACCTCATTAATCATACATGTTTTGTGAGTGTTCGATTGTATATTTCAGATGGTTCAGTACACGAAAGTCGAGATAGATAGCCCTTGAGAAACAGTAACAGGAGTAACAGTTCCCTGAGGGGACAGGAAGAGGGGTGGAGGGGAGGGGGAGAAATGGGAGCTGATAGCATTGATGACTGCATACCCCCACTCTAGGGGATCAAACAACAGAATTGTATGTGAATGGATATGTTGGATTGTGTAAGATATGGGGGGGGTGACCAAAAAAACAACTATTATAGAAAATAAATAAGTGTTCCTGGTGGGTAGGGTGGGAAAGAAGGGATAAACGGGAGCCAATATCAAGGAGTTCAAGAAGAAAGAAACATTTTTAAGCTGATTGTAGTAGCAATTGTACAATACTGCTTGATATAATTGAACTATAGAATGTTATGATATCTGTAAGTGCTCTCAATAAATGACTTAAAAAACTGCCCAAAAGTTAATATATTGTTTAACTGGGAGAATTACTTCACTTACCTATAAAAATTTAATTTAGGCATTGATAGTTTGTGTATGTAATATTCCTCAAGATTATTATTATGTGTTATATCTGAAGCTTTCTAAAAATACGGTTAATCATTCTACTTCATAGTTTTTCTAACATTCTGTTTAATGTGACATTGGCTTTGTATTACTTCCGTAACCAACTACCATCAGATCTTTTACTTTTAAAAATGTTATTATGAGTTAATAAATGTTAATTATGAGTGGCCATGTTAAAAAGAAGAAGAAGTCACCAGACAACAACTAGGCAGTGTTTTGATTAGTTTTGCTAAGGAGTTATGTGCCACAAGCAACGGGAAATCTGAATGCTTCAACAGGTGCTCTTGAAAAATTGTGATAAACTTGAAATTGTAGAGGGAAAAAATATTGATGCCAATTTGAGACTAAAAAACAGCTTTCGTTGATGATAAGAAGTAGCAACAAACTTCTTATCCAAAAGAAGACAAGGCCGCCCGGTAGGCTCTCCCACTGACACACAGCGGCTCTCCCCACCTTCTCCTCCAGTGCTTCCCCCAGGATCGCGTTGACAGCCAAACCACTTACTCTTCTAGAAGAAGATTTGTAGATGGCTTCTTTGAACTCTTGATATGACAGATTTCTGATCTAGTGATGTTACGCATGAATCTTCAACTGGGCCTTTTGCTAATGCATTATCCTCCCACGCCCACCCCCAACAAGGGAGAGGCGAAGACGGTTAAAGTGGTTAAGCACGTGGCTGCTAACCAAAAGGTCGGGGATTGGAATCTACCAGCTGCTCCGTGGGAGACACTCGTGGCAGTCTGCTACTGTAAAGATTTGCAGCCTTGGAAAGAGGGAAAGAGGGGGGTGGGGGGAAGGAAGGAGGGTGGAGGGAGGGAGGAAGGGTGAAAGGGAGGGAGGGAGGGAGGGAGGGAGAGGGAGAGAGACAACAGTCTCTACAAGTTACCATCACACGCCTCCTTTACTACATATTCTTTTTTTATGAGAGAGACTGCCATACCCATCTATAACTCCACAGCCCAATACGGACGTACCACAGGTGAGCTTTTGATCGTGCTGGCTTATTATCATCATCAACACTTAAGAGTGTTAGACCCAGCAGAAGTGATAACGGCTCCCTCCCCTCAATAGTAACAGGTCAGTGTAAACAAATATACCTTGGGCAGCAAAGGTGTAAGGGTCCGCAAGCACAAGAACTTGCTGCAAACCAGCCACAGCCGCACGTCGACGAGCTGACAAAGCTAAATCGAACTGAACAGCCAAACCACCACAGGCGCTGGACTTGAAGTTGCTGGACTGGTTAGGAAAACGACAGGAAGACAAACAGCTAGACGCTCCGTGGCCAGGATTTTCGAACTTCAGTAAAGGTTGTACTTATTAGAAAGCTTGAATTGTGCTTTTAGACCCATAACTCGGAGAGCACAGAAGAAAAAGTGAAGCACGGCCCTATGGAGCTGCCAAGGCCCCAGAACCAAGCCGATCAAACACCAACACGAGGAACCACAGCAGCCGAAGCCTGCCAACTCACCCAGCTCTGTCTGCGTCTGATTTTGTTGTCGGTGCCAGAAAGCAGAAGCACACTGCATGGGAAGTGGAGCTCTTACAGGCTACTGCTTTAAATGAAACAATAGAGAGAGCCTGCGAGGAAATGAATAAATCAGCTATACATACCATCCTTCACGTTAAGAGTTTCTCTTCCATCTTCAACGTGACTCTAAGACCAGTCATGCCTTTTGTAGGAAAATTATAAATCTATTCTCACCCGATAAAGAATTCATCTAAGTATTACCTGTGTTATACCAATTATGAATATCTTAGTTCACATTTCTCATATTCCATAAATAGATTTATATTTTGCTTGTATTCACCATTTTAAAACAGGGATTTACCTTAGTATTTCCCTATACTATACAGCTACACTAAAAATTAAACATGGTTTATCATGTTTCCTCTACTCTATGTGGCCAATAATTTAAGGCACACCATCAATTTAATAACAGCTCAAAATTAAAAACAAAGACAAGTACCCTATTAAGTGATTACATCAACGCTTAGGATTGATCTCGTTTTAAGTGTTAAAACAGGGGAAACAGGACTTTGGTCAAGGAAATATGCTACTTATTTTATATAGATAGTAGATAGCAAAACAGTTGTTACATTGTGAACTCTGGAGTCAGACGTTGTAGGTTGAAATTTTCCCCTCTTTACTTTCTGGGAGGAACTCTGATGATGTCATGGTTACACACTGGGCTGTGATCCACATGGGTCAGCAGTTCAAAACCAGCAGCAGCAGCTCTCCTTGGAGAACTATGGGGCTTTCTACTCCTGTAGACGAGAGCTGCAGTCTGAGGGACGCACAACCGCAGTTCTGCCCTGGCCTACAGTTCTCGAGGAGGCGTTGACAGCAGCTCGATGGCAGTGAGCTTGGTTTGGGGGTTCGACTTCCTGGGTGATCTTAAGCAACCTACTTAACCTCTTGGAACCTTTTTTTCTTCTTTGGAAACAAGACAATGAGAAGATCTATCACACAAGGTTGTTAGGGGGATAACGTGAATTAATATTTTAAAGTTCAAGCAACTCCAGCACGGTGTTACGTGAGGATTACTTAAATCAAACTACCTATCGCAGTCTTCATCACTTCCATCTACCAGGCCTCAATGAAATATTTGCTTTATTCAGAGCTAATTTCCAGTTCAACAAACTGATAAGCATTTGCTGAAAGGAAGAGTTTTGAAAGGAAGAGAAGACAGATGGCATGGTCGTTAGGTGATTTTACGACAACTAGACACTCTGGCCAGGGGTGGAATCAAACTTGCCAATCAGGCCACAGTCCGATGCTGTCCCGAGAGGGTGACATCCCCCACCCTTTCTTCCCCTCCATCTTCCTGCTGGATGGCCACCCTGAAGGCTTCTGGCGCCCTACCATGCTTCCATGGACCCTGGATCCACAAGACTGCACTCACCAGCCTATGATCTTGCATTCTGCCTCACTGCCTGTAGCTGTGAGGATCCAAAGACGGACTTGTGGACTAGTATCAGACCTATGGACTTGAGGTGGACTGGGTTGGGATGTTTTTCTGATAGACAATTACTTCTTGATATAAAGCTCTTTCTTACTCATATATGAGTGTCACTGGGTTTGTTTCTCTAGTCAACCTGGCCTCACACAGGTGGTAATTAGAAAACCAAGGCATTACTTTCTAACAGGCAGGTTAGAGAGGGGTTTTTTAACCAGTGGTCTGTGTTAATCCTGGCTTCAGAACTTCCACTCAAACTCAAAACTCATGCCTTCCAATTGATGCCACCTCACAGCTTACCCTATAGGACAAGGTAGAGCTACCTTCTCTGGGTTTCCAGAAGTGTAATCCTTTACAGGAAAGCCTCATCTTTTCCCCGAGGAATAGCTAGTGGTTTCAAATTGCTGACCTTGCAGTTAGCAGCCTAGTTCGTCATCCCTCACCAGCCAGGGTTCCTAGAACCTCCACAAGCCTCTTGAAATGAGATGTAAAATCAGGTCTGCGCGTGTATTTTTTTCTGAAATGCTATACTTTCATTCTTATAAAGGTCTGGGGCCCAAAGAGGACCCCCCGCCCCCCAAAAAGAATTAAGGTAATCACACCCCATGAACAGGTAAGTAAACAGGAGTTTAATTTCATGGGAAGACTTTCGTGTATCCACACTGATTTTATTAACCCGCACACAGGTTTGGTTTCTTTTCAGGCATATGTACTTTTGCTTTCTTAACATGAAGCAAGTCACAATCAGAAATGTTAAGTCCTGGGGTTCAACAAATCAAATCTTCCTCTTTTTCCAGTTCCCGACCTAGTCCCAAAAGGAACTGCACTGCCTTATAAATGTCCAAGCAGATTTGTAATATGGAGCTAGCAAGCATCCAAAGCTCCTGAGGAAACAATAGCGTCTGGGATGAGTCACTGAAAACCTCTCATTTCTTGTACAATGGCTGATATTACTGGGCGATGACACTTAGCTCTTCAAGTGATTGCCAAATACCCTTTGTGAGTAATTAAAATCTGAGGCTGGAAACCATTGCTGAAGACGCTGGAAAGAAAAGGAGCCACAGTGCTTTGTGGGTCCATCATGCAGTAGACCGTGAGTTACACTTATGTCAAAAGCGGTGACGTGGTACTATGGAAAGGCCACATAGCCGAAAGTCAGACAATCCCAGGTTCATTCTACCTCTGCCACTCCTTAGCTAGGTGATGAGCATCAGAAAGTTACTTAACCTGTCTGGATGGAGCTTTCCTGAAGAAGTCTACTGAAGTTTCAATTTCAGGATACCAGAAGAAATGGATGGTGTTTTATGGTCAAGGGACCCAGAAGATGGATCCTGAACAAATTGAGGAAAGGCGTGAAACACCAATTATAGCAAACACATATGGAAACCAGACTTAGTGGATCCATTGTAACAGGGGGAATCCAAATCTATTGCCGAAGAATAATCTTTAAACCTTGATCAGAAACTATCCAATGAATGAAGCCACTATTAAATTAAACCACAGTTTAGTCCAATTGATAAAGAATGTTTTCTTTGAGCTTAGAAAATCCTCTAATAAAGGACTTTCTACATGAGTATAAATATTTCATCTAAAGCACAACATGAGAACTTTAAAGGAAAACCTAAATGAATGGTGATAAAGCAACATGGGTCGAGAGTGTGAAGCTGGGAAACAATATAATTGAACTTTCCATGTTGAAATTGTGAACAGATTTGTGTTTGGTTGAGTAGATTACCACCGAAAGAAACTAAATGTATATATGTGGTAGTCTCCCTAATCTGGTGTTAATTTAAGGATTAAGAGTGTAGGGGTGGAGTCTAGGCTGTCAATCTGGAGATAGCCAATGAGACTTCTGTGTGGGCATGGCCTTCTCCTAAGAATTCTGGGAAATCTGGGACTTCCTCCTTGGAGGCGGAAGATGCCTCTTTCTCTCTCTGCTACTCCCTGGGAGACAACGCAGAAGACAAGCCACATGGACACAACCAGACCTCTGAAGCCAGAGAGGCCACGTGGAGACCCCTGCCAGCGCTGAGATGCTTACAACGCCACTGGACCCAAAGACTGTCTATCCACTGGCTTGTGAGAGTCCTGCATTTGGCTTCAGTGCATGTGTTTCATGAGTCTGAA
>NW_022103920.1:79341885-79343536 GCF_000313985.2 Echinops telfairi
AAAAAAATGTTGACAGAGGTTTTAGTCTGAAGAAGCTGGGTCAGCATCTACAATGGTATCTATAGATTATTCCCTTTCTACATCTATTGAGTTGCTTACAGTAATTTACCACAATAAAAACAAAGCAATGAGTTTAACCCATTTCTCCTTCTACATAAATAAACATATAATTTCTCAAAACTATTTCCAGAATTATTATAATATCCCTAAGAAAAGACCTGTTAGGCAGTTTGAGGGAGGAAAAAATGACGAATTTCCACTGGTGACTCATCTTCCACCTTTACCACCTACCTTTAGCTACCCTGGTTGCCAGTTACTGCAGAGTCAATTTATCACTGTGAGAAGACCGTTTTATGGTATCAGTATTTAGACAAATTTAAAATAGCTACATGTTAGGACTACCTAGTTGGGCACCATTTTTTTCCTTTTAAAATAGAATCTGTCTTTGCTACAGATGCGAAATGCCTGTGTACACAGCGTTCCAGAAATGGGTCCACGGAAGTGCATTTGCTGAGAATAAGCATCCTGGCAAGGGGCAAATTTAAGCTCCACTGTAGCTGGCTCTATATGCGTTGCCTCGGTTCTCAGAAATCCATGCCCCACAGTGGATTTTAGTACAGAGTAGAAACCCAGGCTCAAAGACAAGCCCTCCATGCAGAGAGTGAGGGCACCAAGCCAAGGATGGAACCCACGCCTGGATGTCAAGAGGGAAGAAGGAGGAAGAAGTAAAATATTAATGTGCCACTGAGTTCACTAGAATTCACATAAAATTAGAAGGCCATAGATGGTTCTGTAGGTCTGTTCTCCTTCTTCCTTTTGGGTGGCAATGTCCATGAAGTTTAACTCCGTTTGCAGCCACGGACAATGTAACTTGACAATGTCAAGGTCTGAGCAGGCTGCACTGACCTGGAATCATCACAGGTCGCTCACATCCGATCAGACTCACCTTCCCTGGAAAATACAGCCTTCTTTCATGGCCCTTATCTTTGGATAGGCTAAATAGTCATGAGCTTTTCGGACTGGTCTCAAGATGAGCCTGTGCAATTTTTGCATAGGACACACTGTAAGTCATTTTTTGTTTTAGTGTATAATAGCTGCCGCTCACCTTATAACCACAATGCTCCTCCGACCTGTTCCCCACCCCTCCCCCCATTTTGTCCCAAGTCCCTGTGTGCAAATGAAGAAAAAGTAAAGCCTGCCACTAGCCACAGTATTTCTTGACTGTTCTCAGAGCGGTAAAGGAATAGCAATGGGCACTATCAAGGCTACTGTAGTTGAGAGTCAATAGGCCCTTTGCCCTCAGTGCATTTGAAGAAAATGAGACGTAACCACTCAGAGCATGCAGGCTCTAAAACCAGCCTGCTCAGATTCAACACACCCCAAACTCTGCCCGGCTCTGTAATCTTGGGCAAATGACAGATATTATCCGGGTTACAGTTTCCACAGCCATAAAACATGAATAATAGCATCTAAGTCATACACTTGTTGTGAGTGTTAAACGCAGTCATGCATACATTAAAAGTACTCACAACATGCACGACACATACTTAAGTGCAATGATGTACGAGGCACTGTTTTAAATGTACATTAAATGAGAGCAATGATGATGTCTAAGCACATGGGGAAAATGACAAGAACTGCCGGTAAGTCA
>NW_022103920.1:79344071-79348558 GCF_000313985.2 Echinops telfairi
TGAGTGAGTGAGTGAGTAGTGAGTGAGTGAGTGAGTGAGTGAGTGAGTGAGGAGTGAGTGAGTGAGTGAGTGAGTGAATAGCTCATTCAGAAAGCCACCAGCTGGCTGTTCCTCTTGGTGTCTCAGGGTGGTTCACGAAAGCAGGTCAGGGGACAGAAGAGAGCCACGCTTCTGATGTCTAATCCAGAGGCACAGCAGCCCTGGAGGACTTTGGTGAACAATTTGGCACAATCGGTGAGCCATCGTGGACGAAACTGCACATGAAGCGTGGCAAGGAGACGGTGAGAGCGGAGGAGCACTGCAGAGCAGATCACGGCAGCGCAGCACTCGGACAGCACAGGGAGGAAGGGGGAACACAGGCGCTTCAGGTGGGGGTGAGGTGGGGGGCCGTGTCAGGCTCAGAATCAGCCTGGTGAGGGATTTTTTTTTTCAATTAAAGTGGGAGGCTTTCAGAACAAGGTACAAATAATACAGCCACTAAGAGTGATGAAAGACGGAGAACATGAAAAAAATTTCTGTAAAAAGAGAATTAAGTGTTCATTGGAAAAGATAGTTGATTTCAGGGCTGGGGAAAGAAGAAAAATGAATGAGACGAGCTCAGAACATTTTGTGCCAGAAAGCCAGTAGCTGTGCGAGCCTCCGGGGCCTCAAACGGGAGAAAGGATGAGTCGAGCGTCAAACAGAACATGCACTGCTGTGGGCTGGATGGAAGAGCAGGGCACTGGCTCCTTTGGAGGCTGCTGGGGCACCAGCCCATGACTCTGAACACTGATACTACAAGAGGGGAACGGAATGATGGCCTTTCCTCTTTCCTGCACAATGTGATTTCCAGGGGACCCAAATATTTGCTAAGGCAGAGTTCTTTATAGACAGAATTCCAATTGATCGTTAATATTCTTAATAATCTTGCTCATCACCATTCTGAAAGTTCTACCAAGTGGATCTCGATGACAGGTGTAAACCCAACTAACCCCTCCAGCTGGCCGTCCGATTCCAGCTCACAGCCACCCTGTAAGGCTGTAAATCTCGAGGGAAACAGGTTGCCACATCCTTCTCACATGCAGTGGCTGGTGGGATCAACCACCAACTTTCTGTTTAGCAGCCAAAGGGTTTAATCATTACATCACCAGGTCTTCAGTTACAACTATATGATGCCAAAATAGACAGGCAAATCGACACTACCTGTACTCACTAATCAATCTCAGCATCTCTAAAGACGGACTCCCAGACATAATGCGTCTCATGATGGGATGCACAGGTTATTCACAGCACCACCTACCTTTCACATGGAATCTAATTAAGCCTCTAGACCAGCGGTTCTCAACCTGCGGGTCGCAACCCTTTTGGGGGTTGAACGACCCTTTCACAGGGGTCGCCCGATTCATAACAATAACAAAATTACAGTTATAAAGTAGCAATGAAAATCATTTTGTGGTCGGGGGTGGAGGGGTGGGGGGAGTGGGGGGTGTTCTGTCACCACAACATGAGGAACTGTATTACAGGGTCGAGGCGCTACTACTAACCACTGGATTATGGGGAAGATGAGGAGCAAGGTAAAGGGCACCAAGAATCACCAATCAGTCCAGAAGTGGGGCAGTCTATTAGCCTAGTAGCACCTCTCCAGCAAATGAGTGGTCTGAAAAAAGGGCAGGAGTTCTGTTATAAAACATGCTTAGAAACCTAACAACTGCATACAATGCGTGGACCCTGTTTCATTCCTGGTTCCAATAAGCCATCAGTAAAAGGACATCTTTAAGAAACTAAGAATATAGTGATGATATTAAAGATTTCTTGTTAACCTTTGTAGGTTTAAAATATATATATAGAAGATATGTATATATTTTAAATTTAAATTTAAATTAAAAAAATAAATTTAAATATATATATTTTAAAATTCTTATCAGCGATTTAAGGAGGGGCTCTGGTGGCATAGTGGTTACCATAATGTCAACAGTTCAAAACCACCAGCTGCTCCACAGGAGAAAGATGGGCTTTCTATCCCCATCCAGAGTGACTGTCTCCGAAACCCCCAGGGGCAGGTCCACGCTGTCCCAAAGGGTGGCTATGAGTCAGCATCGACTTGATGGCAGTGAGTTTGGTTTTTTGAGATCAGAGATTTAAATAGGAACAGTTATGAATCAGGTAACATGCTGTTTAGGATTTTGCTTTAAAATACTCCAGCCCAACCCTCCCTTCCCTCCACTACATGCACTTTCCACCCCCACCCCCACAAAAGTGGAGCAGAGGGACATAAATGAAACAAGTTTAACAAAAATGTCGATAACCATTAAAGCTAGAAGGTGTATTATACTATTTTCTCATAGTCTCCAGAACTCAGCACTCACTGCCATCAAGCCGATCAACTCGAACTCTGGGGAAAGCTTCAGAATCACAAAAAACGATGCCAGACAGAAGGGAGAAGGAGACTTGAAAACGCTGAGTTTTCAAGATTGGCCCTCCCCTCAGTTAAAAATAATTTTCAGTGACCATGCCTTTACTGCATGTGTTTGCAATGTTCCCCAAGAAGTAATACAGCCACAGAATCAAAGACAGGCTAATAAAGTAGGTATTCCTGCAGCGAGCCACTATCGGAAGAATTAAAACGATAAGGGTAAACACGTACTGTCTATCGGCAAAGCACAAACAGCATCGCAGGCAGCAAGAAACACACGCCTCTATGCAGATGGACACTACAGATCCGTTTAGAGAGAAACCTCTGCAATGCCTCTCACAGATTGCCTGTCTTCTGTGTTCTGTGCCATGAAGAAGTATCTGTCAAGGATAACAGGAACACAATTTGACCTACTTTCCCCTAGATCCCTGCAAAGTCTGTAACTCCCCTGCTTGTGTTTACTTAGCCATGACATCTTTGGGGCAGGTTGTCTCTGTCTCTGCAGGCGACCCTGAACGTCACACACCGAGGTTACTGGTGGGCAGTTCCAGGGCTCTCCTGGTCACCCAATTTACGAATGTCCAATGAACCCCCCCACCTCCCACCTAATCCTCTGCACGGAGTCCCTTGGTAGTACAAGCAGTTAAGCACTCGACTCTAGCTGCAAGGTTGGTGGTTCCCACCCACCCACAGGCCCCTCAGGAAAACCTCATGAAGCAGTCCCGCCCCAAACTCAACAGCAACAAGAGCCCCGAGGGCATCCTTCTGCGGTAAGCCCTGCACAATCATTCCGACCGGGGAAGGAAGATGCCCAAGAAAGGAAGAATGCAGTCTAAACCAAGACCCCTCGCCAGCAAGTCCGTCCCATCACTGCGGACTCTCAGGATAGAGTACAAGTGCGCCCCACCCCCACCCCTCCAGGGTTTCCAGGCTGTGTAACCCCCACGGAAGCAGAATGCCTATCTTTCTCCCCCTGGGGAGAAACTGGGGGCTTCCCCACTCCTGGCCCTTTGGTTAGCAGCCCAGCACTTAACCACTGCACCACCAAGGCTGCAGGCTGTGACCCCTCCTTACCCAATGGAAGCCACCCCAAATTAAGTGCTCCTACCTCCCTGACCCTCAAGCTCCCATAACCCATCTTTGCAAGAGCTAAAAGCCTCCCGGCCCCAGGGAGTCATCTTTCAGGGCAGATTTCATTTGAAACGTTGCAGCCACAAAACCGGAATGATTGCAGCTCCTCGGGAAAGGCTGCTCACTGACAATGAATTAAAACAAAAACAATAAAACCCAAACTGAGGAGAATCCACCAAAGGTGCGCCCAAGCCCCGTGCGCGGGGAAATCTGAGTAAGTCAAGCCCTGGGGCCCAGGCTTGAAGGGGCCTGCCAAGTGGCTTGAGAAAGATCCCGGATCCATACAGTCAGTCAGTCAGTCAGTCAGCAGGCCATTCCCGCTTAACATACAAAACATGTCTGACCTGCTCAGGTCATTCAGGCGCACTTAGAACCCCACGGGGCACTCCCCTTTCCACCAGGAAATCATATTTAAACACACCGTCTGGAAGTCAATATTTAAGGATCTTGGGGGCGTGCACCCTCCTGCTCAAGGGGGCGTCACCGAGGCAATGCTGGAGGTGCCCAACCTGGAGCCCGCCCAGGAACTTCCAAGTCCAGGAGCTTTCGCGTGGCGGATGCCCAGCGCTGGCCACGGGAACCCCCAAACTCGCACGGCCGCCCCACGCCCCTGGGATCCCAGTCTCGGGGCCTGAGGCTTTCCGGCGGGCCGGGCCGGGCGTTGGGCAGCGAACACCTGCAGCTTCCCCTCCGAGAAAAGGCCAACGGCCCCGCTTCCGGCCATGCCCACGGTCCCTTGGCCTCGCTCCAGGTGCCCGGGGTGCGGGGCGTGAATGAGCTGCACCTGGGCGCAGAGGCAAGCGTGGCTCCCGGGGGACACCCCTGCCCGCGCCGTCCCGAGCCCCTCTTCAGGCGAGTCCCGGAGCAGAGCCCGCCTCCCGCCACCTCCCCAACTTCCAGGCGCCCCCGCAGCGGTCCTCAGGGAGGGCGCGGCCGGCTCCACGTGCGCGCCGCCCGTGCCCAC
>NW_022103920.1:79349058-79355162 GCF_000313985.2 Echinops telfairi
CCGGCCCCGCCCTCTTCAGCGCCCCACCTCCGCCTCCTACACCTGGGCCGCACACAGCCGCGACCAGAGAGGGGCAGGCGCTGGGCCACTGGGCACGTTGGACATGGGCTCATCCGCAGGTTCGGGATTGACCCAATCCTCCTCGAGACCCGCCTTCCAATTCCCTACGGGCTCCAAAGTCCTGCTTCTCTCCCCTTTAAACAGCCAAGGCTGACCTGGCTTTAGGCCAGGTGAGCTGGAAAGTCTGGAATATTCCTCCTTCCTTCGCTTCTCTGGCACAGCCTTGCCCCAATCATCGCCTTTATTACTAAAATCTGTAGTGGCCGATGGGCTTCAAAACAGGCTGGGCGTGCTGCCCCTCGCTGGTCCAGTCATCAGAGGATAAGGTGAGATGACTGCTGTTGTTGGTTACGTGAAGTGTTCAGCAAAATAGGTTCAAGTCTGGAGACCCGAAGGTGAATCGCTGTTAACGTGTTGAGACCTGACCCTTCGTGTGATGAATGTGCTTGGTAAAATGTGAAAGCCTACGATGGTGTGAATCATTGTTTACACCATTCCAGGAGGTAGGAATCTTGGAGCCTGGAGAGGAAAACGCTGCGAGCGGGTCTTACAATACTTGGGTCTGGGAGTGTTCACAGTTCAGCTCAATCATCTTCAACAGCGGTCAACGGCAGTTCATACTCCTTATCAGTCGGACGCCGGGACGCCAGTCTTTGCCTACATTGGCCAGAAGTGAACAAGCCTGTTAATGTTAAAAAAAGTTCAACAAATAGAATTATAGGAGGTCAGAGCTCTCAGGCCCTCACAGGTAGATGCTTGGTTGAGTATACAGGGGCTTCAAAAAATTTTTCTTGGAAAACTGGAATTAAAAGATAAGGGAATTTTTTCCCCCCACCAACTTTTTGAGGCCCTTTCCTCTATGGAAACACGGCCGTGTAAAGATAGAAAGGAAGCTTAGCGTGCGGCCTCTGCTCCTAAGGAACTTAAAACTTGGTCCAGGAATAGACAAGCATTGCCTTGTACACTCAGCCATTGCCAAATGGGTATGGCTCGTGAGACTTCCAGGCCCCAGCAGTGAGAACTGTGGCTGGGCTGGGCAAGATTCATGGCTGGAGGGAAGTCTGAAATCTGCTTGAGGCTGACTGGGGAAGATTTAGCCAGCGGGGAAGAAGGGTGGCAAGAGGAAAACACAAGCGTGGTAAGCCCCAGGGCCCAGTGGGCACGGAGCATGGCCTATTAGTGGGAGTGAGGGAGAAGGAAGACAAGGGAGAAGGAACTAGAATGTTGGTGATCCCACGCAGCCTGACATTCTATCGCCTCTGCAAGCTGTATATGTTTACTGGAAATAGTTTTGCCCGAAACCCTAAACTGTATTACAGTCTACAATACCTATTCTATATCTTTACCCAAGGCTGAAATCCCATGTGTCTGTACTGTCGGCCTGCACCAGTGTCTGTTATATTCACAGCACTCATTGGTAATTGCTGCTTGAGACCTCAGAGTGCCCCAACTCTCCTTCCTTGCTCCACAACTCATGTCATTGTGATGCATTGTGTGCTGTGCTGTTGAGTTGCCTCCAGTTCACAGCAGCCCTACATGACAGAGTAGAACTGCCCCTACATGGATTCCTAGGTGGTATTGTTCATGGGAGCAGACCCCCAGGTCTTCTCCCTCGGAGCTGGTGGTAGGTTGTTTCTAAAGCAGCCAAGCACATCCACCAACCAAGGAGTTAGCACCTGGTTCCATATGTTGTTCTCCGGGTTGCCCATTGTTGGCCAGCATGGACTCTGATTAGTGGGTGCTTGTGCCACATCACCCCTGATAATACCATTTGAAACGCATCATGGGCCTACTCCACTGCATAAATGGAACACATGTATTCTGCCTCCTAGTTTGTATCCTTGGTCTTCACACTCTTTCAGGTGGCTTCTCAATGCAAGGCCGAGGAATGTGAGCTTTATTCCATAGGTTCCATAGCATAGAGTAATCATTTACTACTAAAACCTCACTAAGAGCATTTGGAAAGTTGGCGTGGGTTAGGTGAAAAATGACAAGTGCCATGCAGCCACAGAGAACAAGGGATGGTAGGAATGCGTAAAAAGAGGAGTCACGAGACCAGTAGCAAAGCAAGCCATGCTGTGCCTCAGGACCTTTGCATTTGCTGCTGCCTCTGCCTCGAACACTCTTCCTGGACAATGCTGCCTCGTAGAACTCTCTGCATGAAGGGAATATTCTACTGCATCTGTTATAGCCATGAGCCTTATGTGGCTAGTGAGTACTTGTAAAGTGGCCAGTGAATTAGTGAAGGTTTTAATTTTTATTTTAATTCGTCTAAATGTAATCATCGCATGTGACTACTAGCCACTTCATTAGACAACACAGTTCTAGACATTTCCCTTCTTAAATGCTTTCAATTTTTAAAAACTTAAGTATCACCATTTCAATGAGGCCTTCTAAGACCATGTGATTTTAAATACCTTATCACCCATATATTGTATCTACTTATTGTGTCTATTAACAGCCTTTTCACAATGCAGACATAAACTCCACAAGGGCAGGGTTTTCTTTCTGTTTCAGTCAATTTCTAGAACCAATTAGTTGAACACCTGAATTTTTAAAATTATTTTTTAATCATTTTATTAGGAGCTCATACAACTCTTACCACAATCCACACATACATCAAGTACTCACTAGCCACATTTGTACATTCATTGCCCTCATCATTCTCAAAACATTTGCTTGCCACTTAAGCCCCTGGCATCAGCTCCTCATTTTTCCCCTCCCTCCTCGCACCCCCCTCCCTGATGATCCCTTGATATTTTATAAATTATTATTTTGTCATATCTTGCACTGTCTGATGTCTCCCTTCACCCACTTTTCTGTGAACACCTGAATTTTTTTCATTTTGCAATGTTGAATTATTTTTAAATGCAAAGTCTTTTGGAGCCAATGAACAAGTTGGGTCAAACAAGACCAGTGGCTGGTACTTTGGAACTCTTCCTAAACGCTGTGGTGCCCAAGGAGACTTTGACACTGGGGTATGGCTTGAGGCAAACTAAAGTCTATGCATAGAGCTGACCTGAGAAACACAGGTTTCATTGCCGGGGAGGGGACACTGGAGGCCAAAAGATGGCTTTAGCAAGGAACGAGCTGGAAAGTGACAAGGGTCTGAATTAATGGAGGCAGTGGAAATAGGAACTTGCGTTTAGACGTTAGCCCTTACGAAAGCAGGCTTCTCCGGCATTGGAGGCATAGAAAATTGTTTCGGATGGTTGCTGTTGCGGACTTTAGTTTTCAAGGCAGCCACTACAGAATCTCTATCCCATAAACGCTTCTTCAATGCACTCTCGCCATCCTCCACACACAGATGCAGGCTATTTCTCTACTTGGCTGAACTATTGCACCTCTGGGAGCCCTGCTGGAATAGTGGTTACACTTGGGGCTGCTAACTGCAAGGCCAGCAGTTTGAAACCACCAACTGGTCTGAGGGAGAAAAATGGAGTTTTCTGCCCCTGTACAACATCACAGTCTCATAACCCCACAGGGGCAGTTCTACCCTACCCGCTAGGGCTGCTATGAACCAGCATTAACTCCATGGCTGTGAGTTTGAGGGGTTCTATTATTGAGTTGAACCTCGACAGTCTTTGTGACTGTTTTACCCAATACCAAGTCCACTGCTGTGAAGTCAAGTCTGACTTACAGGGATCCTATATAGGGTTTCTGAGGCTACATAGTTTTATGGGAATAAACAGCCTCATCTCTCTCCCAGTGATCAGCCGAACAACTGACCTAGTGCTTAGTATCCCAACATGTAACCTACATTTAATTCACAGCTCTCTGGTGAGAGCTAACTAGAATACAGAAAAGGAGATGGTGCCCCTGGTATGTAAATAGCTTTTTCTTGGTCTGGCAGCTTACGCTTCTTGCTCCCTTCCCTTAGCATGGTTGCTTTCAGAGTATCCCCACTCCGAGCCCAGTCCCGCCTGCTGTGAGAACCCCAAACCACGCGAGACTCCACATGGAGGTGCTGTGGCAGCTGAGCAACCATCCAGCAGGCAACACCCTTTGCCATTTAGGACACCCAGTCTGCCTGTACTAGCAGATAGCTGATTGTAACCAAATGTAAGAAGCCCAACCACAGACTGCCCATCCAGCTGAGCCCAGTCGATGCCCCCAAGCCCTGGGTGAAAATACACTGTGTCTGGTTACTGCGCTGGGAGGTGTTTGTTCCACAGCAGTAGATGGCCAGAGCACACGGCTCTGAAGAGCATGCCTCCCTTTGTGTATAAAAAGGAGGGACATGTATGTTCCTTTATGTGTGGGTGTGAAGAAGAAACTGGAGATTTCTTATGGGGGACCAGGACTGGCTACGTGGAGAAACATATTTTTTGCTCCATAACTCTTGTAATGTTTATTCTTTTTCAAATTAAAAGATATATTTTTTAATTTAAAACATCAAATTTAAAAATGGCTCTGGGTTTAGAGAAGTCACAGAGGCAAGGGGAGCAGGTTTTCATTTTAGACAGCAGTTAAACTGACGAGGCCGGAGTGCAAAGGCAGCGAGCCGCTGAGCCCTTGAGAAAAGACTGCAGGGGGAGGTGTGCCTGTGTCCCAAAATAGGATGCGAAAGGGCAGAGCCAGACGGCAGAAGCCATCTCCTCCCTTCCTAGATGGAATCCTCGGAGCTCACGAAGCAGATGACTCTTGCTTCCCCATTGTAAGGAATCTGGCATGGCAACTCCCATGGCTTCTCCTAGTTAATTTTTGTAGTCCTGTGTTATCGCAAAGAATGCCAAGGAAAGCATGTGTGAGCTGGGCTTTCCCTTGCATTTGTCCAGTGTTGCATTTGGCAGTCTCCTGACAACTGTACCGGATGCATGCCATGCTGATGAGTCTCACAAGACCATCTATTGAGGATCTTGATGATCCCTTGGAGTCCACTTCTCCCAACATTTTAAGGCCCCCCACCCCTCCGACTTTAAGATTTTACATTGCTTTACCATCAATCCTCCCCACCCAGAAAAACCTTAAAATGAAAGTTTTTTCCCTCTCTACTCAACCCTGCAGACACTTCCATTTTTAGGGACCAGAAACGTAATAAAGAAGAGTCTCTCCATCCCTGGGACTAAGGCTGAACAGATGGGCTCTAAGCAGGCAGACTCTGGCTGAGAAGTCCAGGCAGCACCACTTGAGTGCTTGCTCTTAACATGATTTTTATGTCTTCTTATGGAATGAATACACAATTGAGAGAAATGCAGAAAAAGGATGTAGTAAGCCTAAAAAATGTGAAGCCTCACTCATTTTATTTTCATGTTTGAGAAGCACAAGTAGAATTATCTGCCATCAGACTGTTCATGCAAACCTGGGTGCCACTGTGCTGTTATTTTTACAGTACACGGTGCCCTATGCGACATGCAAATATTCTCCTCGGGGGTGGTGTGTTTTTCTTCGACTATTTGCATTGGTGTCTCCAGCCAGAGACAGTGGCTGCTAGGGTTGGGCGCCACTCCTGTAAGTTCCTCTTCTGTTTATTACACTCATAATCTTGAAACAGCAGCTGCCTGTTTATGCCTTTCCACGTGCTATGGACTCTTAGCATCCTGGAAGACTCTTCTTTTTAAGAAGTCAGAGACAGACGCACGTTTCCAGGCCCCTTGGTTGTTGCTGTTGTGGTTGGGTGCCATCAAGCCGGTTCCGACTCACAGCGACCCTGTCTATGTTCAACGGAACAAATATCTGCCCAGTCCTATGTTATCCTCACGATGGTTCTCCTGTTTGTGCCTCTTGAGGCGACCACTGTGCCAATGGCTCACTGCATCCTCCCCTCAAGCCCTGGCCATCAGGCCCGGGGACCCAATCTCTACCGGTCGAGTCCCTTCACGTTGCGTCTCAGGACCTGTGGTTACGTGGTGACCTGACCTGCCCCCTCGCCCCCGTAGCCTCACACTGAACGTCTCTTCAGCCGTTGTGGTGGAACTCAGCCATGTGCCTCTGTGTAAACTCCGAGCTGTACTGCTGGTGCGGAATAAGTGAGTCTCCAGAATAGATAGATAGATAGATAGATAGATAGATAGATAGATAGATAGATAGATAGATAGATAGAT
>NW_022103920.1:79355262-79367363 GCF_000313985.2 Echinops telfairi
GAGAGAGAGAGAGAGAGAGAGAGAGAGAGAGAGAGAGAGAGAGAGAGAGAGATAAATGCCAAGCAGAGTGTCTGGGTCTGGCCACCAGTGAGCTATTTATCTCAGTAGCACCTTCAAATGAGGTCATCAAGCTGCGAACGGATTGACAGGCTAGACTCCACCCCTTTGCTCTGAACAGTCTCAGATTGACACCGGATTATGTAACTACCACATCAGAGCAGGGTGACCTCATGCCCAAAGAAGACAGAGAAAGAAGGCAATATGAAAATAACTTCACCACAAGCAAGAAGACCACACCTGCTCTCTTCCAGGGAAAGCACACCCATGCTTTGGAAACCCCTCAATCCCCCTCTGTGCTCAGGACACCTACTCATTCTGACACGGATCATACAATACCTTCTCCTGGGAGCTGCCTCTGCGCTTCCTGTTCAGGATTAACTCTTCCTCTGCTAGACCTCAGGATGCCCCTCGAACTATTTTCTCCTCTTCCCACATCTCCGATCCCTCTCTGTTGTATTTGAATTAGATGTTTGCATGGCCTGGCTTCCCTGAGTAGTGCAAATAGTTAAGGGGCTCAGGTGCTAAATGAACCATTGGTGATTGGAGGTCCCTCAAAGGTCACTCAGACAAAAGGCCTGGCAACCTCCCTCAAAAACCAGCAGGTGAGAGCCCTACCGAGCTCGGTTCTAATCTGACACAGCACCACAGAGCCCACTCCATGCCAACTGAGACCTGGTACCACTGACCTGTGTGAGGTTGTCGAAACCCCTTTGGGGCAGAACTCATTTCACCATGGGTATTCGCCCCTAGCGTGGAACATAACGCCAAGTGCACAAATGAACTGCCGTCCAGTTCTTTCTGACTCACAGTGACCCTGTAGGACAGAGCAGATGCGCTCCTGAAGCGTCTCCAAGGCTGTCAACTGGGATGGGAAGAGACAGTGTCATCTCTCTCTCTCCAAGTAGCTGGAGGGTTCAAACTGCTGGCCCTGCAGTTAGCAGCGCAACACATAACGCACCATACTATCAGGTACCCAGTCAACCAAACTCAGGGAGACTGTGTCATACGGTGGATGACTGGACGCGTGGCCCAATACTATTCCCTGCAGCCGAGAGACTTGGTCCTTTTACTGTGCCCAGTGTGACAGGCAACGGTCCTCCAAGTGTCATTGTGTGTTCTGGGGACCTCTGGCCTTTCCTCAAAAATGTCCCAGGGACTCCGCAGGCCTAGACCGTTTTCTTATAACACTGAAATGTCCTTTGAGCTATTTGAGCTCATTCTCTCAAGCACATACATTGTTGTTTTCCACAAGCTATACCTCCAATCAAACTCGCTGCCACCGAGTCCGTCCCTGCCCCTGTAGGACAGAGCGGAACTACCTCTGTGGGATTCCAAGACAGTCGGTCTGTACGAGTGCAGAAAGCCTCCTCTCTCTCTGGTAGAGCAGCTGGTGGGTCCCAACTGCTGACCATGTGGGTTCCAGCCCAGCTCGTCACCAGGACAGGAGCAGATGTTAGAATCCAGCTGCTTCTATAAAGCACGGGACTAAAACATACAACAGTGCCATTCTGCTAAAAAACTGTGTACCGTGGCGGTGGTTTTTGGAAAAGGCATCTTTCATCAAAACAGTGTTGATAACATGTAATTGACTGATTATTATTAAAGAACGAAATGTTGCTTGTAGGTGTGGTCAAATGTATTCCGTCTCATAATGGCCCAGCGGAAGAGCGTAGAACTGCCCCCCAGACTCATCTGCATGGAGGCAGGCGACCAGGCTCTTTTCTTCGACAGAAACCCTGGGGCTGCAAACCGCTGACTCTTCGGTTAGCGGCTGAACTCGTTGAGCGCTCCTTACATGAGCACTTTGAAATTTCTTGGATTAAGATTTGATATACATCAATAGATATAACCCACATAAACTAAAGCCCTCTGAGGGCCTCAGTATTCTAAGAATGTAAAGGAGTTCTCATTTTTTTTCTTAATTGAGAACAGTTTTTATAAGGCATGGCCAGAGAGAGATTTCTCTCTGTTCATTAAAAAAAAAAAGAGGAAGACCTGAACAGGTTAAAACCGTTTCTGCCTCGCCCATTGCCCAGCTCCTTCCTGGCCTCGCGGCACTTCAACCCTGACAGAGAGCTAGTGACTTCCATTGAGACGCCGAGGCAGTGAGACAGAGAGACTTTGGAATCGTGGGATCTGGGTTTGAGCCGAGTGTTTCATCTTCCAGGTATGTGGTCCCTCTGTCTGTGTGCTCTATTCTGCACTGTCATACGGACCCCGGCTGTGTGTTTGGAAGACTGAATTATATAGGGAAAACCTAACCTCCCACTCTCTGTGGTAGGGACGGTTGTTGATCATTAATTCTTAGCCCCAGGCAGCTGCATGACCTAACAAACAAACAGCCGTCTCTGTGTGATTCTCAGCAATGTATTTCCCCCCAATACTCCCTTCTCTCTGTTAACCCCGCGTCTACAAACAGGTTATTCCTGAAGTACCTTCTTTGGTGCCAACCATCAAAATATAACCTCACCATCCTTTATACTCTACATACAGTTATGAGGCAGCAGAATGAACACTGAACACAGAGTCAAACAACCTGAGTCGAGTCTCATTTTCATGGTTTATTAGCTACATGACCTTAGCCAAGATGGCTTCACCTCTTTCAGCTGGTTTTATCATTGCTATATAAAACAGAGATAATAAAGCCCAATCCACAGGGTGGCTATAAAGGCTAAGGTAAATCATGCTTATGCAAACACCCTGCAAATTTTATAGAGCTATGTCTGAACCAGTGGCCATCAAGTCAAGCCCAGCTCACGGTGGCCCCTGTGTCAGCACAGAACTTTGCTCCCCGGGCTTTCGGTAGCTAGTGAAGTATGTACTGGCAAAGCAGGTCACCAGTGCCTTTCTTCTGAAGCTCCCTGGTGGGCTCAAACAACCAGCCTTCTGGTTAACTACTGAGCATGCTAACCATTTGCACCAGCCAAGGTTGGTTGGTTTCTCTCTCTCCCTCCCTCCCTCCCTCCGTCTGTCCCCCTCCCTCCCTCACTATTCTCAAACATGGCGCAAATGGTTAAACACTGGACTACTCATAGAAAAGGTGGCCGTGTGAACCTACCCCAAAGGACCTTAAGGCGCTCTGGTGCTGTCGTGGCTTGTGTTGGGCTTCAAGCCACAAGGTCAGCAGCTTAAGCTCACCAGTTGCTCCAAGAGAAGAAGATGAGGCTCCAGCTCTGGTAAACATTCACAGCCTTGGAAAACACAGTGGCAGCCTGTGCTCTGTCCTGCAGGGTCCCTGCAAGTGAGCAGGGGTTGGCTTTCTCTTGGGCGAGGCCCCTCAGGAAAGGGCAGTCTCCAGAAGGGCACAGCCTCATACACCCTCCAGAGCACAGTGAGTTCCGCGTTGCAGCATGGGGCCACTCACCAGGAGTCGGACGGACTTGATGGTTACCGGTTTAGCTATCAAGCCCTAGGTCTCAGTTGTTTTCGCTGAATATCATCTTGCCTGTATTCAGAATCGACCTTAAGTGAAAAAATTCCACAGTGAGTATTTAAAACGCACACCACCCCCTCACACACATATGCACGCGCGTCTACTGGGTGGAGATTTGCATGCATTTTTATAAGCGCACAAATGTTTTGAATGTTTTTGGGTGCGATCCCATAAATTTATCTGTTTTACAACTTTTTAGCAAGTCCATGTAAAAATAATCACTAAAGCTTATACCAGTGCATTATTGCTAAATAAGCATACTGAAAGGGGTTGATATGGATCAGAGCAGAAATGAACAGCTCTCTTAAAAATATTCCATGTTAAAAAAAAAAAAAATATATATATATATATATATATATATTCCATGCCACACTCATCTCTTTTCTCCTTTTGACCTTATCCCTTAGGAGGGAGTGCTAGAGGAGGAGACACTTGAAGCGATGATAATTCATAGCCGCCATTAACAGAGCCGTGAGCGGAATCTTTTATCTACAGGTGCTCTTTTAAGTCTATTTACTTAGCAGTGAGTGAAGCTGTTAGTCACGGAGTCACTGTTGAAATGTCAAGACCTTGTCAAGGAGGATGGAATCGGACTCCGTTCTCCAGTCAATCCCGTTTGGGTACAAGCTCACTGGGGCAATGCACAAACCTGTCATCTTTGACTGCTCTTTGGCTGCGAACATCCTGTGGACTGATGTCATTCGATCCTTCGAAACATTCTGTAACTTCCTCTTTGCATATGAGTTGGTTCTCTGCATAGTAGGCAAAACAGATAAACTGTAATTTTACAATTTCAGATCACAACTGATAATGTTTCACTTTTTAAAAATACTGATTTGAAACGTTCTCTCAGATACCATTTATAACACCCAGTAGCCACGGAATTTCATATTTACTTACCTAGGAGATTCGGACACTTAATATTCATAAAGCTTTTATTGTTTTCCTCCAAGTATCTGGACAAGATGCTTTGTAGATCTTTATTTTCAGTGTAGGCATTAGAAGAAAAGATAATGTGAATTTAAAATTCATGAAATTATATGAGACTTGGAACATTAAATGTTTATATGAATAAGTTACCTTCTTATCATATCTCCTCATGGTTTCTAATCCAGGAAACCTTAAGAACAGCTCTACCAGATGGCGGTCTCTCTGGCTAACTGACCCGGTTCAAATCCTGCCTCAGCTGTTTGGGAATCATGAGAAGTGAGGCAGGCCACAGCTTTGGCCTCAGTGCCCTCGTTTGTAAAACGGGTACAAGTAGGCCCGACCTCATAGGATTATGATAAGTAAATGAGTCATCAAAGCAAGGATGGTGAGACTTAGTCTCACTGACTCTGGACACATTATCAGGAAGGAACAGTCCCCAGAGAAGGGCATCGCGCTTGGTAGAGGATCGGTGACAAAGCAGCAGCCCCTGGAGGAGGGATGGCCCGTGGAAAACCATGGGCTCAGTGGTACCCATTGCTGGGGGGACAGGTGGAGCGAGGCAGTGTTTCGTCCTGTTGTTCCTAGGGGTGCTCTGTGAGTCAGAACTGACTCCATGGCACCTGACAACCAGGAGGACGTCACGAAACATAAGGCACTTAGAATAGTGCTGGCAGATCCAGCAGTATCCAGACGAGGTTCATTACTCTCTTTCATCTGAGAACCTCCTTAAATCATATGCAAAATGAAATGTGTGTACACTTTTCTGGCAGAAAGAGACGTCATCATCATCAGATTTGCACAGTAGGGAATCTAAGCCTCGAATCTTCTAAGACATTTGGGTGGAGGCAAACTTCCTAAGTGTGTGCATGTACAGCGAGACACAGGGAGACCCAAAGCAAAGACAGATGTGAGGGATCCCGTTTAAACTCAGAGGCATTGACTGTGAACTCAACTGCAGTTCAAATGCATGCCCTTTATCTTAGGGGACACCTAAGATAGCACCTCCACCAACACCCCCATACACACAAAGAAATAAACTTGAAACTGAGAAAAGGTGAATGCTCTGTGCTGGTCTTGGTGCAGTGGACCCACATCTGCTGGCAGAGAGAGGGACCTCCAGGGAGTCAGCCTGGGAAGGCGCAAAACAAATGGAAACCCAGCACTCTACCGACCCTAAACACGCCCTGAAGATGAAGTGACAATCGGCACAAGATCGGTTAGGTAGGAGAATGAGCCAAAATAAGGCGTTTACAGGAGAGGCAACTCTCCCTTTGCATTTCAGTCTTGCGTTTGGTTGTCTCTCCCAGCGGCACGGAGCCTCCGGGGGAAGAGAAAGACAGATGGGATGGCAGCAGCGTTGTGTGGCTGGGTTTTTCGGGAGCACTTACTAGAGAATTTATGACGCCTCGTAGTTACTCTTGGATGTGTATTTAAAATAATTTTCTGCCATGACAACAAATCATTGTCATAAAATCTCAACCCCTGACAAGAAGGCAGAGACGTTGCTTTTCAGGCTTTTCTGCCTTTTGGTTTCTATATTAACAACCTTCCGTAGCTACTCAACGCTCTAAATAATTGAAGGGCCTTGCTCAAAATCTACTTTATGATGGCTGGTTAAACAATGATTACTTCTTCCTTCTCCCTGGGAAAACTGGAAAGCTTCCTGGAATGGGGCCTTATCTGCCTGAAGACACACCTTTGGTTCACATTAGATATATTTGGACTTAAACTAGATCTCATGCTGGTTTTGCCTAGAGAGTCATAGGCATCAATGGTTAGTGTTTTGTTTTCTTCTTCCATGGTCTAGTCATGTATCATGTCTAAGAATCAAACAATCAGTCTCCACAGAGCAGCCGTCCTGTGCTCAGTAGCACCGTGGCTATGCATGTCGATGGGAAGATCCATTCCTTCCAGCAGCTTAGAAGCTAGTTTGGAGGGTCAAAAGCAGGCACACTTGGAAAAAGAGCAAGCAATGACATAGTCACTAAGCCCTCCCGTGTTCGATGGAGACGGAAAGACGACCACAAGGCCCCCAGGCCCTCTGCTACAGGGGCGTTCTTATTAGGAACTCGGTTGCGAGTTTGTAAGACTTACAGATCATCATTGCAGTTGCCATCATCGAGGAAGACCTCATGGCCGAGCTGCACTTTGAAGGATGAGAAGGATCTTGATCGGGAATGGGGAAGAACAAAATTACGGAAAGAAAAGAGTCCAGGGGTGCATGGCACAATGCCAGGGCTGTTGTTTGGGTAACAATTTCTGGGAGCGGTGCCCTTTGGCACTTGGCAGTGCACAGCCTACAGGGTCTGACCCATGAGCCCTGGGATGCGTACGGCTGGGGAGCAATAACATGTGGAGTAGTGGAAAGCAAATATGCCAGGGTTCATGGGCAAGGATGTGGAGAGCCTTGAACGTCAGGCGGAGGACATCGGAAGGTGCATGGTAAGCTGAAACATGCTTTATGAAGGTGAGCCCAGAAATGGAGGCAGACGTGGAATATTGAGATCTAAGTTCAAGAGGCCACCTGGGAGGTATTAGTGACATGGAAGAGGTGATGACAACTTAGGCCTGGAGGAATCTAAGCAGGAAAAAGAGGAAAGAGGTGAGTCATAGTCAGGCAAAAATCAACAAGATGATGGGAGATTGGAGATGAAAGAGAGGATTCAGGAAAGTATAGTACGTGCTCTCAACTAGTTGCCTAAATCCAGTGTTGGTGCTCAGTGGCTAGTCTAGAATAATAAAGAAACCTCACACCTTCAGTCTAAGACTCACTCGACATTATTAAACAAACAAGCATTTAACACTTTTTTCCCAAAGCAAATTCAGGGGAACTAAACAAGGGCTTTTGTGCTTATTCATCGCTGCCTCCTTTTGCATCAGGTCCAAACCAATACCCCAGCAGGTTGCTAGGCGAAATTATCTTACAAAACATGTTTAAACCACACACCAGATTAAGGCCCTCGTCATTTTACAGAATGACCTACTTCAAAGAAAGTCCATTCAAATGTAATGGATGGATTTATGTGGGTTAGCAGATTTACTCAAAGCCCATTTAAAATCTTCCCTCCATATAATACTTTAATCAATTCATAGGGGAGGCTTTTCTAAATTATTAGGTGGCAAATAGTAGAGTACCACACAATTTCTTTCTTTCTTTTTACTGGTGAATGGGCAGAGGGCAAGTAAGTCCGTCGAAATGCACAGAGAGGCAGCCACAGCCCTTTCCGAATGTGACGCTGGCCCGGAGCCCTCAGGAATGATCTCAGAGCATTCACTGCTGATTAAAGACTAAGGTGGGCTCTTGAATGTTTCATATAAGTCCCCTAAGCCAGCAATCCACCTTCGGATGTATGCACTAATGTAAGGGATTCACAAAAGACACAACAAAGCAACAGCTTCGGTGACAAAACCTTTCAAAAAGAGACGAAGACCAGGGTTCTTGCCAGTGAAATAGCCAAATAGCCGAGGAGGGCAAAACGCTTGCTCAGGTTGGGGTTGATGAACACACTCCTTTATAGGCTGATCCCAGAGCAGGGCTCATTCCAAAACACAGGGCTTGGGTGTAAATGGTTTGCAAGAGAGTTAAGGGGGCCCAGAATGCTGAAAATTACTTAACTTGAAGGGTCCTCATCCCTGCTCTCCACCATCTCTGGAAACACCTAGCATTTCACTCCTGGAATCAGTAACTAAAGGAGACGAGGCTTCAGGCCAGCTTATGTTTCGCCAACGTTTGACCACATATTATCGGACTGCCTGGACTGTTCTTGGAAAAAATAAGGTTGGTTCTGTCATAGTGAATTGGGCTTCTATTTAGAATCAAACTTCCCAGCAGTTACTGTGAAAAGCTGCCCCTTATGTGTCAACCAGGGTGCAGTATAGCACCGATGAAACATACAATACTCCTCAGGTTCTTTGAAGCTTCCTCACCCCCACTATTGTGACCCCAGTCCTGCTTTTCCGTTCCGGCTAGTCATGGACACAGGCACAGATGAGAGCTCAGGACACACGGAGTCCAGGTCAGATAAACCCCTCAGGAAGAGAAATGGGAGTAGCGATACCAGGAGGGGAGGAAGGGGGAACTGATCACAATGATCAACGATGCCTACTCCCCCTCCCCAGGGGGATGAACAACAGAAACGTGGGTGAAGAGAGAGCAGTTGGTGTAAGATATGAAAACAATAATTTATAATTTATTAAGAGCATTACAAGTGGGGGGGGAGCTGATACCAAGGGCCCCAATAGAAAGTAAATGTTTAGAAAATGATGATGGCAACATAGGTACAAATATACTTAATACAATTGATGTATGAAATGTTATAAGAGCTCTAAGAGCTCCCAATAAACTGAGTAAGGAAAAAAGGAGAACAAAAAAGGAAAATACATCTAGTCTGTGTTGGGTTCTTTCTCATGTCTCTGCCTCTCATGTCCCATGTCTCCAGTTCAGACTGGTACAGCGGTGAGCAGTGAGCGATGGTCATCATAAAGGGGATGAGTGGGATTGGCCCAGTGATTGTTTCAGAGAAATAAATACATTCATCAACTTAAAAAAAATAGAAAAGAAAATCTGCCCTTTAGGACACTTTTGTCTTGTTCACAAGACAATCTTTTAAAGTCATGCAATACTGATGCAAGCACACTTACCCAATAAATGCCATAAGAGTACAAGCTAATAAAAGCCAGTACGCACTGGGCTTTCGTGTTATGGAGGATAAATGCAGAGTGGCTGATTTGGGGCAAACGTATTCACGTGAGGCTACAAGCTGGACGGTGAGCGCACCCTTCCCTGCCGGGGGAGGCTACACCAGTTCACTGGAAGATGAACTAACTGACTCTAGGAAGAAGCTGATGCAATGTGTCAGGTCGTTAAATTAGAAACCGCAGCAGCAGCAGGGTCTTTAAACAGGGTCTCCTGAGTTCACACGGCAGCCAGAGAGCACATTATCTTGGTGCTAGTTCCCCCAGAATCACGCCCTGAAAAGGATTCTGGGGCCAATCATTTGCGTGGGAGGCGCACCTAGGCTCACCAATAGGGCAGTGGGCAAAGAACTTGCACAGGGATAGGGGAGGATGCCAACAAGCGACACACCACTTGGGTAAGTGGAGTTTAGTCCTCCTGGAGGGCCCTAGAAACCAGCTGAGAACATGCCCCTCAGAGTTGGCGCATTTGAAGGTAAGGGGGCTAGGTACTGATACTCTCACTCTCCTCGCTCCGTGGGCATCAAGTCTCTGGGACTTCCAGTCTGCCCTAAGCATTGTCAGAGTGAGGTCCTGTTAGGTAGCTAGAGGCAGAAATCAGGGGTTGTCCCACTACATGCTAAGGCCTCCCTCCCCCCTTTACAGGAAGTTGGAAGCCGATCAAGGCTAGAGGGCATGCACGGATTCAGGCCTTTGAGACAGGAAACCAGTACATGGGCCCCAATCTAGGCCAGGTGGGCTTAATTCAGCCAATGGGGTCAACCAGTAGTGTTGACCATGCCTCCCGGATGAGGGCCCTGAAAAGCCAGAATTGGGAACCCACCCTCCTCTTTTCCAGCTCCTCCTCCTCTGTGCAATGGCTTCTCTGGCCTCAGGTTGCCACGTGTGGGTGTGAAGTACCCTGATTCCTCCATCCTTTATAAACACTCACTTGGACCACAAACCAGGCTTCCGAGTGAATTCTTTCTCATCTGGAGTCAAGAATCGAGGTCTTCCTCATCCCAGGAACTGAACAGTTCTGCCACCAAAGAGAGAAACCTCCATTCCTAGAAATGCTCCAGTCTGGTTGGTGGGTCCTACCCTGGTGAGGGCCCAGGTGATGTGGGCAGGGCCCGGCAGAACCAGTCACATAACTCTTCCTCAATAATTATCCTAGATACAAGGGGCTTCCAAAAGTTCATGGAAAAACGGATCAAACGCTGCTGCTGGTGGAAGGAAGGGTGATTGGAAGGGTGATTGCTCACAGGAGAAAGATGGGGCAATAGGCTTCCATGAAGATCCCAACATGGAAAGCCCTCTGGGACCAGGTCTACTCTGTCCTCTGAAGTCGTTCTGAGTCGAAATGGATTCAACTGCAGCTGGTGTACGAGGCCAGGAGACGAGAGTTTCAAGGCAAAGTGCTCTGTCTCCCCAGAGAATGTGTTCTCCCATTGCCCTCCGGCCGATGTCCATTTTCTTCTTCCTGAAGTTTCATAGCTGCAAAGAGGCTAAGGGGCAAAGGACAGATGGAGAGGGATGAGCCCATTCATCACTTAAATTTGTACATGCTTGTGTTAGGAAGGAAAACCTGCATTCGTGTGGTTCATACAAACAACTGTCGTTGACAGTGAAAACGCATGCAGCATTCTAACTGTTGCCTTACGTTGGGAGATAACAGGGATGGGCTCCTTAGGACCTCAGCCCATGCAGTGAGGATCACCTCCCACACGAGCCCCTGGGGGTGTGGGGAGCCCAGGTGGCACAGTGGCGATGCGTTGGGCTGTGCTGGGAAAGGAAGAACAGTTTAGAAGAGCCGACCTGCATTCGATCCATCAGGTGCGGGAGCTAAGAAATCCACACCTAGTCAGTGAGAGGGCCAGTATGAATATGGATCAACTCGATGGCAGCAGTCGGTGGGGCTATATGATTCTAGCCATTAAACAGAAGAGAAAACTTGGGTTTCCACCAACGAAGTAACTGTTATTTTTAGTTCTCTATTACAGCAACTTAATGTCTTCTAATATATTATGAAGCTGAACTTCATTTATCCTGCAATTTTAAACTTTAATTCAATTTAAGTATTTGAGGTATATATTGTCTAATATAATCTATTAGACAATTAGCTCAGCCTTGGGGGAAGGGTGGGAGAGTGGGGTAATACAAACATGAATAACTCTTTGGGCCTGTCCCCAAGAGTTTGAAAATGTTAAAGGAGAAGTTAAGAACCACACTAATGGAACCAGCAATAGAATCAGTGCCAGTACAAAGCATCATGAGAACTTGGGCAAAGTAAGGGGTACACTTTTTTAGTTCTAGGCGAGAACTAGTACAAAGCATGCCAGTACAAAGCATCATGAGAACTTGGGCAAAGTAAGGGGTACACTTTTTTAGTTCTAGGCGAGAACTAGAAACCAAAGTGGGTATTTGAACAGAGCACACTTCAGTGTGGGGCATGGACATAGACAGGTTCACCTGGAACCCTGCATTCTTCAACAGCATGAGTTCAAATAGTTGAATCAGAGAATTAGAGGCCTGCATCTTGGAGGCTGTCCATGGGGAGCGTTAATGTTTGAGAGGGCAGGGGCGGTGAATTATTTATTGTGGCTTATGTTAGGCAGGGTTCTCTAAAGAAACAAAACCAGAAAGCTAATAATTTTACATATATTTATATAGATAGATAGACAACATAAGAAATAAACAGTTAATTAAATTATAAAGCAGTACAACTCAGTGCAACTCACTCCCATGAGACAGTTGTGAGACACTGACAGTCCTTCAGATCTTGAGGGCTGCCAGGTAGTCCTCTGTAGAACAATTCAGGCTACCCGGGCACAACAGCAAACAGTAAGGCAGGCCACCAACAGTCAGTCAGGTCACCAACAGTCAGTCCCCAGCTCAAGAGATGTAAATTCCAATAGCATGGTGAAGCAGGTCTTGAAGGAACCTCAAATTACAGTGACACAGTCCACGGGTTAGGTGTCCCACAGGTAGTGTAGCTTGCAAA
>NW_022103920.1:79368087-79388629 GCF_000313985.2 Echinops telfairi
TGAATGCCTTTGGATTGAAGAAATCAGCAGAGTGGCGTGCCCTTTGGGCATTTGTTAGCAGCCCTGAAAGACTTTCTGTTCTAATGAACAACTGTATCCTGAACTTTCCTCACTTGCCCTGCAATCTGCTAACTTCCTCACTAAACCTTTTCACTGCGAATATGGGTTGAAGATTCTGTGTGGCCATTGCAACGAACATTATAACCTAGATAGATGACAATACAGAGAGCAAGTACACTGCAGTGGAGACGGTGCTGTGGAAGGCGAGGAGGGCTGGGGTGGGGGTGTGGTAAAGCGGGGTGGCAGCAGCTAGAAGACAGCGAGGAGGCCAGCTTCCGTTGTCTACAGCTGCCGGCTAGTGTCACGTGTCAACACTGGAAGACTGGGATGGTTCTGACGGTACTCTAGAACATTGGCTTTGGGGGCAAATCAACATGACCTACGTTCCTGCCCAACATGAGCAGCAGCGCCTCTCTGCTACGTCATGCTCTCTCTGTGGCAGTCCCAGCACAAGCGGACCTCACGCATTTCAGTGGCCAGGCCCCTGTTGCAGCTGGGACTGTGACGCTTGGCTGGTCAGCGCAATGCTTCCGAAGATGAAGAGTCCAGGGAATCTGTGTTCTTTGGCGCTACATTATTTGTGGGAAAATGGACTGAAAAGATAATGGGTTTTCCCTCCGAAATGTTTAAAGCCCCTGGCGTTGACTCTCTAGGCCTCAATCTCCTCACCTTACCCAAACCAAACCAAATTCACGGCCACTGAGTAGATTCTAACTCACAGTCGAACTGCCCCACAGGATTTCCCAGGCTGTCGGGTTTTCGCAGAAGTAAACTGCCTCAGCTTTCTCCTTTGGAGGACGGAGTGGGTCAGCAGCCCTATGCTCAACCCACCATGCCACGAGGACTCCCTCGCCAGTCAAGTAGGGGTCATAGTATATCCAGCACCCAGAAATCACTCCATAGGTATACAATCGCACAGCATGGAACCAGACACCCACCACTACCACCACCACCTCCTCCTCCTGGCAATGTGTGAGTGTCGGAGAACGGGGCTCTGTGGGAACTGCTGGAAGCGGACAGCCAGGCCTCTCTCCAGTGGACATGAGAGGAAGTCTCAACATCCCTGCTGCTGAGGAGCATTCTGGGGGTACTTTTTCTAAGATGCATGTGTTTGCTCTTCTGGCAGCCCCATGGTCTTTTCGATATTCTTCACCGGCACCATAATCCAGCTACATCCATTCTTCTTTGGTCTCCCTTCCTTAGCCAATGTCCAACTTTCTCATGCACATGTGGTGACTGAAAATACCGTGGCTTGGGTCAGGCACATCTTAGCCCTCAAAGTGACATCCTGGCTCCTCAATACTTTAAAGAGGTCTTGTGCAGCGGATTTGCAATGCAATATGACCCAACCCATAGAAATCTCTCTCTAGCCGTCAGTTCTTACTGTTTTAGGTGTGTCTGGATTTGTCTGTGGACAGTGAGCTCCACTGGAGAGCCATGCCAATAGAAGCAAGGTTATTTTGTGTGCAGAATCAGAGGGATTATTCACTTTGCATAATTTTGCTTCCAAATCAGTTCTGCTACCCTGACTTGGCTTTGTGCCTTCTCACGTGCCATTGCTCAAAAAAAGACACCAGAAAATAAAAAGGCGTTCTGTGGACAAAAGATTTGTTGGCATCTTGGTAGCCAGGTACAAGCATCTTTCTCTCCCAGACAACACCCTATCCAGTCTTGATTGTACTAAGGATTTATGTCACATGCTCATTAAACCCAAATAACACAAAACTCTAATCTTCCTATGAGATTAGGTTGTAGACATAAAAATATTCCTTTGTGATAAATTTAAGACAAGATTAAGACGGGGGGGAAGGTATAAATACTTCTAGCACTTACATATATGAATTATCTAGATTCATAATTATTCTTCGGCTAATAATAACCTGAGTTCATATTCCCTGAGCAGATGGGGACTGATTGCATGATAAGAGGAGGAGGAGCTAGGGTGCTGGCTGTCAGAATAATCAACCAGCGTTTTGAGTTTGCACTGAGAAAATCCTGCATGGAGTGACAGACACTTGTCTCTCTTGAGAAGCAGCTTAACCAAAAAGTGGCGAGGGCCACCAAGTCTAGTCCTTTCCCTACTGCTTCGTAGAGGCTCAAAGCAGGGGCCAGCCTTTCTTGGCTGCCATCCCACGCTTACTGCTAGCTGGCTGTCCTGGGTGAGACACTTGGTTTATCTAGGCCCTGGTTTCCCCATCTGAGAGAGAGATTTAACTCATGAGTCCTTGGTATTGTCATTTTTATATTTAATTCAATACTTAGCTGAGGTCAACTTACTAAGCAATGGACTCAGCCTTGGGGAGGGGGGAGGAGTAAGGTAGCACAAATATGTCTTTTGGGAAGGTTCCCTAAAACTCCATACAAGGGGAGAGCAGACTATACGAAGCAATAGAGAGGCAAGACCAGCTGCAGATGCGAAATAACCCTGTCTGTCACCCTGTTGCTGTGAGGAAAATATCAGGGCTTTGAATTGATTTGAACTGGTTCAGTCCTGGCTGATGCACCAAATTCAGAAGCGACCTGCATTTGGAAGATGTGGACGTACTGGGATGATAAGTATAACAGGAAACATAACGAGCCAACGGGCTGGAATGAGAGACTTGGAAAATGTAGCGAAGCCTGATGTGGCAGACAGACTAGAGGACAAGAGCGAGAGCCATTTAAAGAGGTAGATCGGCAACTGTCTTTGAGATGGGCACTGTTGTTCCCGACTCTGCTACTCAAGAGATCTGGTTGCTATGCCACGCGCACTGCCCTTGTTTTCTGAGGTGGGACATTAAGTTAGTAGCGGAGCTTTGACTCATACTAGAACATTCACGTTTTACAAATTCAGGTTCATTCCCCTTTTCTTTCTTGGCCACGACTGAACCAAAAAGACTCAGCCAGTTCACAGCTCTGGATAAAACACAGGTAAAGTGCTCAGCACAGTGCCTGACAGGTAGTCAAAACCCCAACCCACAGCCGTCAGGTTGATGTCAAGTCATATCGACCCTCTAGGACAGAGGAGAATGACACCACAGCGTTTACAAGGCTACACATATTTATGGAAGTTTCACCTTTTTATGCTTTTTAAAATATTTCATCTTTTTCCCACGGAGCAACCGGTGGGTGTGATCCATCTTTGAGTTCACTGCCGAGTGCTTATTCCACTCTACAGAGGCAGCACCCCTGACACGTAGAAGTCCTCAATAATGCCATTTATGTTACTTTTGCTGAACTCAGATGATCACCCCTTAAAATGCCCAGAATATCCATCCCAATGGGGTGAATTCAGTATCTGTCTACTTCTCTCTCCAGCTCATGGTCGCCTCAGAGGCTGGGAAGAGTAAGGGATTCCTCCAGGGAAGTGCAGATGTGTGAAAGGGGAGCGGCAATAACTGGGAGGATCCTGAGAGTTAGGAACTCCTGCAAAAGCAGCCAACAAGGCCTCCTGGGGCAGAGAGAGAGCAGACAAAAAGCCAGGACGGTCTGCTTAAGACTCACTGGGGATCTTGTTAAAAATGATTCAGTATATCTTGGGTAGAAATGCAGGCTCAGCAGCGCGTTAAACCAGAATGAACCAGTTTGAAGCTCTGCAGAAAACACGTGGTAGCTACCCGTCTTCCCCTTAATCACAGCAAGACGGAGACAACGCTGGAGGTGGCCATGGCTGGTAGGCACCAAGGCCGCATGTCGGTGAGCGAAGGGGGATTGTTACCATATACACTTTGGATGATCAAACACTTTTTTACAGTCAAGTTAACATTTCATCGGATTAACATCAGATTAACATTTCATTTCTTTGTACCATGACTCAGAAATTAACAATATATACTTCGCTTGCGAACAAGGTACCATAGTTCAACATTCTGGATTTATAACCAGGCATAGGAATAATGGGTCCACAGAGACTTGAACGATTAAATTTTACCCCTAAGTTCACTTGGAGCACTCCCTCCCTGTCATTGTTGAGATGTACGGACCCCAGAGTGCAATCAGGATGGGTCCCAACAGATCAGTCTACTTAGCTAATGATTCTCTTTACTGCTCTCTTGACCCACGGATTCCTGGTCAATGCGGTGGGTGAACTTTCTGACTGACACTAATTTATATAAGGCTGAGGGTGGGCTCTTTCCTAGCTCACAGCTTCTCCTTGGGAGAGTAAAGCCAAGGAGCTGTAGCAATAATGCATAAACCCGAGTCAAGTGTGGGAGAATGGTACCTTGGGAAATCTAACTTGGAACAAATGGATTGTCTTGGATAAGCACACTGTTACGGGATGGAATTAAGATGTCAGCAGCATCAGGATACAGGCTGTCTTGCTGTGCCAGAGGAGGCTGTCCCTTGCCTGGGAAACAGCCAGGGACTTAGTAATGAGTGACGGGTGAGATCCGTGATGGACAAGATAGGGGGCAGATGCCTTGAGAGCCAATAATTAGCAACTCGGGGAGAAGAGGCCAAGGCAGAGGCAGAAGGCAATACATACACTTAATTTTGCTTCCCTTTTCCTCCTGATATCTGAAAATTGCACTGATGATCAATGGGCTTAAATCTACAGGGCCTGATTGCCCTATTCATCTAAAAATGATCATTCTGCAGGCTTTATTCTCTTGTCCTAAGTTCCGTGAACATGAACTGCATGCACGGGCTTAGTTATTATTCAGGCAGCCTCCTGTCTGGCTGCAGGGTTCGTAGCAGTCTCCAGTTCAAAAGCAGAGAAAAACACAGACTCACAGTGGTGATGGAGAATGGGGGACACCAGAGACTGTGGACTTAAGAATCCCTCGAGCCTGGAGCTGAACTCCCCACCTCTTGGGTAACCAACTTTCAGCCAAACGTCAGAAAAGTCTGCAAAGCAAATAACATCAAGGAGGAGTGTGCTGAGGAGGCAGCCAAGAAGGAAGGCGAAATGGAACTAGGGAATCCACGAGGGAGTGGGGAAAGTGGGCTACATTGAAGGAATCGCCAACCAATGATGCCGTGATATCAAATACAAGATACTGACTGGAAAAACTAATTTGGTCTGTAAGCATTCACCCACACTACAAAAAATTAAAGCAAAACAAAACATAATTAGATGATCGATTCTGATAGCTACTAAAGAGGAGAACATACAAACTTATTGGGGAAGAAAGGGCTCCCCAAGATTAAACCAGTGTGCCTGAGAAAGGCAGCAAGCAGGCGAACCCTTTACACAATTCTACTGGGAAACCGGGGATGTAAATTCATGCCACTCACGACAAAGCCAGAAAAGCTCTTGAATATTTGCATTCCCTGATGAAACGTGCTCTTGACTTGATCAAATGAAAAGCGATGTGAACCCTGCCCATGGGTTATTTATCCCGACGGTGAATGCTCTGAGTGTCTGAGATTCTATTACCATGGAAGCCCCTGTGGACTTCAGGCTCCTTGTCTCTGAATTTAAATAAGTCTGGCGCCTTTGCATTGTCCTCACCGGTCATAATTTTGAACGACAGTGTCATCTTAGAGGCTCCGCTTGGAATCTTCTATAAGAGTGGAGGCCAGGCCAAGTGATCAAGGCCATCTCCCTGGGCCAGGGGTCAGCACACCATGGCCCCAAAGCCAAATCCAGCCTGGCCTTTTGCTTTCTAAATAAAGTTTTCCTGGCGCATCCTTTCACCTCTATTACCTGGGGCTTCCTTCTCACTACAGTGGCAACACCAAGTAACTGCAATGAAGGCGATTTGCTATGTCCAGCCCAGCACTCCTGCCTTGTGCCAGAGTCCCTTCTCCAGAATTTACTGAGGGCAGGGCAGAGGAGGAATCGTTAGCTAAGTGCAATCCCTTTCTCTGCCCGACACACACTTCTCACATCTCTCTTCACTCCCAACATGGGGATCACAAAATTTTCTTGCTTGTGTGTGTGTGTGTGTGTGTGTGTGTGTATTTGTGGCTTTAACAAACAGAACTGTACTCTCTCACAGTCGAGGAGGCTAGAGGTCTGAATTCAGGGAGTCAGCTCAAGAGGAAGGCTCTCTCTGATAGCTCGGGTGGAAGGTCCTGGTCCCCTTTCAAAATCGGTGTCCCTTGGAGCTTTGCATCAATTGGGTATAGGAGGTTCTTAGTGAGGGACCCTGACTCAAAAGGCCAAAACACTGTTTTCTGAAAGATGACCTCTGGGAGTGGCTTCAGTTCCAGGTTGAAAGGGTGTCATAATGCAATGATCTCAGGGGTTCCTCTCGTTTCTTTCAGTCCAGTTAGTTGACTTTTCTATGTGCTTCTCCCATTCTGACTGAGAATTTCTATTGTGTTCTAGTCAGAACTGGCCACCAGGTAGCTCTTCCAGTCTCAGGTTCAAGTGGGCCATTAGGACCACGGACTAATTTCTCTGAGTCTTGATTTCTCTCACTCTCCTTTGCTTCAATAAGAGGCCAATAGATAGATCCTGAAAGAATTTATATTCTCTCTTGTACTCTCAGGTTCAAAGAAGTGAAAGAAACAAGAAGTGTTCTAATAAGAAGTGAATATATTATATAGCTTCGTCCATAGCAAATCTTCAGTCCAAGCAAGGTCCATACTTGCTTATTATTCCCTATTTCATTTGCCCCTCCACTCCCTGTAGGCACATCATGATAAGGTGCTTGATATGCACATAGCCTTATAAGATAGGTATTAATCGGGGTTATGTGTTTGTATTTTTAATGTATACAAATGATATTGTGCCATAAAACTCATTTCATTTCTTTTTCACTGAAAACCATTTCAAACGACATCATGTTTTTAATGTCCATCTGTGATGTTTGTACACATCTTGTTCATTGTTCCTAATTATATACTTCAAAGCTGTTAAGGGAAAATAACAGTTGATCCTCTTCTCAGAAGTTGGAGGACTTCTGGTATGTGAGTTCTTCATGCCACCTGAACCACGGCAGATCACCAGAGAAGAGACCATTCTTTAAAACAAGGAGCCTGCCCCCCATAAAACATCATAGAGTTTACATCACATTCCCAAATGGTTTATAAACCAGGGTGAGAAACTTAGGGCAACATTTCTGACACGCATTCAGGATAGTCTCTATTAACCATTCCATCCACTATAAGTCTAAGAGCCATGGTGGTAGTAGGGGCTAGGTGTTAGGGTGCTGTCAGGTTGGCAGTTCTAATCCATCAGTTTCTCCTTAGAAGAATGAAGAGGCTGTTCACTCTCATGAAGATTTGCAGACTCAGACTCTCTCTATAGGGTCAATATGAGTCAAAGTCAACTCAATGGCAGTGAGTTTGGTTTGGTTTGGCTGAGTTGGGTTGGGTTAGGTTGGGTTGTATCTAAAGAGCCAAGGAAAAGGCTGACATGGTGCTAGTCTACCAACAACTGCTACATCAGCATTAAAAACAAACAAACAAACAAACAAACAAACAAAAACAACCTCACTGCCATCAAGTTGATTCCAATTCATAGTAACCTCATAGGGCAGAGTAGAACTGTCCCTGTGTGTTTCTGAGGCTGTAAACCTTAACAGAAGCAGAAAGCCTCATCGATTTACTTAGGAGTGGCTGGTGGTTTTGAACCACTGACCTTGCAGTTAGCAGCCCGGTACATAATTCATTCTGCCAGCAGGGCTCCTGTGGCTCAGCGCTAGGCATCATGAAAGCATCCTTGCACCCTGTCAAAAAAGTAAATTTGGTTCACAAACCTTCTCAAACCTCACACTCTGCGATCTCTCTGGAGTTGAGAAGCGGAACTGGGTGAGCAGAGAATCTCCCCAGGCAACTTATTAGATAAGCCATTTCCATTACCACTGAGTCAATTCCTACTCATAGAGGCCCTTAAAGGACACTGTAAAACTGCCTCATAGGATTTCCCAAACTGTGATCCCAAACAGGCTGCTACATCTTTCTCCCATGGAACAACTGGTGGGTTTGAACCACCAACCTTCTGATTAGCAGCCTAGTGGTGCAGCACTACAGCTCCAGGGCTCCTTGTTAGGTTAAAGGTGTTTTGTCAGTGGTTTTTCATTAGATTCAAGGGAGGCGTGCTCAAGTTGAACCAATCTTAATCCCACATACACAAAAACTTGTAAATGGTTCTTGGGCTAAAGCTTTTAATCTCAGTTTTCATGAAAATTCAGGCTTTCTTCATGTTGGTTTTTATACTGTTAAAAAAGAGAGAAAACTATTTGTAACAGTATTTCTCCAGTAGGAGTAGGTAGTAACTACTAGACTAACACTAGACACAAGAGGGCTTCAAAGGTTTGTGGAAAAGTTCTATTGTTTTCTCATTCAATGTGCCCATGAACTTTCTGAAGTCCCCTCATAGTTGCATATATATGAGTCGCGATCGGTGAATTACGAGGAAAATCATGTCGCCAGGCTCCTTCTATAGATTATCTAATGTGTCATTGGTACTGTGTCCCCTGACCCCAGTTTAGGACGGCATCTGGAAAGGAGGTGGTGGCGACTAAGAGGGAGGCCAACATGCTCCACGGTATGGAGGGTGAATCTCAGGAACTCATCTAGGGGCTTGAAGCTCTGCAGAGGATGGTGGCAAGTCTACCAGGCCATGTGTTATAGGGACTGCAGCATAAACACACTGCCCACAACATCTTTTCCTGTGGAGTCTAGCCCAAGGCCAGTGGCAATTCTATTCATTAAGAAGGGCTCTTGATAGTTCATAATTTATCTCTTTTGTGAACAGTCAGTACCTACTTCAACTCCACTTTCTAAGTTTATCAATGAAATGGGGGACCTGTAGGCCAGCTCAGAGTTCATTTTTTATCTGAACTAAGTCTCCCTGCTACAAAGTAGTGCACACACACACACAATCATGCTTATCGGAATAATATAATTGTTGGCCAACGTTCTACCTTCCTTTTCCATGAACATGACTTCTATCCACAAACACATCAACACTGTGGACAGACAAGTGAACTTTTCAACTTGCAAGTAACAAAGGTTAAGAATGCCTTTCTGAAATTTAATCTCCGAAGAGCTATATTTCCAGTTTATAGCTGAAGATATTGTACACTGATTAAACCAAAGGGCCATTCAAATTAAAACTAAAAGTCTCATGAAAGGAGAACTCCAGAATTTGTCGATGAAGAAAGCATGAAAAATAACCAAACGCATTTTCCCAAAAATTTATTTTAGAGTAAATAGCTACAATAATCAAGATTTTATTGATTTGGGAATAAATAAATAAAAGATTTTCACACAGAAGGTCACTGTTTTATTAATCCTAATTAGGCATCCTTCACTCTTAAAAAACAAAACTAACAAAACCATGAGCAAGAGACGGTTCAAGTGTACTGCAGAGTCAAAGGACTGGCAAAGAGTGAGCCCCGGACCGTCTGCTGAGCAGTTTCTGTGTAGAAACCAGGCTCATTTTTCCTGTTCCCGCCTCCAGCGCTCATTCCTTCCTGAGCTAGCATCTTCTCCTGCGACAGTGCCTAATGAACAAGTAGTTCAGCTACTTGTCATCTTTTCCACCCACATACAAAAGTCACCAAATGTCAAATGTCATATTTTTCAGAACACCAAGAAAAAGATAACTTCTCATGTCAGTTGGGCCTAATGAACAGCAAGTTTTTAGAACCTAGACAAGAGGCCCGAGGGAAGTGCCAACTAGCATTTTCCTACATGAACAGGCTCCCTGAGAATCAAAAATACGTAGAATCCATCGTCATCTCTGAAATTTAATTAAAAAAAAAAAAGCCCGAACGTGCGAGTCAACTTTGATAGTGAAAGCCATAAATATATTAGCTCATCGTTTTCTGTATTTTCTTTTTAATAAACGTGTCTACTGAATTCATTTACATCTATACTTTGGACACATTTTTCCAAACACAAGTCTTCTCCGTTACCTAACACTTTCAGATTACTGGTGCCCCTTTGTTAATAAAACCACAATGCCACTGAACAATTCCTACTCACAGCCACCCTATTATGGCTTCCAAGGGGGTAAATCCTTATGGAAGCAAACTCACCCTCTCCTGCATGGTGGCTTGTGGATTTGAGTGTCAACGTTGGAGTGGGCAATCCAAACTTTACCTGACAAGTCTGGGGACCCAGACCCATCTGTAGGCAACTGGACATCCCCTCACAGACGGGTCATGGGGAGGAGATGAGCCAGTCAGGGTGCAGTGTAGCAATGATGAAACATACAACTTTCCTCGTGTTCCTAAATACTTCCCCTCCTCCCCCCCATCATGATCCCAATTCTACCTTACAAATCAGGCTAGACCAGAGGATAGACACTGGTGCAGATAGGAACTGGAAACAGGAATCCAGGGCGGATGATCCCTTCAGAGTGGCGATACCAGGAGAGTGGAGGGAGGGTGGGATGGAAAGGGGGAAGAGACTATAAGGATCTACATATAACCTCCTCCCTAGGGGATGGACAACAGAAAAGTGGGTGAAGGGAGTGGGTAAGATATGACAAAATAATAATAATTAATAAATTATAAAGAGTTCATGAGGGAGGGAGGGGAAAAATGAGGAGCTGATACCAAGGACTTAAGCAGAAAGCAAATGTTTTGAGAATGATGAGGGCAACAAATGTACAAATGTGCTTGACACAATGGATGGATGGATTGTGATAAGAGTTATATGAGCCCCCAATAAAATGATTTTTTTAAAGTGTCAAGGCTATGGCCTGCTTCAAAAAGTTTGGTTTAGATTAAGGTGGCAGAACTAGAGACAATGAAACTTTATATTGGCTTTCTGCTCAAGGAACCCTGGCGGTGCTGTCAGGTGAGCATTAAACTGCAAACTGCAAGGTCAGGAGTTTAAATCCACAAGTCACTCCTTGGGAAAAGATAAGGCCATTTACTCTTCTCAATATTCACAGCTTTAAGAAACAGTGGGCTTGTTTTTTTTGTTGTTGTTGCTTGTTGACACTTTCCAGGACACAAACCATTCCTTTGTTGCCTTCTCCTCTCTAGCCCGCCTTATTTTCACCCAGCACCCTCAATTTCTCATTACTGAGCTCGGTTGGTTACACCGTTTTCATTGGCTGATAATTTTAAATAGTTTTATTGTCATTTAATCCATATATCACACACAATTCAATAGTTCAATCAAGTTCAGAACAATTTCATTGTTCTCCCCATGATTAAATCTCCTTTAAAATGAGTTGTGTAATCACCTTCAGTTCTAGTGCTCACTCCCCCGCCTCGTCTTCATTGATTACTCCTGAAATCCCTGAACCCTCCCATTCCCCCCCGCATCCCTACAAACCCTTGCACCCACTCCTTCTATGCTTCACAAACTGGTAAACCCAACAGAAACAATAAAGGACAAAAACAAAGTGAAATGGTAAGGATAAAACAATAGTAATATAAAGATAAAATACAAAAGGAAAAAGAACCATTGTCAATATTTAAAAAGACAGAGAAGTTTTTGTCATGGAACAAACGAGATCCTTACACCTAGAACAAATTCAGGTTGGGTCTAGAGGGAGGTCTACTGGCCAAGTATCAAGTTTGATCCAGCCTAATCAGGATTACAATGATCTATGTTTGATAGCAAAGCTGTTCCAGACCTTTGCCTGTGGCCAGAGGGCATCCGCCAGCAGCTTAATCTGACTAGATACTCTGCAGATGGATTTGGGTCTCCCACTTTCCTCCACAGCCGTCCACCAATTGGGTGTCCACAATTTTATCTCTGATGCCTTTCCCTTCATCATATTTGAATTTTAGTATTGTAATATTTGGATCACACAGGCTTGTGTGCTTCTTCTAGGTGGGCTTAATTGGCTCTTCGCTTAGATAGCTGCTTGTTTGAATACAAGCATTTGAGACCCCAGATACTATTCCGATTGATAGCTGGCATCATCTGCACTCTTCACCACACTTTGCTGTAGCACCCTTATCTTCAGTGATCATTTCATGCAGGTGAGTATCAAGCAGGGCCATGTTATCAGAACTAACTGTTCTTGGATTGGGACTAGAGTTCAGGGGGCCTAGAATCCATCTGCTTGTCCTTGGGATAGACATGACTCAGGTTTACTATGGCAGTCGTATTATGACAAATTCAAAACCCAGCTACCCTAACAACAGCAACAAACCAACTAGCAGACAACAAAAGACAAGTAAACTGAAGGCAACAAAACAAAAACCTATAGGAGCAGTAAAGTAAACCTTGTCAATCATCCCCCTGGGATATAAGGCGATTGCACTTGTAACATCACCAGTTTTTCCAGTGACACATCACTCTGGACACTGTAGGTATGAGGAGTCTATGCAAGTATAGTTCCACCGGTAAGCCGCAACCCCTGAGTTGTTGCTCCACACAGTTTGAGCTCCCATTCGATTGTGTGATTATGCTGTTTACCCTAGGCATGGGGGTTGGTACCAGGGGGAAACTTCCAGGATCAGTTCTTGCAAGTTCAAATCCCTTCCCAACAGCTCAAACCTGTCATGTTGCTGCAAGGGGGGCATTGAGGTGATTCTGGGTCCCTTTCCATTGGACACCCACCAAACTGGGGGTTCCCCCCAAGGAACAATGACTGCCACGTTCACAGGTCCAGGGCAGCTACTCTCTTCTTCCTCTCCCATCCGAGTGCCCCAGACCTCAGTCCAACGGTGCAGGCTCACTTCATTCTCACAGCCCTCTAAGTTAAGTCCTTCTGGGTTAGCGCCTGGGTTATGCCACGTTGCCCTCAAGGTCAACATCCAAGATCATCATGGTGTTTAGTCCAGGGCATGTTTCACTGAGGGTTGGGTAAAAATGTATTCATAGTGTCTACCCAGTAACATAAAATCTGGACCACTGCCCCCACTAGGTTCTCTACAATCCTTGTTTAGAATGCCTTCCTGATGTGCAGCTACTTCTCCCCCATCACCCACCATACTCACCAACAGAACTATCAGTGTGTCCTCGGAAATGTAGATGCTCCCCAGTGTTAGTCTGGGTCGACTAGAGAAACAAATTCATAGACACTCATATGTGTATAAGAAAGAGCTTTATATGTAAGAGCAGTTGAATATTGAGAAGACATTCCAGCCCAGTCCAGGTCAAGTCCATAAGTCCGTTATTAGCTCATATGTCCAATACTAATCAATAAAGTCCTCTTCTGACTCATGAAACACATGCAATGACCCTGAATGCAGGAAGATCATAGGCCAGTGGGGGGTAAGTCATGCGGATCCAGTGGCGGCATACGCATCTCTGTGCTGGTAGGGGTCTCCACGTGGCTTCTCCAGTTCCATGCGTCTTGTCAGCTGAGAGTCTCTCAGGGAGTGAGCAGAGAGAGAGTGTCTTCCGCCTTCAAGGAGGAAATACAGGAATTTCCAGAATCCTCAGGGGAAGGCCATGTCCACACAGAGGCCTCATTGGCTGTACAATGATTGACAGGCTAGGCAGCACCCCTTCACTCATAATCCTCTCAATTGACAACTGATTAAATAACTACCGCATCTTCTCCCCTGGTTTGGGCTTGGTTTTCCATTACGGTTCTCCTTCCATTCCTGTACCTTGGCTGATTTGCAGAAGGAGATTGTCAAGTTTTTCTTCCTAGACTGTTTTGGTCGGGAAGCTTTCTGGAACTTCTCCATCATGGACAACTCTGCTAGAAAAGGTCATCATGTTTGGTAAAGTATTTTATGAGGGGAACCTTTGGTGAGGTGGTACCAATGAGCTCACACATATCAACCACCATGAAGAGGGTGCAAAGCCAGGTAGCCCTTTGCCCCACGATTCAGTATGCTGCCTTAAGTTGGAGTGGCAACAGCAGCAACAACTGAGCTCTGGGCAGAAAAACAAAGTAAAGACACGCTAGGAATTCACAAGCAATGATTGTTCGGGCTCATGATTTGGGAGATCGAGGAGAGAAAAGGTTTTAGAGCTGAATAATATTAAGGAGGCTATTTTTCAGACCCTAATTAAACTTAACCAAGTAACTTCTATGAGATTCCAGATATATATAGTGCCCTTTAGTGACAGGGTAGAACTGCCCCTGTGAGCTTCCAGGACTGTCACTCTTGATGGGAGCAGAGAGCTCCGCTTGCTCCCGTGGAGTAGCTGAGGCTCCACACTGCTGACCGTACGGTTAGCAGCCCAATGAGCACCTGCTGCATCCCCAGAGCTGAGGTTCCGTACAGAGGAGGGCCCAAGTTGAGAAGAATCAGAGCACTTGTTGAGCTTTTAGGAGTTTAACATTCCTTATTCTGATGATTGCCCAGCAGATTCACATTTTGAATGACTATGGTTACAGCCCGACACAAATTCACTTTCCTTGGACTTCACTTTCCTTAGAAACCAACATATTTCATGTCATCACTGGCTCTTTCCAAAGGTGCCAGAGTGCAAACTTCTAGAGGGCAAGGATTATCTGTCTGTGCACTCACATATCCCAAGGGCCCAGGCCATCGCCTGGTTTGATATTTATTGAATGAATGAAGTTGGAAGTGAAGGGTCAGCTGGGTGCATTAGGTAGACCTCGGTGTTGGAGAGGTAGGAATAACAAAGCAGTTGGAATCAGTTGAGAAGCTATTGCTCCTACTATTAGTTTCTTGAAAGGCTTTCTTTTCCAAAGAGTTAGGTTTCCTGCACAGCAATGTTGGCCGGCAAAGGAGAATTTATAGAAGCAAAACAGTGACATTCAATCTGCCTGTCTGATTGATCTAATCCTAAAATTGAAGGATGGTCTCTTCTCAATTTGCAGAAAACAATCAAGTCCATCAATATGGTATTTCCAATTTTGAGTTATTCTCCAGAAACCTTTTCTTTAAAAATATTAGCAGCTTCAGTTGTGTGTGTGTGTGTGTGTGTGTGTGTGTAAGAGAGAGAGAGAGAAGCTAGAATACAGTGACTTTCCATTTTTACTGGTGCCCAGTTTCAGTCAATCTGATGTCCAGACTCCTCCACTTGACCATATCTCAGAACCAGGGCACAGCCATCCTGTGCTGTCATCAACATCAAGCCACTCAAGGATGAGCAATCCTAGGATATTGCCCCCAGCCAGCTGTAAACATTGACGAGCGAAGTCTCACTGTCTCACTCTCATCCTCTATATAAGGGGTTGAAGGAGCCCTGGTGGAGCTCTGGGGGAAACGATGGACTGCTAGGCACAAGGTCAGCAGTGCAAACCCCTCAGCTGCTCCGTGAGAGAAAGATGAGGCTGTCTGCTCTTGTGGAGATGTACAGCCTGGGAACTGCCATAGAGAGTTGCTGTGATTGATTTGGGCTCAATGGGAGGATGTTTTCAGATCATGGGCCTAAATCATATATTCTACCTACCTCACAGGGGGTTTGTAAGATGGGAGAGTTGAAATGGCCCAAAATGTGAAAACCTTGTCAAAATTATAAAGCACACAAGAAATGGAAGCATGAAATTCAAGTGTAGTTGGATCAATATACTTCCCCAATACTTCACCCTCCTCCTCGCCCCAAGTAAGACAACTCAGGGAAAGAGAGCGTTTTGATCCCGTGTTCTGAAAAAGGCATGCCTCCATGTGCCTGCCTCTGGCAGCTCTGATGAAATCGGAGGAGTTCTGATGTTAGAAGGGGGCAGGTCGGTTCAATATTGATCTGCCGATTACCAACTCTCCTCCAATGAGTCCATCTCACTCGGCTCCACCTGGATACTCGAATACATTTTGAACAGAACAGAAAAAGCTAGAGCCAAGGGCAAGTGATTTGTAATAGTAATAATAACAGCAATGTGTATTTTCCTTTTAATTTTCTGCAGATCAGTGATTCCCAACTTGTATTTGTTCAGCGCTAGTCCTTTTCTCCCAATTCCAGAGTTAGAATTGTTACTAGGTAAGGTTGTTATTTATCCCACGTATATGGAAAATCCCCATGTATATGCATATAAAGTGTATGGAGATATTTTGCATATAAAGTGATTTGTGCTTCATTTTAAAAATAAGTAATACTAATTTTATTAGCATATAATTCATGTGCTGTACAATTTAATCATTCAGTCATACTAAAGGTTGCGCAATCATCACCACAGCCAATTTAGAACATTTTTTGCTCATATTCATTGTTGGTAGTTCTCCCCTTCCCCGCAACTTCCCTTGCCTGCTCCTAGGGAATTATTAACCCACAGTTCCATCTCTGTAGATTCACCTATCCTGGATTTCATATACAGAAAATCATATAAGATATAAACATGGCACAAACAAATAAACCAACAATATAAAACAAAACACACCAAAACAACAGAGGAAGACCTCAATTGAAAAGAGCAGAAAATATTCAAACATGAAACAACTTTAAAATGGGCCCAAGGGAGCTCAAATGTGTTAACACATGATAAGGTGTTAACATTTGAACCTAACTACCTTTGCCACAGTCACCTTTACAGTGTTCTCTGTCTGACAGAAAGGCTACTCACATCCCTGAACTATGGTCAGAGGAGATTCACCAGAGGCTCAACCCATGTGGGACCTTGCAAATAGGTTTTGGGCTTCCACTGACATCCATAGCATTCTACAAACCAGAATTTAAGCTCCGATACCATTCTCTCTTTGAATTTTGATTTTATTGTTTATATCCTTGGATCACACAGGCTGGTATGGTTCTAACCTCCCATCAGGGTGGGCAAAGGCTTAACTGTATGTATAGAGAACTCAAGGGGAGAATACACCTAGGACTAGGTTCTTAATTGGACATTTTTGACCTAGTGCCTATCTAGTCCTTGGTGACCCATGCTCTAGTCTACTGGGACTTTAGACTCTGTCCTTTCGAGGCACACAACATCCTGCTTAGGCCACACCAGAAGGATGAGATGTGGAAACCCCACTAAGTGAACTGGGCTTTACCTCAAAGTCACTTGCAGAAGATTTAAGGAACTGACACACTCCCATGGGCTTAAGGCTGAAACGCCCCAGTGTGAGAATTGGCACATGACTGCTATGCCAAGGTTGTTTGCTTTTTTATATATACCAAGGTTATGGAATTGGTGGTCATTGGACTTTGGTTCAGATTTCTAAAAGATGGCCTTTAAGGCATTATCCTTGAAACAAGTTGTAGCCAAAGAGTCAACTAAACAGAATTCTTCACTTCCCCTTTCTTCGAAGACTCCACTATGCTCTCAGAGACCAGTGTCATGTCAGTGATGCCCAGGTCTCTATACATGAAACACAATGTCATAGTACCTATTTCAACATGGCGGGGGGTCCTCCCACGATCAAAAAGACTAGACTTGGTGGGTACAAAAATGAAAAAAATGTTCGAAACTCGATTATGATCGTGATTGCGCAATTCTTCTTAGTATAGTTGTCATTGAATTGCATGGTATATGAATGATATGTCAATAAAACAAAAAAGACAAGACAAAACAAGACAGCCCCTTTGAAAAGCTCTAGAAACACTGGTGGCACCGTGGGTGGGTTAAGCCTCAGGCTGCTGACCACAAGGTTGGCAGTTCAACCCGCCCGATGTTCCTTGGGAGAAAGGCGAGGCTTGCTGTTGCTATTGCGGTTGTTAGGTGCCACTGAGTGAGTTCTGACCCAGAGTGACCCAGAACGAAACACTGTCTGGTTGCGAGCCATCCTCACAACTGTTCCTCTGGTTGAGCCCACCTTTGCCGCCACTGTGTCCCCCATCTCAAGAATGCGGTCCTTCTCCCGGGACCGGCTTCACGATGGTCACTACAAGTCAGGGCTGACTCCCTGGCAGTAGCTTTGGTGTGGTGTGGTGTGGTTTGGTTTGGGAGTGGAAAGATCCGGGGAAGTCTGGTCACATCACCTTTTCCACCGTTCTTCCTTCTGCCCTAGTTCCCTTCCAGAAGGATCTCCATATGCCAGGTTCCTAGCTCCTTGCTTTCAACTCTACCTTCTTTTCTGCTAGAAAAGAAGAATAAGGAAGGAATAAGGAAGGAAAAGGATGCCAGTTGTGTGGCTTTTTGTAAGAAGTTCAGAATTTTTAGTGGGGGTTGGGGAAGTGAGCATCCCTTAACCATTTATACTGAGGACAAACCAATCCCCCACACACATCTTCATGCCACCAGCAACGCCCAAGGTCAAGATGTGTGTGCTTACTGAAGCTAGAGAATGAGCACATAGTCTTTCTATTGTTGCCGTGTTTGAAATCCTCCATTATTAAAGTATATATATATATTAAAATAAAATCACCACACCACACTATTGACCATGTGAAGAAAATAACCACCCACTGTCTTATTTACCTATCTGTGCTTTCTTTTTCACATTTGATAATTAATTAATGGATCATTGTTATTGAATTAATTATACAATTAATTCTGCCACAACCAGACCTTAAGGCATTTTCTATGTCAATGCCACATAAATATAAATCATATGAGAGATTATTTTATATAGTCACTTTAACTTGTGCCTCTCACTTGCTGAGAAGACAGAATAACATTTAAATAGCATTTAAATACCTCCTATAATTACACTGAAAAATCTCTCCTAGTGTTACTGAAATCGGTTGCAAATGTTGCTTCCAAATACATAAAGTACTAGAGACGTAGCCAAAAAAGAGACATGGACTCAACATGCTGCCAAAAATAATAATAGAACTTTAAATGTTAAAGCGTTTTGCAAAAGCTCTTCTCTGGAACAAAATGCATGTACTTGCGTTCTCTTCTCCCATCCTCCTGCTTCTTGCTATAGATGAGCCTTTCTGGCTGCCTCCTGTCCTACTGAGTCAGCCGGGTGCAGCTGTTTGGGAGGGGGTGGGAACGGGTAGACCCAGACTGCGAGCAGAGTGTGGGGACTGAGCACTTTGGAGAATTTTACATTGGAAAGATATTCAGCAAACTTGCTGCGGCCAAAGTCTATCACCCTTCATGTTTCTGTCCAAAACCAAACAAAGGCCAAAACTCCATGACCACCAGGTCAAGGCCACCTCACAGGCCCCCGTGTGTCTCAGAATAGGACTGTGATCTGCAGGGCTTTCCGTGCGCTGGCCTGGAGCAAGCAGAGCACCAGGACTTCTTCTGAGGTGCTTCTGGCTAAAATGGTGCCTCCACCTTTTGGTTGGCGGCTGAGTGTGCTAGCCATTTGCACCAAGCAGGGACTCCTCATGTCTGTCAACAGCGTGAAATGTACTTGATGATGGGGACCAAAATTGGCCTATTTGCTTTGTTTCTTCAGGGAAAATTGAGAAGAGGAAAAACTGTCCTCTGTCGAGTTATTTGGTTGCAAGCGGCTTCCGCAGGCCACACAATAGTAACAGCGAGAGTGAATCATTTTCCCAGCATTTGTTCCCAAAGCTTATCAATCCGGGCCTTTGTTTCCAAGCTACCCTTCGACGTCCGGTTGTCAGTGAATGTCATTGCTCAAAGGCTCTGAAACACAGTGTTGGGTGCCTTGCACTCTCTGGTCTGGTCAGGTCAGCCCGAATCCTCGAAAGCTCGGCCAGAGAGCACCACCTTTGTGCAGAAGGCCACCTTGTGCACCCATCTAGGAAGATGGGTAGGAAACTCAGCCCATATGGGGAGGAGGCTCTTAATATTACAATTGCCAAACAGACTGGGGTCTGCTTCTTTTTTTTTGGCATTTTAATAAAAAACTAAATCCAAGGAGATAGTGCATGTGAAGTGTATGGCATGGCGCCCAGCAAATCCTGAAGACGTATAAATGTCAGCTCGTGTTTTTTATTGTCCGAGGCCTGTAGGTCGCAAACAAACGTGTGTGACTACTAAGCAAAAGGTTAAAGACTCAGGTCTACTTAGAGGTACCTTGGAAATAAGGCCTGGCGATCTAGTTTTAGGAAACCAGCCAGTGCAAACCCTATGGAGCACAGTTCTACTTTGACCTACATGGGGCTGCCTTGAGTTGACCCTGAGCATTACAGACTTTATTCAGCACTGCTTATCCATTCATTTAACACACATTATCGAGCACGTGCTATTTGTCATACACTCTGTTGGGTCCATGGGATCCCTTAAATTGTGCCTCTTACTTGCTAAACATACAGAACAGGACTTACATAGCTTTCCAATCCCTCCTAAAATTACACTAAACATTTCCCCCAGTGTTCTTGGTGTTCATGTGCAAGACTGTGACCTTTAAGAAGCAGGTCACCAGGCCTGTCTCCTGTGGTGGCTGTGGAGGGAGACAGAGAGATATCATGGAGACAGAGACTGGCTCAGAGAAATGGAGGACAGAGATTTCTCTAGATTCCCCGAGGGTGGGAACTGAATAGTAAGATGACCCCTGCCATAAACCATATGGACATTTAGAGGGGGAGCATCCCGGGCACAGGGAGCAGCAGCTAGAGCAAAGGCCCTGGGGTGGACCCCAACTCAATGCTGAGCTGCATCGCCAGATGCCAAGCAGTACACAGAGGAACACTCCTCTGTGCTGTCATTCTTAGTTTTTGTTTTCAAGACATCCAAGTTCTCCACCTGTAATCAGAGTGAACTGTCACCAGGAGAATGTGGTACTTTGGTAAGAACTATGTGTACACCGAGGAGAAAATGAAGCTGAACTCCTCGAATCCGAATTGCTGCTGGCATGGGCGCACATTTCACTGACAGCGCCCACTCTCATTTTTAGGACAAGACCCATAACTCCCTGCTACTCAAAAAACGACAGAGCTGAACTGGAAATCCAGGGAATCCAGG
>NW_022103920.1:79389407-79394823 GCF_000313985.2 Echinops telfairi
GAAAGAGCCTTCCAGTTCTAAATATAGGGCTCTGTGTTCTAAGCGTACTAGGACTGGGACTTCAAGTTCTGGCCAGATCCGAATCACATCAAGATCTGTGATGACCAAGGTTGATGTGCCCTTCCAGTCCATGCTTCCCCTGGGTTGTCCCGCCCTCGCAAGCCAAAGTCACGGCCTCATATGAGCTCCCTCCTTCCTCAGGCAACACCTGTGCATCCCAGGGCAGGGACTGGCGAAACTCCTTATCACTTAGCCAATTTGACTAAGTGATGAAATGAGAACGCTTCCATTTCATAAGGGTGCTGACATTCAGGGTGGAATGGAATGGCTAGTTTTGCAGAGTAAGCAATAATAAAGGGGCACAATTACTTTACTTGACATTATTTAATTCACGAAGGGTAAGACTTCTCTTTAAATATCCCACAGAATTCTAGACATTCAATGCAGTAGGCTTGTTCTCGATTCTGCCAGAGTGTGACCGCTGCTGGGTTCACTGTGAGGGCATTAGTGGGTAGCAAACCTGGGTTCTTACCATTGGAAAGCCCTTCAGCTTCCCTCGGAGAAATCAGTTGCCACCCTAGCTGTTTCTCTCTCAAATAGTGAACCGAGGTGGGTGTTTCCACAGGGCTTGTCCAAAGGGCAGCCCTCTCATCCACAAGGGGAAGGGGGATTTTGAAGAAAAATATGACCGACAGCAATGCTTGGGAAATGACAGGTTCTCAGTAAAGGGGCTGCCCCTCTGTGTAAAGCAGGGAAGAAAACTAGTGTGTGGACAGAGTCTACCTAGAAGTGCCTCAGAAATAAACCTGGGTGATCTAGAGAACAACTCCTGGCATTTGAATGTACCTCAAAGTTCTCTAAGTGTTTCCAGGAAGTGAGTGTGGCCACACCATTTTACAAGCCGAGGAAGCTGCAAGCTAGAGAGCTCCCCTTGACAACTGGTGGAGCCAGAGCCTGAACCCAAGTCTTCTGACCAGTGTAACTGTCAGAACGTGGGCGACACGCCAGTTCCTGTACATTAGCCCCCTCTTTGCAGACTTCCCAGAGCGCACAGAGCACCAGGCCAGAGGTAGAACAGAATCTCCCCAGTTGTGTCGGCTCTCGGATTGGCATCTTCTGCTCCCAGGGCCATGACTTCCCACTACCTTTGTTGGGTTGTTAGGGCCACACGATCGATATTTCCCATCAACTGTGCTCCCGTCGAGGATCCCCTGGGGAAAGACTGAGCCCAGCCTGGATGTCAGTAAATGGCAAAACGGAACTCACTGGCATTTCACTCACCCTTCAGTGTCTCTCCTCCCGGACATCAATCCCCAGGATGACAGTGTCCTGGGGCATCCATCAAAGGAGAAGCAAACAAATGAAATATGACATATTCTCCCTAATCCTCCCAAGGCGATGCAGGGCACTCCCCGCCGTACAAGCCAGGCAATTCAGAAAGGAGACTATAAATATCATTAAGTTGGCTTCGGCATTTTCAATCTGCTTTAAAAAAAAAAAGTTTGCTCTAAAGGAAGGTTCTCTATGTGAGTGCCCAGAGCATACATTTCTTAGCAGATGATGTGGCGGAGCACTGCTCAGCGAGAAGCCAATCCTTTCATAAAGAGCTAGTTGAAAACAAATAGAAAACCACATGGAACGTGTCTGATGGCCAAGGGTTGAGATCGGTTCAGGACAACAATGGAGAGAGTATTTAGCTATTATTTCTACCTAATGTGGGATCCTTATAGGATCCATAGGGGCCACACCAAGGACATAGAAGTGCCTGTGAGACATACATAAGCAACACACTACTAAGCATTACTTTGTTGACTTCCTGGACACAATAGACACTTGCAACTCACAATAGTGTCTTCTGGGGAGGGTGGGGGCACGCTCTGCCAGCATGATCATGTTGTTAGGGGCCGTCAAGTCGGTTCTGACTCCTAGTGACCCCATGCCAGCAAAATGACCTACATAACACCCAGTCGTGCACCGTCATCACAATCGTTGCGATGTTTGAGCCCGTTGTTGCAGCCATTGTGCCAATACCTCTCCTTTTTGGTTGCTGCCAACCCTCTACTTGAACAAACAGGTTGTCCTTGTCCAGGGACTGGTCTCTCCAGGTAAAATGTCCAATGGATATGAGATGACGTGCTGCCGTCCTCTCCTCTAAGAAATGTTCTGGCTGTACTTCTTCCCAGCCAGGTGTGCCTGTTCCTCTATCTGTCCACGGCTTCAGCGTCTCTGCCACCTCCTGATCCCACAAAGCCCTGAGCCATAGACCATGTGATCTGCATCACCTGGGGACCAGCTACTGCAGGCGGACGTGCAGGAAACCAGCCAGAGGGAGCAGACACCCTTTCTCTCGGGTACCCTGCCTGGGTGGCCTGCTCTGAGAACAGAGATGGAAGAAAATGCCCACATGGTGGTATGATCAACCTCAGTGCAGCTTCAGATGGAATGGTGGGAAGTTGATTTCCCCCCTGTTTTTAGATGACCCAGAACCCAACAGTGATGACAGCATCATATGATTCTGCCGAGACCCCGACAAGAGTTTGTGATCACTTCCTGTATGATTTGTTGTGAGTAGAGAAAGTGCGTGTGGAGGGATGGGGTGAAAGGTGGCAGGCAGCTGCATGGCAGAGGGATGAGGCCTGGCAGCAAACTTAAGGGACACACCATGCAGACCAAGTCCCCTGACCCTGGCCTCTCCTCCCATGGCTCTTCTCGCCTCATCCTCGCAAAGAACCATGATGACTTGTTAGGAGTGGATCTAAAGAAAGCCCTTTCTCCTCCAGAGCTAATAATGGTCACTGATGGCCACACAGTCTAGATCCTGGGCTAAAGACTCTTGGTACCACAGGAATGTCCTCCCATGGGCATGGACTTGGATTCCCTCTCCCCTTCCTTAACTCCGGCTCGTCCCATGAGGTCCTGCTGCAACGGTAAAGAAATGTTCCCAGAGAAGTAGGAGCAACCAGAAACAATGCTCTCCAAGGCTTTGGGCCTTCCTCTCCTAGCGAGCGCAGTGGAGAAAGGGCTTCTCTGACTGGGAATACTCCTCTAAGGGTCCATGTGGGCCACAGAAGCGAGGCAGAGTCTGACTCCCTTGGCGGAAAGACTTCTTCCCTCTGCACAGCTCTAACTTGACAGAGCGTCTCTGTGCAGTACCACGGACTTTCTGCACGCTTTCTAGAAGCCCTAGGCAAGAGGAAGCATGTGGGAAATACCAGTAGCCAGCCTTTCAGAATGGAGGCACTGCGAAGCATTCCTGCGACTGCTCCACACCTTCGGACTCTGTGCCATCAAGGACACACCAAAGACTTAGGGCACCCAACCCATTTAAGGCCTAAAGGCCCACTTGAGTCTGTTTCGGCATCTCTTGGCCCTTCTGCCCTATTTTGACTTCCCCTCTTGCGTACCTCGGATACCTTAAAAGTTGCTGAGGGAGGCAAACAGTGCTACCAGTAGGGAATCTGGGACCCAGTCAGCAAGGAGGGGAGTGTTTGGGCCGGGCTGACTCAGAGATGACAGACAGAGACAGGGAGGATTGGGCAACTCACTTGGGAAGAATGTCAGGAACAGAAGAGTGATAGCCATGGCTCAGACCAGCGCCAAGGAATGGAACCAGCCCCCTAACGTGCCCCCCCACCCCAAATGAGCTGTCACTACATATGGCTGTGTCAGAGACGCACAGTTGGGCAGGCCAGGGCTGGGGTGCAGAAAAGCCATGGGCTTTTTGGCAAAGGAGGGACTCAGCTTCTTTGCTAATGAAGTTTTGTCTTTATCAACATTAATTGAGCGCCCGTGAAATTCCAGGCATTGTGATCAGAGATAAGACACATCAAGAAAGGTGATTCCCACCCTGGAGACACAAGATTCCCCACCTGACCCCTGGGTTGGTGGGAGCTATGGTGGCTTTGAGGGAGATTGTCTCCCTCCCCTTCCACATGGGAGACCTGGGTCCCATTCCCAAACGAAGCACCTTGGCACAGCCAGCAGCCACTTGTGAGTGGAGGCTTATGCATTGTTAAGGGATTGAAAAGGTCTCTGAGGAGCTTCCAGACTACGAAGACTAGGAAGAAAGGCCTGGTGATCTCCTTCTGAAAATGAGCCCATGAAAACCTTACTGCTCACAAGGGTCTCTGATGCATCATCATCGTGGAGATTATACAGGATGGGGCAGTGTTTTATTCTGTCATGCACAGGGTCAGCGTGAGTCAGCGGCCCATGGGATGGTAGTTGGAAATAACCCTGTACTAGCATCTAACAAGTGACTGACATTCTTGGAAACTCTGAGGAGAAGGTAGGGGTCTGAGCTGTGGAACAGCCAGCCTGGCTGCTAAGCCACCCAGAAGCCTGCGCCGCTGGGACTCCAGCCCAGTCCTGATCTAGCATCACTGGGGACTCAGGACACCCCAGGACATATCAATTTTCCTAGCAGCCAGTTACAAACAAGCACTGACCCTTGTCATGCCCCACGTCCTGGACATCTACCGGTGAGTGACCCCCAAACCTCTGCACTGGGAGAAGAAAAGAAGAGTAGGCAATGATCATGAAACAAATGGTATGTTCGAAGATGCATGAGTGGAAACCCACATATGAAAATTTAAATGTTGGGTCAAAGAACAAGAGTGCTGCTTTTTTTTTTTTTAAGGTGTTCAGGTTCGACCTCCTTGAGAAGGTGACCCTGAGCAAGGACTTAGAAGAAGGAAGGTCCACTCATGGGGCAGATGCTGGGGGCCCTGGGAGTAAGCCCTGCACCTTCGTTGGTGAGAATCAGCTGGGCTAGCAAGGGTCTCCCCTCTGCACAGGGAGGGCCTGGGAAGCAGGCTGTGGTTCTTCTCCCTGTAGGCCCAGCCCAGGACTGGACACTTCATCAATGCTCAATTAAAATCGACCCAGGCGGCACATTCTAGAACAGCCGCCTAGGCCTACTCTTGTGAAGATCAGTTTTCCCGGGCTGGCTGGGACCCTCGTGGAAACCTGAGCATATATGAATTGAGGCCGCTCTGTTATCACAAGATCAGACTTTGAGCGATGCCTTCGAGCTCATCTCCTGGCTTCCGGGCCTTGGATCACACACCTGGCCTGAGCCCTTCATGAGAGGAGCTGAAACACCCTAAACCCAATCAACTAGGGAAAACATCACAGACAGGTCTCTGCTCTGCCGAAGAGGCCTCCTCCCTGTGCCTGCCTTCTCAGATGCGCTGCCCTGCTTCCCTGGCGCTCCCAGCTGCCCCTCTCCCAGGCCTCGCTATCCTCTGAGGCAGGTCTGGTCGAGCAATGGGCAGGCCGGCCCTGTCACGTGAGGCCAGGCCCACAGAGCTAGATGCCCAGAGTCTCTACCCCTCTTGAAGAGTCTATGAAGCCCGGGGTCATAGGGCATGAGAGTCATATCACATGGCGACCCGTGTTGCAAAGGGAGTGCAGG
>NW_022103920.1:79396628-79402499 GCF_000313985.2 Echinops telfairi
GCAGCGAGTGGTTAGCATGGCATCCACACCCCTGTGCAGGAGAGCTGCGAATCATCTTTTCCAGCTTCTCACCTCCCAGGAGTCGCCTTCTCCAAGAAGCAGTTCACCTGCCCACCGCAGATTCCAAAAGCCCCAACCCAAGCCCACGTTTCCCACCTCTGGAATGTTACTTCCAGAGATCCTGCTACCAGAAGGCATCTTCTTCACCTTCAGAAATCATTCCCCCCTCTCCAGACCCAGCTTCAATGCAATCCCCTCAGAAAGGCTTCTCAGCGGTGCCTTCCCAGAGGGAAATCCATCTCCTCTCCTCTCCTCCCTCCATGCTCTATGCCTCTACTCTGTGAGACCATTCAAAGTCTTAATAAAGGTGGGTTGTATAGCAGAGGTTTGGGCCAATCAGGAGAAAGGAGCAAAGCACACAGACATTTTAAATTCCACTCCTCTTTTTATTAAGAGAGACGCGCCATACTTGTGAGACTGAAATCTGTTGGGAACCAAGTCAGAAATTCTGATGGGTTTGAAGAGGGCAAAGTGTTCTAGAATACTCCAGCATATTCAGGGGCTAAAGTCCCCATGGGAAAATCAGGGTATGGGGTCAGAGCTTTAAAATCAAGGGCAAAGTCCCACAACAAAGCCACTGCCAAGTCAATTCTGATTCACAGAGACCCTCTGTAAGGTTCCCGAGGCTCGAAGTCTTTACAGGAGCACACAGCCTCATCTTTCTCCCAAGGGTGGCTGGTGGGTTTGCACCACTGATGTTGCAATTAGCAATCTAATGTTTACCAGACAGCGCCACCAGGGCAAAAGCAGAGTTAGAGATAATTCAAATTTGGTCTATGTTTATATTGGCAGTGAGCCTTAATGAATGACCACAGAGTGAGGTTGCCTTACAACTGAAGTACTATCCAAACTACTCTATCTCTGGGGCCAACCGGATTAGATTGGGGTGGCAAGCGTTAATAAGACTAGAATGCTTATCGCAGACAGCTTGATGGATCTTCTTTTTGCACCTGTCTCATTCACCTGACTTTCAGCATCTTGAGGGCAGGGATCAAGGCTTACTCATCCTGATAGTTCCCATATCCCAGAATTTAATAAGCAATGGCTGCAGACTTACACTGAATTAAGTTCAATGAGCTCTGGCAAAGGTTTATATCCTAATGGTCTTTTAATAGCATTCTACAAGGAAACTAGATTACATTTTATGTATGTATGTATATGTGTATGTATCTCTCTCTACAGTCTGAACCGGCTTCAAAGAGAAAAATGCTTCTTTCAAGTAGGCGTGTCTATCTGGAAATGTACACATCATCCAGCAGAGAGGTTTTCACTTGCAATATTATCCAAGCCCCCAAGTCACTCAGTCTAGCATTCCTTCCGTCATGTAAGGTGCTTTCTCTGTACCTGCTTTGAAATGTAGAATCGTTTCCAAATGTTGGGGGGAAAGCTGATCTAGAGAATTCAGGTCAACTTTATAATTGGGAGAAAATGAATGCACGCACAAAAAGAAAATTTTAAGTATTCATAACTCAATGATAAACATTCTGTCAACATTTTGATACATGGTATTCTAGCCCGTGTCCATTAAGGAAGGAAGACCAAAGAAGACTGTTGTCTTTGAACTGCGGTGCTGGCGAAGAACACGGGAAGTACCATCAAGAAGAACAAACAAATCTGGCTTGGAAGAAGTCTGGCCAGAGTGCTCCGTAGAGGCAAAGATGGCGAGACTGGTCCCATGTTCTTTGGACACATTGTCAGAGGAAACCAATCCCAGGAGAAGGACATCATGCTTGGTAAAGTAGCAAGCCAGCAAAAGGAGGAAGACCCTCAGCAAGAAGGATTGACCCACTGGCTGCAACAATAGGTGCAAACAGAGAAGCAATTGTGAGGAGGAGATAGGAGGGAGCAGAGGCTGATCTATCACACGCAATGGGGGTCGGATTGCACAGCACCTAACAACAGCACCGGCCCAGTCCTTCCCTGCCAGGTCTGCACTCCTCCGGTGACTCAACAGCTAAGAGCTTCCAGAACACGCCCCAGGCTTTGGCCGACACCCATCTACTTGGTAATTGCCAGGATCTTATCTTGAATACCACCGCACTTTCTTTTTCTGAGTTCACCCATTCTCCCTCTCTGTTAAAACCTGCTCTTATGAAAAGCTCCATCCTAATGGTCTATAGCAGGGGTGGGGTCATTTGGATATTTATAACCTTATTGTCGGGCCACACAAAATTATCAACTTACAATTTAGCCTGCTGGGTTTGGTCCCCACCACTGGTCCGTCAGTGTGTCATACTGTGGTGGCTTGCATGTTGTTGTGATACCGGAAGCCATGTCACTGGTATTTCAAAGTGCAGCAGGGCCACCCAAATTGAACAGGTTTCAGTAGAGTTTGTAGATTAAGAACAGACTATGAAAAAGGAATCAGGTGCCCACTTCAGAGGAAGTAGCCACTGAGCACCTGATGCAGAGCAAGGGGACACCGTCAGATACTGAAGGTCTAAGGACTGGAGACAGTGCTGGGCGAAAGCCCTCGAACTGTGACTGATGAGGGGCTGCTTTCTCAAAGTAGAGTCGACCAAGGTGACGTGAATGGAGCAAAGGCTGTGGACTGGAGTTTTGGGGATTTGCTGACAGGGCACAACTCAAGGTAAGAAGAGATAGCTGTACAATTTTCTACTAATAAGAACCTGGAGTGTACAAAGTATGAATCTAGGACAATTGAAAGTCATCAAATATGAAATTGGACACATAAAGATCTCTATCCTAGGCATTAATGAGTTGAAATGCCCTATTATTGGCCATTTTGAATCAGAAAATCATATCATTTACTATGCTGGGAATGACAATCAAGAGGAATAGATGGCTTCATTTTCCGAAAGGACATTTCAAGATCTATCCTGAATTACAATGCTGTCTGTGACAGGACTATATCTATCCACCTTCCAGGAAATTCAATCAATACAACTATAATTCAAGTTTATGCCACAAAAGCTAGTGATGAACAAGTTGAAGAATTCTACTAACATCTTTAGACAGTAATTGATCAAACAGGAAATCAAGATGTATTGATAATAATCGATGATTGGAATGCAAAAGTTGGAAATAAAAAAGAAGAGACACTAGTTGGAAAATATGGTCTTGGAGGCCACATAACAGAATTTTGCAAGACCAATGACTTGTTCATAGCAATTACCTTTTTTTCAACAGCATACATGGTCACCATACACATGGACTTCTCCCACGGGGATAGACAGAAATCAAATGGACTACATTTGTAGGAAGACACGAAGGAGAAGCGCAATGTCAGCAGTTAAAACCAGGCCAAGGCAGACCATGAAACAGACCATCAATTGTTCATATGTAAGTTCAGGTTGAAGCTGAAGAAAATTAAAAGAAGCTCCCAAGAGCCAAAAATGACCATGAGTCTATCACACCTGCATCTTGAGACCATCTCAAGATCAACCCTGCCATGTATGAACTGAGGAGATAGCTCAGTTCACTGAATCTTTGTCCAGTGTCTGCTCCCAGCTGCATGATGAATGTATGCCCTAAAAAAGAAGTAGGAGTAGAAGATGGAGAAGAAAGAGATACTACTACTGTAGATTTGACCTATTCAAATACACAAATACAGTAAAAAGCAAAACTAAGGGTACCATCTTCATATGTAAGAAGCCTGAAAGAAATATGAATGTGTCAGGTTTCATATGATAGGGATGTCCAGAAGTTTTTCATGTTAAATTTATATGAAGTAAATTACAGAATAAAGAGAACTCACTCTTTCAAAGGAGACTATCATAACTAACCTTTTGTTAAAAATTAAAAAACTCTTGTCAATCAAAGAATAACATCCCAAGTTCTCTTCTGACAATTTGAACAGCTGATGTAGGGCTACCCGGAGGCACAGTGCGATTGCGCACATGAGGAAAAGCGCTGGGATGTGAACAGACCTGAGAGGTGGACAGGAATAAAACCTGAGACACAGTTTGGTTCATTCAACAACAGCAGTGGGTTCCAACACTGCAAAAATATATCAGCCCTGATGGTTTTGTTTTCATCTAACTGTATGAATGATGTTGCCAATAAGGTATCCTCTCCTATCTTTAAAATGCAATGATCCTGGCCGTTCTCTTAGGAACTCCGGTAGATTGACTGTCGTAATGGCCCCAGTCGTCCACACATCCCTGGAGCTGTGCCCTTTGAAGTGTCACTTTGCAGCTGCTCTCAGCAAGAGGAAGAATCTATTTTCCCCCTACCTCTTGAAGCTAGGTAGGCCAGCTGGGTGGCACAAAAGAATAAGTTCTGGACTGCTAACTAAATGATTGGAGGTTCAGGTCGCCACAGGGGGTCATCTTGAATTGGCATCGTCTTTATGACAACTGATTGACTCTGGGAGGGTCCCAGTACCTGCTTCGGCCAATAAAATGCAAAAAGAAAGCTGATGTATTAGTTCCTAGCGCAAGGGCCTTCACATGTTTCCACTTGCACTCTTGAATTCTTGGAACCACAAAATAAACAATCCCAGGTGAGCCTCCAGAAGAACGAGAGACATGTGAGTTAGTGCCCATCTTCAGTCCGTCACCTTCAACTGACCTACCAACTGACTACAGATCACGGACAAGCCCAGTCTGGCCCAGACCAAAAGAGCGACCCAGCTGATCTGCAGTTAAATCAACTGCACATTATAGACATATTTCCACGGAGTGACCATCACACGTTTGAATAAAAACAAAAGTTGAAGTCTTTAAAAAGCAGGGCAAAAAAAAGGGGTTTTGGAACAAAGTAAAAAAATTATTTTTTATGAATATCTTACTACTGATGCTACAGATTCAGTGATATCTCTTTTGACAGCTCATCAATTAATTAGGACATGCTTAATAGGCTGATTAAGCAGTAGACCAGAGGTTGGCAGGCCACCCACAACTTACTGTAAATACAGTTGTATTGGAACATGGTCATGCTCATTCAGCTGTGTGTTGTCTATGGCTGCTTTTGTTTGACAATGTCAGAGCTAAGTAATTGGGATAGAGAACACATGGCTCACAAAATATAAAACACTATCTGGTCTTTTAAGAAAATGTTTGCCCAACCCTGTAATAGACCATGAATTATTTTTTAAATGACTATTTAAACGGTCATTAGTTTAGATACTCTAATTTCACAAGCTCAAATGTGACCAAAATGGAACCAATTTCATTATAGAAGGGAGATATAAGAGAGGAACGTGCATGTGGGTGTGTTTTCACCAAAAGAAAAGTAGGATTTGCAGGGCTGTCCCAATCCCAACTATGTGGACTCTACCCCCACCCCACCTCCCACCCCCGAAGAATGCGCTTCAGAGGACAGCACTGGGGCTACAGCTTGGGGAAAGGGGTACATCTGATTAGAGCACAGGGGGGAAATGAAAAGGGATGGAGAGGGAGGAGTGGGCATCCTGGCCCACCACGCCCTGAGGACCATATTCCTGCTTGGAGCAGACAGTGCACAGAGAGGACCATAAGGTGACCCCACCACGAGACACAATAGCCCTCACTAAACTATAGCACTGCGGGAGACAACACTGTAGACACAGTGTGGGGATTGTGCACAATCTGACCCCATCACGCTGGGGCAGAACATTAAGGGCGTGCAACAGAGCAGCAAGGGAAACAAAGCGATGAAATCCCCGGGGAATACCAAAAATTGACTTTGGAGACAGAATGTGGCACCCCATCAGACTGCACTGGAAAGCACGCGTAAAGGCCAACAGACAGACCCTGAACAATTTATAGGCTTTTCCATTTTTGTCAGTGACTTTCTTTTTGTTGTTATTGCTGTTATTGTTTTGTTGGTCTTGACTTCCTTGTTTTGTTTGACTTTGCCTGGTTTTTG
>NW_022103920.1:79403886-79411112 GCF_000313985.2 Echinops telfairi
AATGTGCTTGACACACTGGATGAATGTATGGATTGTGATAAGAGATGTAAGAGCCCCCAATAAAAGCATTTAATAATAATTTTTAAAAACTGTTTTTTAAAAAAAAGTAGGATTGCAACCAGTATTGGGCTTCTTGGATTGTCCCTCAACTGAGCCACAGTTAGTGATACAATGAACATCTTGGAGCTCCCTCACAGCTAACAAAACGTGGTGCAGCCGCTCACCATCTTCATGAGTGTTGGTATGTGAGTCCTTTGTTGGGTCCACTGGGCCACTCTCTCATTGAGGGCTTTCCTCATTATCCCTGACCTGCTACTTCATGAAATATGATGCCCTTTCTAGTGGTTGGTCTTTCCTGATGAGGTATTCAAAAAAAGTCTTGAAATCCTATCTTATAAGGAGTATTAGGGTTGTATCTATTCTAAGACTGATTTATCTGTTCTCTTGGCAGTTCATAGTATAGTCAATATTTGTCATCAGCACTACAATGCAGATGCGTTAGTTCATCTCTTCTTTTGATACTTTTCCAGCTTTCATCTACACATGGCACGCTGAAAAGAGCCCAGCTTGGAGCCGGCACACCTTAGCATCAAAGTGACATCTCTGCAGTGTCCTACAGTGGTCAATGGTATTCGGGGCTGTTGAGTTGGTTTTCCACTCCTATGGATCCTTTATGACAGAGTAGAACGGCCTCCTATAGGGGTTTTTAAGGAGATATCTCTATAGAGCATATCACCATTCTTTCTTGGGCAAGGCAGCATGGAGAGCTGGAACAATCAACCTTTCAGTTAGAAACTAGTGCTCAACCACTGTGTCACCAGGGCTGCTTATTGTCCACAAAGCTGATTTATTGTATGAAAAAGAAAAAGAAATAAAAAGCATAATCACTACGCCACCAGGGCTCCTAAATGAGTACCTAATGTAAAGTACCATATATACTCGAGTATAAGCTGACCTGACTATCAGCTGAGGCACCTAATTTTACCACAAAAACTGCATTAAAAATGTGCTGAAAAACTCGGCTTATACACGAGTATATATGGTACCTAAATAAGCCAATTAATAGTTGCTATTTCCTGATACCAAGGGCTTGAACTGAAAGTAAATATTTTGAAAATGATGATGGCAACATATGTATAAATGTGCTTGATACAATTGATGTTATAAGAGATGTAAGAGTCCCCAATAAAATGATTTTAAAATAAAATAATTTTTTTTAAGAGTTGCTATTTCTTAACATGAGAGACAGTGGTGGGTTCAAAGGGATAGAAGTCTCACTTTTGATGCTGGAGACTCGGATTTGAGTTTCAAATGAACCTCATGTGCAGCTACCACTCGACTGTCAGTGGAGGCTGACATGTTACTATGCTGTGGATCAGGTTTCAGCAGAGTTTCCATTGTAAGATGGACTAGGAAGAAAGGCCTGGCCATCAACCAACGAATCTGGACTGATCACAACCCTCTAATCGACAACCCATAGCTGGAACTGTGCAGGATCAGGCAGTATCACACTCCATTGTGCATGGGGTGGCCATAAGCCAGAACCCCACTTGATGGCAGCTAATGACCACATTCTTTAATTCACTATTTGTTTTTTTGTCAGGCATGCTGCCCTCGGTACTTTTCTTGCCTAGCCCTTGCCCACAGTTCTCTGGAGGGCATTGAAGGAGGTGTCTGGTCAGAGAAGGAGGTTTGGAACCGGCTTGCCAATATTTAAGCAACTGCCCTGGCCAGCGCAGCAAGCATTTAGGCTGTGAGGAGCATGTTGTGTTATATAGCCCTTCCCAGGCTATAGAGCAGGTGACACCACACACACTCTGTGGATGCCAAGCAGTGAGCCTGGGTTTAGGGGTTGGGGACAAGCAGCTCCACACCAAGACTCAAACAAGTTGTGGGCTACACACCCTAGGTCACACTCTTCTTTCCCCACAATATGGCTGGCCATTTGGAAAATACCCAATATTTTAAGATGTCATTCTCAAAACAAGCGACCCAAAGTTACTAGACAAGGTGAAAAATTCCATCCCTTGCTAAGTTTCTTGTGACAGTGGTGGAGGCTCCAGGTGACTGAATCCCTTGCTCCTGTTATGCTCTGGGCTGATAAACAGCCACAGGCCCGGCTGATCACAGAGAGGCCAAAACAAAACAAAACAAGAAAACTCTCCTCCAGCCTGCCAACTCTACCTGGAGCAACTGGGGATGGCAGAGCGTCAGAATGGCAGAATGCTACCATTCATAGTGTGACTGTCAGTTTGTGTACCCGAGCTGTGCTCCCTGGCGGCTGCTTTTTCTAGAAGCTCCATATCTTAGCAACCCACGATGCAAACACTCCTTTATTTTTAGGCACTCGGCACACTCCTTCTACTCCCAGGAATGCATTAGATAGTTCACCTGGTGATTTAATGAGCTTGCCTTATAAAAATAGAACAATTCTACAGATTTACAATCCACAGATTTCTAGTGTCACCGTACTGTCGGTGTTATTTACCTTTTAGGTAAACAATGCCCAAGGATACAGCGATGCTCAGTGGCGCAGAGAGCGCCGCCTCCAGCACTTGCCGCCATTCCCTAATGAGCTGGAACGTGGACACGAGCCCAAGTGAGACTACCTGAGTGTGAGGACCGACTCCAACCGTTGGGAATTCTTAGGCACATTCCTTAAGCTTCGAGTTTGTTTCCGGAACCCAGAATAATAAGCCAGCTCACAGGGTGTAGTAAAGGAGTCAATGCTTACGGGTATTCCATTGGCTCTCCTAGACCTGCGATCCGCTTGCAGAAGCAGGGTCATGTGACCAGGCCAAGCCAATGAAGAATGAGCAGAACCGATGCAAGGCTCTGTCAGCAGAGCGGTGATAACACATGCGCTCTCTCTTCTCTGGTCCAAGAGATGACGAGGCCACCGTTTCAGATGGTGGGCTTACAAGATGGGGAGACCTCGTTCAGCCCTGAGTGGTTGGTTTTAGGGAGCCAACACTCCCTTACCTACCTTCTTACCTACCTCTTACCTCCTTAATGGCCAAGGCCCAGGAGCAGCCCTGGGGCCAGCTGGGGCCCTGGACGGATGTGGAGTTTCACAGGTGGCCCCTGCCCTGGAGGAGTACCCGTCCCCCAGGTCCCCAGGATATTAGAGTCTACCTTCACTTCCGGCCAGGATAGGTAGTCAGACATAGCGGCTAAGGGTATCTGCTCTAGAACCACGCTGGAAGCCCACCTCCATTACTTACTAGCTTTATGACTCTTTCTATGCCTTAATTTCCTTATCTGAAAAATGGAATAACTCCCTAGAGCAGTGGTTCTCAACCTTCCTAATGCTGCGACCCTTTAATACAGTTCCTCATGTTGTAGTGATCCCCCAACCATTAACTTATTTTCATTGCTACTTCATAACTGTCATTTTGCTACTGTTATGAATTGTGCGACCCCTGTGAAAGGGTCATTCGACACCCCCCCAGGGGTCGTGACCCACAGGTTGAGAACCACCATCTTAGAGGGTTGTTACCAAGATTAGTCAATAGATAGAAAACTCTGAAAAAAGTCCCCTGCACATAATTGGCACTCACACAAGCAGTGGCTATTAAGTAAGTTGCCTAGCACAAAGGAGATATTCAATGAATACTAACTTTATCACTCTTCATTCCCCTGGCTGCCCATTAAAACAACTTGGGGAGATGTGATGTGTACGCAGCCTGGACTGCACATCAAGAGCTTTTCTGCTTTAATTGGCCTGGGTGGGACTCAAAACGGATAGTTTGAAAATCTCCGCGATTCTGCTGTAGGAAGTCAGGGTTTGGAATCTGTGTTCTACCCTAGCAACAGACTGCTGTTTGTCTGCGCGAGGCTATATAAAGTTTTCCCAAACCTGGTAAGGAAAGAACAGAAGATGTAGGATTTCCTGGGAAATCAGGATTCTTTCCCAGCTACAGGAGGGTAGCATTCAGGCCACAAATTAAAAAACCAAGATGGTATTATGCTGACTTGCCTGTCGAGCTGACAGTCTCTATTTTTCACTCAGGCCATGGTACAGAGCAGCTGCGGGACTGCAGGACTCAGTCCGTCTGGGGGAACTTGAATGGGAAAAGGCTTAACCTAAGCACTCGGCACTGTAGCTGTCTCCTGCTCTACTGTGCCCATTCCGGTGGCAACAAACAGAAGCCTGGCTATAATGGCTCAGGGAGGAAGGGCAGGGGATTCTGGGAAGCTGCAACAGTTACCTCATGGATATTGCAGGGCCAGGAGCCAAGTTCAGCATAACCACAAGTCAGGACTTGTGCAGATTTTCTCTTTTCCCTGATTCCACATAATCTGCCTTACCTCTGCTTCTTGGATCTAAACGTTAAGAAAAAAAGCACACAACTCTTTATTGTGAATTGAGTGAAGATTTACAGAGCAGATCAATTTTCCATCCAATGGTTTATAAGGATTTGTTTCATCTCATTGATTGCAAGCCCTACGATGTAACGTCATTTACCCCACTCCCTCCCTGTGTTGGCTCTTCCCATTCCTCCTCTTTTCCTAACCTTTCAGAACTCTGTTCTTGGGTAAAGAGTTCCCTTTTGGTTGATTTTACTGAAGTGTGTGTACCTCACTATTGTTATTGTTCTCCTTCTAGACCTATTGCTTGGCTGAAAATTGATTCTTGGGAATGAGTACATTTACAGACCAGAAGGGTGAGTAAGCGCCACAGTCTTTCAGGTTCCACCAGTCTCTATTTGAGCAGTAAGCCTGGTCTTTTTATAATTGACTTTTGTGCCACATTTTTCTCCCACTCTATCTAGAACCTTCTGTGATCCTTTTCACATCAGTTGGCAGTGATAGTTGGGCACTCTCTAGTTCTTCTGGTCTCATGGAGATGATGTTCGAGTGGTCCGTTGGTCCACTGGACTAATTGTTTCCATGTCTTTGGCTTTCACCACTCTTCTTTATCTAGTTTTCATTGTCAGGCTCCCTCTTGCCCTTGACAGGCTGTACTTGCTCCCTTCTCTGTTTTCTTTCCTCCTACTTGGCTATCAGTCTTGACTTAGCATTGAGACTCCTAGCCCAAATCTTTCCCACCAAATGGTGGGAATGAAGCACTTTGTTTAAATGTGCCACTCAAATCTAATCATCCCTGCTATGCATCTGAGCAGCCCCACCCAACGCACAGCCCTTTGGCCAACCAACAAACTGTCTAATTTAGGGTCAGAAATTCACCTCTGGTCTTTTCAGCTGTGCATGAGGGAGTAAGACCATGCTGCACATGGAACCACATGTGAAACTGGATGTTTCAACGGGAGTATCAAGGCAGTATCGATGTCAAAGTAAGGCAGGAGATGAAAAACCAGGCCAGTGTTTTAAATAGGTGACTAAGAACCACCTAGATAACTCTGACTCATATTAAAGAGGACACGGAACCACTTTGGAAAGAGCCAACCTTCCTAAGCTTTCACACATGGCCTACTCAGAAAGATTATAATGGATTCTCCGCAATTGCCGTGATCCCCGGACCGGTGCCAGACTTGGACCGACAGGCCAGAGCTTCAAACCCACCAGCTATTGACAGGAAAAAGACGAAGCTTTCTGTTCCCTTAAAAATTTATAGTCTCAGAAACTCTAAGTAGTTCTACTCTGTCCTCGAGGGTCACTATGAGTTAGAATCAATTTGATGAAAGTGAGTGTTTATTTTTCTGATTTGGGCCATGGTTTGCTGAGTTGAAAAGGCCTGTGAAAGCACCCACCAATTCCACCACTGGACTTAACTCCTGCTGAACCATGCATACCTTCTCTTCTCTCGCAGCGTTACAAGAATGAGTCACACAACACGGACTTCAAGTAAACAATATCATTTTCTCCTGCCTCGTCCAGGCCAGAAAATCAGCATGGCAGAACACAAAGATGAAACAATTTTTCCTCCAAATATATTCACCTTACAAAAGGAAAGGACAGAAATTACCACGACAAACCTCAAAGGAGGGCTAAGCAGACATCCCTGAGTTTAAAATGGGAGCTATCCTGATCCGAGATGACACAAAGGCAGAGGAGAGCGTGGGAGCACCGTTATGGCCCTCATCCGACTGAACTGGTCCTGGCTGGGTCCATTGGGTTGCTAACCACAAGGTCGGGAGAATGATGAGGATTTCCACTCCCATAAGGGGTTACGGTCTTGGAAATCCACAGAGGCGATTCTCCTCTGTCCTACAGGCTTGCTCTATGTGGGACTCGATTCGATGACAGTGAGAGTTTAACTGGGTGTGCCAATAGAAAGATAGGAGGAGAGTAACTAGGGAAGGCTATTCTAAGCAGAGAGGACAGAAACACAAAGGATTTGCCATGCTGTCTGCTCTACCAGGAGAGAGTGTTCTTCATGCTAATACAGACCAAAAACAAAAACAAACCCTCAACAAGCAAACAAACAAAACCCTCCCTGCTATCCAGGCCATTCCAGCTCCTAGCAACCCTGTATATAAGACAGGGTAGAACTGTCCTTTGAGTTTCCAGGACTGTCAGTCTCTAAAAGCATAGACCACCTCATCTTTCTCCCCCAGAGGAGCTGATGGGCTTGAACCTTGAAGCTTATACTCAGCAGCTCAGTGTGTCACCCACTATGACACCACGAGGGCTCATTTTGTCTCCTTTCCTGTGGTCTGGTTTTGGTGGTTGCTTATACTAAGGTGACCAGATTCTAACATTGGTAAAGCGGGACACCATTGCTACAATTCATATCCTGGCTAAATAGCCACATGGCAGCCGAAAACCATATACTCTAGCTTGTCGTGCATTCTTTCCAAAGGAATCGGGACCTTTATAAAAACGCCGCGGGATGGGGGGGTGGGATTGTTAAAAATTGGGACTGTCCCGCCAAAAGCGGGACGTCTGGTCACCTTAGCCTATACTCAAAATCAAAACCATTGCAACTGAGTAGTTAGTTTCTGACCCAAAGCGACGCTCCAGGCCAGAGTACAACTGCCCTGCAGACCCGGCAAATTCTAACTGCCAACTTTCTGGTTGGCCACTGAGCACTTTAACCCTTGTGGGAGCGGGACTGTCTCTGTGGACAGAAGACTGACAAAACGATCACCAGCCCCAAGCCAGCTTCTCTTAGACTTGTCAGGCTGAGTGGACTCACTGAGAGATTCTGCTTTGTACGAAGGCCGGGATGACTCAAAGAGATTTCCACTCCCCTTTGAAAGCTATTTTTAGCAGTTGCCTGTAATGCCATGTAAAGAAGGGGTCTAGCATAAGATTTGGCT
>NW_022103920.1:79412539-79415352 GCF_000313985.2 Echinops telfairi
GTGCCTGCCTACTCTCATTCAACGCACTTCGTGATTCTTAACCTTGGCTGCACATGGGAACCACCTGAGGAGCTTAAAAAACAAACAAACAAACAACATGTCTGTGTCCTACCCTCAGAGATTAAGGTAATTGGTCACAGTTCAGCACGGGACTTTTAAAAGTTCCCCAGGTGGTTCTAATGTGCCATCCAGGTCGAGAACCACTGGGAAGCGGAGATTCTGGTTTAATAAGTCTTGGCTAGGAACCTAGGAATTTACATGTTCAACTAACCCCGCCTCAATACAGGTAGGACCTGGAGTCCACATTAAGAAAGACTGTGGTTTTCCCACTGTGTTGTAACAAGATGAATTTGTGTTGGTTCAGGAAAAACAAATCTGCCTGGTAATCTAGACATAACACCTGGGTGATTGACAAAATTTCACACTTTTCAAGTAATTACCTTGACATTACATTGAAAGAGCTGTCATGCACAATTAGTTTAGGGCTTTTATTGAATTTGCTGGCTCATCTTGTCCCTGCCCTTTTCTTGACCTTGGAACCCTCATGCCCATGACATTGCTTGGCACCCAGACAGTCAAATTTGAATTGAAAACAGTAGTTGCTTCAGAATCTTTTAAAGATAGACAGGCTCCACCCTAGACTAAATGAATAGAAATATTTGCTATGGAGCCCCGATGCCATGTCTATCAACTATGGATGAATGATGGCATAGTGGTTACCCGTTGGGCTGCAATGTGCAAGGCCAGCAGTTCAAAACTACCAGCTGCTCCATAGGAGACAGGGCTTTCTACTCCTGTTAACAGTTACAATCTAGGAAATGCATAGGGTAGTTCCACCCCATCCTAAAGAGTCGCTGTGAGCCAACACTGACTCCATAGCAGTGAGTGTGGGTGAACGAGCCCTTTAGCCCACATGACCAATGTGTGCCCCTATATACCTGTGGGTGCTTGAACCAGGGCCTTGAAGGGATTTGTGCCTGCTGAGAATTTGCATTTTAACCCTAGATAGGTTGAGTCAGAATCTGCATTCTAATAAGATCCCCAGGTGGTTCTTTTAGATTCCCCAGGAGCTCCTGTACAGGATTTCCTGGGAAATCATATTAAAATGTAGATTCTAAAGGCAAATTCTCAGCACAGAGTCAAACTGATGTAAAGTCCTGGTGTGAACCCACCTTGACAAGTCCGTGACACCACTCTTTCGGGGAGACACAGCCGAAAGGATATGCTTATGCTTCTCTTTCCTTCATTCCCCAAACAATCTCCTGAGTAGACAGGTCACATCCAGGGAGGTTTGGTATGGGGAATTTGCAACCTTCTGAAAAATCCTTGCTTAGCTGAATCGTAGTCTCCCAATGGGAAAACCCAGCGCCTCATTAGCTCGTCCAGGGCTTGGCTGAATAACGCTCTGGGAAACTTGAGCCTGGTGCAGGTATAAAACAGCAGCACAGCATGCTCAGCACATCTGCAGCTAATTTGGCTGCTGTGGCTGGACCAGCTGCAGAATGCTTTTGCGGTCAGTCCTGGTCATGGAGTCAAGCAAACCACTACGGCCTTTCCAGATGGTCAGCGCTGGAGGCTTGGGAACCCACAGTCATACCACTGCTCCAGATGCCTGTGCTGCTTTAAGTTGGGGCTTGCTGGTCCTAGGTGTTCTGATGGCCCTTTGGTGTTTACTTACAGAGACATCAATGAAAAAGCAGTACCATATCCCAAGACCCACTTACTCAACACTTCAGACATAAATTGATATCCGAAAGTTTTGTTTCCTACAAGGTTAAACGTATTGTTTTGTTGGTCTTCCAACACCCTGTGTTAGACCAGGTTGTCTAGAGAAACAAAACCAGTGTCACCCAAACATGTATAAGAAAGAAGTAATATCAGAAGTAATCTTATCTCGAGAAGCAGTCCAGCCTAGTTCAACTTAAGTCCAAGAGTCCAACACTAAGTGGAACCTTCTTCAGACTCATGTAGCTCTAGGCTGATGCTATATAAAGTGGGGTGAAGTGAGGTGCGGGAAGATCACAGGCTGGTGAATGCAGAGTCCTGTGGATCCAAGGTAAATGGAAACTTGGCAGCTCTCAGAGTCAGGCAGCCCACATGGGGCTATTGCTGGAGATAGGCACAGAATCCCAGCAAGCAAGAAGGTAAAAAGGCAGAGAGGGGTCCCAGCACAGGATGGATCTCTTGTATCAAAAGGCCACACTTCCCAGGAGACATCAACAAGCTGTGACCTAATTGACACATTGAACTCCATGCTACACAAGAGCAAGTTGACATCAAATCTAACTACAAATTTTTTGCACAAAGAAAATCAGTAATGTGCATTCAAAAAGTCTCCCTCATTCAACTGCAGCACACCTTCAGCCTGGGAGGAGGGCCATGGCAGGTCCTGTCTGTCTCTCCATTCCCTCCCCTATGGCTGACATCGCAGCAGACCACAATACCATTCTGTGCCAGTTTGGAAGTAGCTGCAGACCCTGTAGACATTGATTCAGGTTGGTTGGTGCCCATGCTGAACTGATAAATGGTGTGACTACCAGGCCCACCTCCTCCCTCCACCCAGACTGGGAGCCATCTGACCACCACCTTTGGCCCCACACTGTCCTGCGCTCTAAGACGATCCTGTTCACCCGGAGCACGGATGTCCACTCACTCACACTCTTGCTCCCAGCCTGCCTCTGCTCTTGTGCTCCGGTTCCAGTCACCAACTTCTGGTCTTGCTCTGCGGCAGGGTTTCTGCTTTATGTTCCTGCCCAGCCAGCTCCTAGTTGTGGCCTGGACTCAGTGGTAGTGCTTCAGGCCCACAACCCACC